>NC_054828.1:125739432-126055682 GCF_018345385.1 Vulpes lagopus
AATGGGGTTCTTGTAGGGGATTAAGTGAATTTAATAAATCTAGGTGTAGTGTTCCCTATTTGTTAACTATTGTTACTATTGCCTAATTGATACATAGATTCATACAACAATACATTGTTTTTTCATACTCAGGATGTAGTGTAAAGATACTCAAATTTGGAGTTATGTTTTTTTTTTTTTAAGATTTTATTTATTTATTCATGACAGACAGAGAGAGAAGCAGGCTCCACGCAGGGAGCCTGATGTGGGACTTGATCCCGGGTCTCCAGGATCACACCCCATGCCGAAGGCGGTGCTAAACTGCTGAGCCACCGGGGCTGCCCCTGGAGTTCTGTTTTTGGTAGGAAATACGACAGATCTTAGCTTGTCATGTTTTTATGGCAGAGTCATTGTTCTGTGTTAGGTGAATTTGATCATTCAACTTCAGTAAATTCAAGAAAAGAAAAGGCTTTTATTTTTGTTTTTAATTTTCCATCCCAAATTTTGTTTTGTCCACAAAACATGCAGAAACAAAGTCACATGTTTTTAAAAATGAAAAATATTTTAACATTCCAATTAATCTGATGACCTGACCCAAGAACTTGGAACATGTTTGTTTTGGCTTTAGCTCTCGGTTCTGTTACCTTTGGCGGAGACTTTGTAAAAGGATGAGACTGAAAAGCAAAAGTCCAAGTTCTTCTTCCATAGTCTTTTATTAAAGTTGCTTTGTATGTTGTAGATAAATTAGTTTGACAGATATGAGGGCAGTGTTCTACATTTGGCATATCTTTATGATTATGTTTTTCTAGTCATCTGAAGAAAATTTTACAATAGTAGGTGCAAATTTGTCTTTCCTTGTGAAATACTTTTTGGGCCAAGTTAAAAACACATTACCACAGAAGGCCCGGCCCGCCAGTCAGTTTTGAAAAGAAAATTCTTGTTGTAAAAGTAACTTTGGTATGTCACAGTAGCCATACCATACTATTTAAGAGTTAAGAGTCTGAGTACTTACGGTTGAATTCTAACTCTGACTAGCTGTCAATGCAGACAAGTTACTTAATCACTCTATGCCTCAGTTTCTTATCTGTTAAATGATAATGATGATAACACTTATACCCCATTGGGTTACTGGGAGAATTAAATGTATTTAAATTTGGAACAGTTCTTAGAATGTAATAAGGGCTTAGTAGATGGTAACAGTTATCCATCCATCAGTGAATATTTAATCAGGATCTGTAATGTTTCAGAAGCTGTGCTAGCCTCTAAAGATGCAAGAGCATAGTTTTGATCTCTCTGCAAGAGGTAGCTTTGTGGAGGAGAAAATAATTTTACTTTAAAGTGCAATATTTTCAAATTATGATAAATACGATGATGGAAAGATCTGGATACTATGAGAAGGAAAATGGAGGGATGTGCTTAATTCAGGTGTACATATCTATCTCTCTGTGAGAAGATGACATTGGAGTTACAATATAGAGGACAAACAAGGTAGCCACATGAAGAGGAGGGGCAGGGCAAGAGTGAAAAACTGAGGGAATAGCATGTGATGTCATGAGTCAGGAAAGTGTCAAATCATTTAGTTTATTTGAACAGATTTCCTCACCTGAAAAAGGCTTTTTCTTACACATTGTAAAGTTTTATAATTCTATGGGCAAAATTTGTTTAGCTTATTGTCTTTTTTCCTCTCTCTACAGAGGTGATGTATATTTATGTTTTTATATCACGCATGAAAAGTCTGTGATGTAGATGATTTGATATCCACTATTGTTTTTGGATTCTACTCTTTTTGGATTATTTATCACATCTCACTTTATGGAAAATAATATTCAGTACAGTATATTAAGAGCAGTACTTTGGAAGAATAGTCAAAGTCAACTACTTTTGTTTCCATTCTACAGTATGTAGATTTCCTATCATCAAAACTTTAATTTCCTTATCTTATAATAGCACTAATAATAGAACTTAAGATTTTTGTGAGAATTAAATTAAGCTATGCATGTGTGATACTGGGACCTGGCACATTGTAGGTATTAAGTAAATATTATCTGTTGTCACTTTTGTCAGTTTCTATGCATTTATGAATTTAGATGTTTTAATTTTAAATAAATAATCAGAAGTCTTGCTCTAATTTTTATATGTATTTGTATGTGTTGGTTCACTAGAGCATCCGTAACAAGATACCACCAACTGTGGCTTAACCAACAGAAATTTATTTTCTCAGTTCTGGAGGCTACAAGCTTGACATCAAGGTGTTGGCGGGTTTGGTTTCTCCTGAGACCTCTCTCTCTGGCTTGTGGAAGGCCACCTTCTGTTGTGTTCTTTCTTTGTGCTTACATGTGCCTGATGTGTCGCTCTGTGTCCCAATAGCCTGTTCTTAGAGGGACACCAGTCAGATTGGATTAGGGCCCACCCTAATAACCTCGTGTTAATTTAATCACCTCTTTAACGTCCCAGTCTCCAGATACAGTCACATTCTGAGGTACTGGAGGTTAGGGTTTTAAAATATAGTGGGGTTGGGTTTGGACACAGCACACGTTCATTCCATAATTGTGTACATATGTTGGGATGAACTTTTTTAGTGAGGTTACTTTTTGAATAGATATGCGTGCTTACTTTGTTTATGGTTATTCACTTACCTTGAACATAAATAATCCTCTTTGAAAAGAAAGTTACAAATTCTAGCTTTACAAATGTCTTCTTAAGGTAGCTATTTAGTCTTCGTATCTATTAATAGAATATATATTGTTCTTTAATATTTCCTTGGTTAATTGTAGCAGTTTTTAAAAAGGTTCTTAAAATTTATTAGAGGGGGCAGGGGCAGAAGGAGAGGAAGAAGCAGATTCCATGCTGAGCAGAAAGCCCAACTCAGGGCTTGATCCCAGAACTCTGGGATCGTGGCCAGTGCTGAAGGCAGACACTTAAACAGCTGAGCCACCCAGGTGCCCCAGCAAATGTTTATTTAATGTCTGGTACCATTATAAGTACTGACAATACACTGTATAGGTAAACTACTCAGACAAAGCACCTGCATTCATGGAGCTTTTATTTTGAGCTGGCCAGTGTTATAGTTTCAAAAAGAAATTGTGGTCTAGGTTCTAAAAATAGAGTTCTAAGTTAACTTTCTTAAGCATGGTGCATATTTGTTAGGAATTACCTAATTATGACTCTTTATTTGGAGGAGATGTATAAAAACAAGATTTCATGGTTTGTAGTGGAATTATTTTTAGCATTTTTGATTTTGAAGTTGTATCTTCTTATATTGGAGTTGGGGACCTTATCTTTAGCTGGTTTTGTGATGTTACCTACTCATTTTTCTTAACTGAAGCATTCATTGGGGCTCTTGGGTGGCTTAGTCAGTTAGGTATCTGACTCGATCTTAGCTCTGGTCTTGATGTCAGGTTCATCAGTTCAGCCCCTGAGTTGAGCTTCATATTGGGCATGGAACCTGCTTTAAAAAAAAAAAAAGTGCTCATATTTTTCCTAGTGGTAGTTTTATGTAAAAGTATGTAAATTAATATTTGAATGCATTCTCGCTCTAAAAGGTCTAAGTTGCTTAGAATTGGGTAGAATAAAATGTGAAAATCTCCTTTTATTTCATTTTCAAACATAAAGGTAACTAGTCTTTTGGTATCCCTTTAGTGCTTTGATTATTGTAAACATTTGGGAACTGTTAACAAATCTAGGGCCAAATTATTTTCAGTGGATATATATATTTTATTGTAATTGTTTTCATTCTAGGAAGTTAAAACATTTCTCTATTGAGTTATAAAAATTGCATCAATGCCAATTATTCTCCATTAAAAATTCTTTTATTTATACAACAGATATGTTCATAGTAGAATAAGAAAGTAAGCGATCATGATACTTTTTAAAATTCCTGCTTGTCCCACTACGGAGAGAGAACTATTTTTATTACTTCGATATATAGCTTTCTGACTTTTGTTTCTTCTAAAGATATGCATAGCATATGGTTATCTTCTGTGTAAGGGATCATATTATATATGTGGTTTTGTAATTTGTGGTTTTTTTGATGTAATGCTAAATAATAATACACACTTTATAGCAATTACAATATTCCAGGCAGGCTTCATTTTTTTTTTAACTTAATTTTTTAAAAAAGATTTTATTTATTTATTCATGAGAGAGAGAGAGAGAGAAGCAGAGACATAGGCAGAGGGAGCCTGATGCGGGACTTAATCCCAGGACCCCAGGATCATGCCCTGAGCCGAAAGCAGATGCTTAACTGCTGAGCCACCCAGGTGTCCCTCCCAGCAGGCTTCTAAGCAGCTTTTGTATAGTAGATGTTTTGTTTAGATAGATGTTGAGATAGAATGAAGAACCTGCCAAAGTTCTAACTTCTAAGTGGTTGAACTGAGATTTGAACCTAAGGTGAGGATTCGGCAGTTGATTTTCTTTGTTGTATGGTCATAGTCATTTTTCTGTGCCAGTAAATACAGACTTTGTATGTAACCTTATTGGCTGCATGGGATTTCACTCTCTTTACTCAGCCTCCTACTAGTATACTAGTATTCAATTCTTCTTTCTTGAAACACTGTTCTTTCCTATGTTACTGGTTCTTCATAGTCCTTAGTGGTTCATTCTCCATCTGACTTCTAAATATCATAGTTCCAAAGGCTAGGCTCTTGTTTATTTGATCTCTGTTCTCTCCTAAGTCACTCTACTATTGCTGTGGCTTTAAATGTAATCTATATGATGTCAAGGTTCAGATTCATAGCTGCTACTCAGAATTTTCTAGTTTGCTCTCTCAACTCATATCCATGATGGCTTATTTGACATCTCCATTAAGATGTGTCGTATCTAAAACATGTGAAATTAGAATGCTTGATTCTCTCTCTAACTTATCCATAAAGATATAACACATATTAATAAATGGCTCCACTATCAACCCTGTTGTTCGAGCCAAAAAATTAGGAATCCTTATTCTCTTTTGGTCATTTCTTAAATTTAACTTTCCAGTTAAGTCCTGCTCAGAACAGTTCTCCACTCTCTCTTTTTTTTTTTTTTTGGCGTTCACTGTTGCTGCTGTTATCCAAGATACTCTTTCCTTCCCAATCAGGTATGAGCATCTCCTTTGTATCTTACTTTGTTTTCCATTTCTGCTGACAATATTTTCATCATTGGATTGTTGAGTTTGGAATGGCAAGTGCTATTGAAGAAACCATCAAGACCATGCTTATTAAATCTGTAATTCATGCTATCCAGGCTCAGGTGGACCCACATTACTGTTTGACTGTTTTCCCCTTACTTGATATTCTTGTATTTTCATGTATCCCTCCTATCCTACTCTCATTTTGAGTGTGGGTATATAGTAGAATCAATTAGGGGCTTTTCTAACATGTTTTGTGTTTTTCTTATTTCCCATCTTATATAATAATATATAAAGGTTAGGAAATACGGATCTATCTGCTAATACAAACTGCTGCCAATTTGAACTTTTCAAAATATATTTATTGTATCTCGTTTGCAATTCGTGGCTCCCTTAACTACTGAATGAAGCATGACCTCTTCATCCTGGCCTTCTGGGTCCTTTTTTAAGATGTCACCAATATTATCTTTTTTTTTTTTTTTCCAAATTTTATCTTTTATCCTTATTTTTTGTTATGCTGTTCATTCTGAGCAGCCTACTCATTTCAGAGCATGCTCTTTGTTTTATTGTCTGTTTCTTCAATCACGTTTCACTTTCTCTCTGTTTGTTTTATTTTTATTTTTTAAAAAAATTTTATTCATGAGAGAGACACACAGAGAAAGAGAGAGAGAGAGGCAGAGACGCAGGCAGTGGGAGAAGCAGGCTCCATGCAGGAAGCCTGACGTGGGACTCGATCCCAGGTCTCCAGGATCAGGCCCTGGGCTGAAGGCAGCGCTAAACTGCTGAGCCACCGGGCCGCCTTCTGTGTTTGTTTTAAAAGAAAACTTTTTCCTGTTACTTTCTTTCCTACCCTTTATCTGTGTGTGATCTTTCATCAGCATCTTTTAATTTATAATTTTATGTAATTTACCATATTATGCTTTGTACTGTAGTTTCTGTGTATATTTCTTTGGATCCTTTTATGTTGTGAATTTTTTGAGAGTAGGAACCATGTCTTTTTTTTTTTTAAATAAAGATATTTACTTATTTATTTGACAGGGACTGACCACAAGCAAGAGGAGTGGTGGGGAGAGGGAGAAGCGGGCTCCCTGTTGAGTAGGGAGCCAGACACAGGGCTTGATCCCAGAGCCTAAGGCAGCTGCTTAACTGACTGGCCACTAGGTGCTCTGGAGCCATGTCTTTCGAATACTTTTGGCATTCCCATCAGGGGCTCGTAGCTACTTATCTGAAAATAGTTTACCAAATCTGTGGAGATTATCTTTAGTCAAGTACATAGTTTAGGAGCCACGAGAAAGGGAGAGCCCTCACCATGTAGTGATTTGTCAGTCCAACTGTAGACATTGGTAAGTGATATGTGTGTGCAGCTAGATCATATCTGTGATTGGATTTTTCGTGTTTTTTTATATCCTGTACAATGAGGAACCTGAAACATAGAAAGTTTTTATTGAAGTGAATTGATTATGATCCCTCACGATCCCTGGGCTCAGATGCTTCCTGGGATCCAGTGTGCTAAAGAGATACAGGCTCTGTGACAGGACTTAAGGCAGGTATGAGATGAGGGTCTTGGCTCCCCTCTCTGCCACTGCCTTGCTTTTAATTTAATTGGTTTAATCTGAGCTTCTAAAGTAGAATCAACTAGAAGGAAAGAGTATAGGGGAAATGATTTTCTAACACTTGTCATGTCAAGTCAAACTTTTAGTTCCTTTTTTGGAGCAAAACAGGCTTTTCTCTGGTTACAAAGTTATTTCTGAGTTGCAAGAATTATCTTCTTCCCTCCGTGTTATTGTAATTCCTGTATTCCTTCATTCAGTCTTGGCTGCCACAAGCAGGCATGTGTAGTAGTGAAAACCTTAGCAGCACACACTAACTACTGCTGTCCATCAAGCTGGATTTTCTTATAAAGATAATCTATTGTAATTTTTGATATTAAAAACCAAATTGAAAATCTCAAATGGGGAATTTGGGCTAGAAGAATTCCTGAAAGTTTTTTGTCCACAAATGTTCTATGAGATCTAGGTCCATTTTAGGATTTTCCAAGCATGTCTTGTCTCTAGCTATTAGACTTAGGGATGTTTCATCTACTGAAAAGAATTTTTTTTTTTTTAAGAAGTACATAATTTGCTATAGAAAATACAAATAGGCAAATATAAGAACATGGAAATCACTCAGAATTCTGTTAGTTGAGATAAAACCCTGTTAACTCTTTGGCCCTTTTTTGGTGTTATATATATAGAGAGATGGGTGGAGTTGGGAGGAGGCATCTAGAGAATAGGAACAGTTTTTTTTTTTTTTTTTTTTTTTTTATGTACTCAAACTGGTGATGTAAGTGAAACACATGTAAAGGTTCATGATAGTATGAACTAAGTTCCATTTACCTATAGTGGTATTAGATAACATTTTCATTGAGTATATTCTATGTGCTAAGTATTTATATTCATAGTCTCATTTTATCTTTGCAACAGTTCTATGAGATTCTTACATAGATGAAGTTCTGAAACTTAGGTTAAGTTAGTGGCCCCATAGTTCATAAATAGCTAGGATTTTCGCAGTTTTGTTGACATCTAAATCCATGCTTTTAAGCAGTACTCTGTACAACGTGGTAATGAATAGCTCCTATATCTGGCTGTTTATCCATCCATATTGAATAGAGAAGGAACAAAGGAGAGTGTACAGAGATGCTGAGGGAGATTATAATAGAATCATTCAGAAAGAGACATCCTGAGGAGAAAGATCAGTGGAAACCAGCTTTTCTAAAGTAACAGCGCTTTATTGTAGTACTTTGTAATATTACGCTAATGAATTTTAAAAGTATGAGGTAGATGTTTGGCATGAATACAACTATTGCCTCTTAATGTTTGTTGTATAAATCAAGTCAAAGGCTACAAGCTGGTGGTTCCTAACTCTTGTGTTTTGAGCCAGTTAAGTGTCCTATCCCAGTAATTTAAATCAAACTCAGGCCTCATTAACTAAAACATCTAGGCAAAAAATTTTATTAAAAATTTTATAGTTCTCACATAGACATAGCTATAATTTTGTTGAATTTGTTGAATTGGATATTCAGCATTTTGCCAACCACAAGGCAGCCCCACAAATGAAAATTTATACTCTGCCTAAAGGAGCTTTTGAAGCTTTTGAAGTTATATACATGTTTTGAAACATGTATATAACTAATTTTAATATTAGATTGTGGTAAGTACTATAGAAGCACAGAGAGGGAAGTACTGTTGCATAAAGAATCAGCAAAAGTAAAGTGAATAAACATGTTTCTTGTGTTCAGAGAATTATACCTATGATGTGTGACATTTTGTGTATTTGAATGGTTTTTTTGTTCTAGGTTTGTTTTTATTTATTTAATTCATATATAAAAGATTAAAAATGGCGCCTGGTAATCTCAGCTGGTTAAACATCTGACTCTTGATTTCAGCTCAGGTTATGTCTCAGTGTCATGAGATTGAGCCCATGTCAGGTTCTGTGCTAGGTATGGAGCATGCTTAAGGTTCTCTCTGTCCCTCCCTGTCCTTCTGCCCTCCCCTCCTCAACTTGCACTCTTCTCTCAAAAGAATTTTTTTTAAATAAATAAATATTTAACTATTTTCTGTCAGCTGGCAAACATCTTTTAGTTTCTGTTCATAGCTTTGCTTTAAAGAATTTTTTAAAACTCTTGTCACAGTATGAGTCAAGGACTAGTAATATTGTAGTATATAGTAATTGGCTGACCCTTAATGTTTTATGGATTGCTTTTCTAATGAAATTAGGAAACTTTCACAATCTGATTTGTTCCTGGAATAAATGAAGATTTGAAGAGTGACATAAGTATAGAAGAAGGAGTACCTTAGCAGCCTCTTTCTAATAATACATTAAATATGTTTTTACATATATGTAACATTTGACAGCATTGCTGGAATGAGCATTTGCTTTGAGCTAATTTGCTGATTTGATTCAAACAATTAAAAATCTGTCTGTTGTCGAGGGGATTTCTGGTTTTCAGATGAGAATCCTTTATCCCCCTCACCAACCTCCCAGTTCCCTGCCCACCACCCATGTTTTTATATTGCTTTCCACATATGTTTGTTTTCAGCATCTATAAATGTTCTATCAAATAAAAGGAATTGTTATTCCAGTTTAGTAATTTAACTAGATAGTTAGATAAATAGAATCTGTGACCCTCATCATAACATTGACCCTTTGCATATAGGCTTTTATTTAATGTAAAATTAAAGCTTACTGATATACTTCAAATTGTAACATACTTTAAAATGAGAAGTGATGTAACTTATTGATATAATAACCAATAAGTGATATATCTTATTGATATATGATTTATATAATATATAGTATTATCAATCATTAATTGATCAGGCAGTTTTCCTTCTGGACTGTATTTTCTTTATATCCACAGCAATATTTTGTTTATTATATCACATACTGAGAGAGAATGTTAAAATTTCCATCTGAAATTATGGATATGTTTGTTTCTATCTTTAGTTCTGTCACTTTTTGATTCACGAATTTTAAAGCTCATTTATTAGATGCATACATCTTTAGAATTTTTATGCCTTACTAGTGAATTATGCTCCTTTTATCTGAGTTTATCCCCCTTTTTTCTTTGCTTTGAAGTCTATTTTATCTGTTACTAATATTGCTTTGTCAGTTTTCTTATCCTTGCTGTTTGTGTGGTAAATCTTTTTTTTTTGTCTTTTGATTTTCAGTCTGTTTGGTCTTCATATATAAAATATATGAGATAAAGTTTTGCTTTTTTGATCAATTCTGATAATTTCTGCCTATGAGTTGGAGTGTTTAGTCTCTTTATATTTACTCATGTTTTATACTTTTAAAATTGTTTTTTAGGCCCTTGAGTCTGGTTTTCTTTTTTTTTTCCATTTTGTCATTTTTCTCCTTATTCTTCAGATTTGATTTGTCTTCAGGTTTACAGACTTCTCTTCTGTCTCCATCCTTTATTTTTAAAATTTTTAAAAGATTTTATTTATTTATTTATTTATTTATTTATTTATTTATGAATGAGACACACAGAGAGAGAGGCAGAAACATAGGCAGAGGGAGAAGCAGGCTCCTCACAGGGAGCCTGATGCAGGATTTGATCCCCAGACCCGGGATCATGCCCTGAGCCAAAGGCAGACGCTCAACCGCTAAGCCACCTAGGTGTCCCTGTCTCCATTACTTTATTAAGCCTAGTTTCTAATGAATTTTTCATTTTTGTTATTTTTCAGTTATGGAAATCCAGATTCTTTTTTATAGTTTGTATTTCTCTGTTGATATTCTCCTCTGTTCACTCATTGTGACTACTTTTTCCTTATTTTCTTTAACATATTTTCCTTTAGTTCTTTGAACATATTTACAAGAGATATTTGAAGTATTTGTTAGCTATAAGTCCAATGTTTTGGGGTGGTTTTCTATTGACTGCTTTTTTTCTTTGATGATGAGCCACACTTTCCTTTTGTGACTAATAATTTTTAGAATACATACTCGTCCTTGGAGATCTATGATAGAGATTTTTTGTTAGTTTGTTACTTTTTGTTGACGTGTTGATTTTCATTCTAATAATCTGTCCAATTACCTGATGATCATCCTTAACTTGTGCACACTGAATTTTATACTTCGTCCAAAAAGACCAGTTGTTTCCCAGGTCCTTTTAACTGGTAGAACTGATCCTCCAAACTCTGTTCCCCTTTTGATATTTAAGGGATTGGTGTTACTAGGTTTTGTTAGGTATTGCTCAAGTATCATGCTTTTAGCGCATGGTTCTTACTCCTAAGATGTCTCATTTGAATGCCCAGGAAATAGCAAGGTTTCTCCATTCTTGTTTGGCTGGAAATTGATTGTTTTTCTAATGCTGTTTAACCTCCAGTGTCTCTGTTTTGTTACCAACCCCAGAGCAGTTACTCCGTAGTAAACTTTGGGTACTTTCTCTTTGGATAGTTCAGCCCTTGGCCGAAGACTCACATGATACTTTTAGAGACCTTTTACATAGCTACTTATATTTCCTCTTTCTTGCCCAGCATAGTCCAGCTGCCTCATCTGTCTTGAATTCTGATCCCTGCCTCCTTGATTCAGCAGGACCACCTTACTTAGCTTAGATGATCACTTGTATGCTGGTTGGGATAATGCCTTCAAGCAGAGTGTCTGGGCAATAATGAGGTTGACTTGGGGAATTTTTCTTCTCTCAGGGATTATATAGTCTTGTGCTGCCCAATTTACCAAGCCTGAAAACTCTTGCTTCATATATTTTACCATTTTGATTATTGCTTACAATGTGAGGGCTAGCTGGTGTCTGTTACTGTCTCATAGCCAAAAATGGATGATTTGGAGTACATGTCTTTATTGTTTCATGCTAAGACTTTTTCTGTCTTTTTTGTGAGTGATTCAACAAATAAAATTCTTAACCTGGGATTTGTTAGGAGAAAAAGTCTCTCTTTGGTAAAAAGGTACATACAGCACTTGTGTGATTTTCTAAAATTTTGTTATATAGTGTCTGATCTGTAAAGTATGATAGTTCTTACATATCTTCTCAGGGAGGACATGAGCATTCCTTTGTTTTACCTTATTTTCATCAGCATAAGTACTGATTTTATATGTGAACAGTACTTGATGAGAGATAAGTAGAAATATTAGCAGTTGGATTTTTCTTAAAACTGGAAATTAGGGATCCCTGGGTGGCGCAGCGCTTTGGCGCCTGCCTTTGGCCCAGGGCGCGATCCTGGAGACCCGGGATCAAATCCCACGTCGGGCTCCCGGTGCATGGAGCCTGCTTCTCCCTCTGCCTATGTCTCTGCCTCTCTCTCTCTCTCTCTCTCTCTCTCTCTCTCTCTGTATGACTCTCATAAATAAATAATAAAAAATTTAAAAAAAAAACAAAAAAAACTGGAAATTAATAGTTTGGCGAGTGATCAAATAAAAAAGTCTTTTTTTTACAGACATTAATTTGTTCATCAAATATTTAGTGTCTATTTTAATTGCCATTGTTGGCATTGTATTTGACACTGATGATGTAATGGAGAATAAAATAGGCATGGGTAATCCCTACCTTTATTGAGCTTACATTCTAATGTGAGAAATACACAATAAAGCCAAGGAAACAACATTAAAAAAATAACAAGTTATGGTATTTGCTAGGAGAAAAGCAAATGGAGTTCTGAGGTAGAGAACGAGTTCCTACTTTGGATAGAGTGGTCACTCCTTTGAGAAGTTTATATTTTGGCTGAATGACAGAGCTAGTCTCTTTGAGGGAATGGTGAAGTCAGGGACTGTGATTCATTTTCTATTAACCTTCCCTGTACCTGTAAAGATACTGAGAAAAGGTATATTAGAGGAATTGAAAGAAGGTGGTAAGTATGGTTGAAGTATGAACAAGGAGAAAAAAATGACAGGATTTAAATTGGGAAGGTGGTTGTAGGCTAGATCACTTAGATATCTGTAGATTTTCGTCAGGAGCTCAATTGCCTCTTCTTTCATCTAACCCTCAGCAGGATGACCATTTAATTTGTTGTACAAATAATGGCATACTTCTGAGTAAAAAGGAGCAGTAACTGAATGGGTGACACTGCTGACCAATGTAATCTGACTCTGTTCTGGGGAAAGCATCCTAATTGTGGCTACACATGTGTAGAAATGACCTAGATAAGTGAGTACTAGCATGGGTTCTGGATGCAGACTACTGTACATTTGTTTTTAAAATTTGTATCTATTTGAGGGAGAGGGAGAGAGAGAGAGAGAAAGAGAGAGAAGGTGGATACCGGGAGGGGTGGAGGAAGAGGGAAAGGGAGAATCTTTAGCACTCTGTACTGAACACAGAACCTGACACAGGACTCAATCTCATGATGCTGAGATCACAACCTGAGCTAAAACCAAGAGTCAGACAAAACCAGCTGCACCACCCAGGTGCCCCAGACTACTGTACCTTTACATCTTCATTTCTACTCACTCTGTGACCCTCAGCAAGTTCATTTCTCTGTGCCTCAAATTTCTTATTTGTAACATGGGGAAATAACACTTCATTAGGATTGTGATGAAGATTAAATAATGCATTTATGAAAACACACTGTGCCTGGTATATAGTAAGCACCCACAAGTAAATTCATTGTTTTAGCAAATATTTATTCAAAGGTGGTTGTGTACCAAGCATTTTACTAGCCACTATGGATTAAGCAGTGAACAAAACACAAAAATCTTTTCCTTCATTGGGCTTGATTTCTAGTGCAAGAGATAATAAAATAAAAGTAAAAAATAAGGTGTAAGATGGTAATAAGTACAGTGAAGCAGAAGCAAGGAAGAAAGAATGGAATAGGGAATGTGTGGGCAGCAGAGTCTATGTAAATCAAGCAATAGCTTGATCATAGTAGGCCTCACTTAGAAGATAACATCTGAGCAGGGATCTGAAGGAAGTGAGGGCTGATTCCAGGCGAGAGAATAACTCGTGCAGAGATGAAACTATTGGGGTTTTAAAACAGGGGTGACAGGAAATGGTTTATGTTTTTGAAGGATCACCACACGTGGGTAGGCGAGAGTCATAGCAGGGAAGCCAGTTTAGATTATTGTAGGTAATGGAAATAAAAGATTTAGACCCCAGGGTTATCCGAGGAGGTAGTTAGAGATGATTGGATTCTGAAACTATTTGAAGGTAGGACTGAAATGATTTGCTGCTGAGTTTGATGAGCTGTGTGAGAGAAAAAGAGGAGCCAAAGATTTTTAGCCAGAGCAACTAACTAAGAATGAAGATGCCATTTACTAAAATGAGGAAGACTTATGTAAAGGAATAAATTCAGCGGTAAAGATTTGGAATTCAATTTTGCATGTCCTGTTAGATATCCAAATATAAATGCTAGCAGTCACTATTTTTTATTAATTATTTAGTAAACATTAACTATTATAATCATTAGGTATTTATTGCTCTGTGGTGGAGTTTGCTGTTTGGTATATCTAGGATTAAAATGATGGTCAGGGCAGCCCCGGGCATGATCCTGGAGACCCGGGATCGAGTCCCACGTCGGGCTCCCTGCATGGAGCCCGCTTCTCTCTCTGCTTGTGTCTCTGCCTCTCTCTCTCTCTGAATGAATAAATAAATCTTTAAAAAATAATAAAAATAAAATGATGGTCAAAGAAAGATAAGTTTTTGTCCTTGTAGAAGTTACAATCTAATAAGGAAGATAAGAATTGATCAAATAATCATATTGTTGGTAGTTTTTTTTCCTTAAAATTAAAAAAGATCTTTTAAATAGGATACTTTGAAAGAAATAAAGATGACTTAACAAAATCACAAATGTCCCTTGATATGTGAATTTGCTAGGTTCTTCTGTTCAGATAGTGAGCAATACATGTACATACCTTGAAAGTTTCTCATTTAACTGTATCTGTTCTTAAAATTGGGTAGCTTAATTACCATAAAGGAATGAAGCTTTATGAATTCATGGAACCTAGCATTTAAAGGTATTGTGTATTTCATGAAATATTTAGGCTGTTGGGAATTTTCTCTTATTTTTTTCCCATTAAAAATGTTATGCTTTTACTTTTTGTTAGCTAAACATCATTTTGTTTTATAACTAAAATCTTTTTTTTAATAACTAAAATCTTAATAATAGAATATAGTATGATCCATTGTTTACCTTTCTCTCACAAAATTATTTTCATGTTTTAAAAAAATCTACAGGTTCGTCATAAGGCATCACAGAAGGTGTATGCTATGAAGCTTCTTAGTAAGTTTGAAATGATAAAAAGATCAGATTCTGCTTTTTTCTGGGAAGAGAGAGATATTATGGCTTTTGCCAACAGTCCCTGGGTGGTTCAGGTAAGCACACAGACTTTTACAAATTTATTTCCCCTTTTTTTTAAAATTAAAATTCAATTTGCTACCATATAGTATAACAACACCCAGTGCTCAGTTTATTTTCCTTTATTTTATCATTCATAAAATATGATTTTTTATACTTAAAGTCCTATAACTCACATAGTAACAATGCATTCATTTTTACTAAGCTTGGATTCAATATACTTGTTTAATGTTCCTAAATAGTATGTCATATAGACATGACATGTAATACTTAAATGGTGTATGAAAGCAAGTATTTGCAGCTTTTAAAAAATTCCTTTATGAACAATTTGATTGGTTACCAGTATGCTGCTATTCCCTGCCTACACTCTCTTGTGATTTACATAATAGGAACAATAATAAGCCTGTCTCAAAAAACCCAAAACTTCCTACAATAAAAATTTTGAAAATTATCCCATAGTCATTTATATATTACCTATAAGACAGTATTGTGCTTCCTAATTCAGCCTCTTGACTGTAAAGTAAGGAATTTATGGTTGTATCTTACGTCCCTTTCAATTATACCCCTCATTAACTTTGCTTCTCTGAAGGTGTATTTATACTAATACCTAATTCTGCACATATTTTTGAACAAATATCGTAAGATTAGAGATGTACCAATGCATGTTCAGAATGTTACCTTAAATGATTTGAGGGTTTGATAATCTTGCTTGTGGAAGGCAATTTGCAGGTAAAAAATTTGCCACATAGATGACTATGTAATTTAAAAGCTCATTACTACTTTTTTAATGATGTTGAGCCCCAGTGCTTTCTCTCTACTTAATTTTTTTTATTGTTGCTAGTGAATAAAAGTTCTGATATGTGTAGCTAAAACTAAAGTTTTTGTAGCAAATTATATATCATGATAGTTTAATTAAGGAATGGTGGTAATAAATTATTCCACTTTTAGCTTTAAATTGCTTTCATAGTAAAGAATCATTGCCTTTTCTAGTTTATCATTTCATACACTGATGTATTTGATCTTTAATTCGGCTAAGTGGACCTTTATAAAGTGTTCATTGAGATAAAGAGTTAATGGATCTTTGGAAGCCTGTCAACAGTGAAACATTGTAAATTGAAAAAATAACATTATAATTCTGGCTTTCATTTGTTTATCTCTATGGTAAAGGATATTCCATGCACCATCATTGTATTTGTATGTTTGAAATGTATAACTTTGTGGGGAAACTTGTCAAAATGACTGACTTATTTCTATTTATTGATTTAATTTAGTGATTTTTCAATATATTTATAGAGTTTCACTGTATTTATATTAGTATATTTTTAAAGCTTCAGTATATTTATAGAACATTTTGGTGCCTCAAAAAAGAAACCCAGAATCAGTTGGCATTTATTCTCTAATCCTGACTTCAACTCCTGGCAACCACTAATCTGCTTTCTGTGTATGTGAATTTGCCTATTAAGGGTATTTCGTGTAAATGGGATCATACAATATGTGATCTTTTGTGATATCTTCTTTCATTTAGCACAATGTTTTCAGTATTCATTCATGGTATAGCATGTATCAGCCCTTCATTTCTTTTTATGGCTGAATAATCGTCTGTTGTATAGATATCCCACATTTTATTTGTTCATCAATTAATAGACACCTAGGTTGTTTCTATTTTTTGGCTATTGTGAATAATGCTGCTATGAATTCTTTCACATGGATTTTGGTACATATGTTCACACATTTGTGTTAGGGATCTGTACCTTGCAGTGAAATTAATGGGTTATAGGATATGCCTGTAATCAATTTTGGTAGATTATTCCTAACAGTTTACCAAATCTCAGTGCTTATTTTTTTATGACTGTTCAATATTTAAACGGATGAAGGCCCTCATACTTTGTTACAGTACTCTTTTTGGAGATGGCTCTTATCTAACATAAATTATGATACAACATAAATCTTTGACCTATCGTATTTGACACATAAGATACATTCTTAGTGTGATTTGAATTCCATAGATGAATATTGGCGCATTTAAAAAACTTATTTGCGGATAGAGAAGACTTTTTTTTAAAGCCATCTATTATATTCAGTTTGCTGAATTCAGTTATAAACAGTTGCCTGTTTTTCTAATGTCCATACTTTCATGGTGAACACCTCCTTACTTTTCTGTACAGTTTCATATACCCAAGTAGGTGTGTACCCTTGAATACTTCCAGTTTACTTTTAGATTTTTTTTTTTTTTTTTTTTTTTTGGTAAAGAGTTTATTTATGAGAGACACAGAGAGAGACATAGGCAGAGGGAGAAGCAGGCTCCCCACAGGGAGCCTGATGGCGGACTCCATCCCAGAACTGTGGGACCACGCCCTGAGCCAAAGGCAGGAGCTCAGCCCATGAGCCACCCACGCATCCCTACTTTTAGCTTTTTTAAAATTTAAGTTTAGGTATCTTCTTTAATCCTCTCAATCTAGTTTCCTTCCTGTTTTCCTTTTTGTCTCTTGAGTTTATTTGTTGAAGAAACCTGGCTTTTGCTGATTACATCCTTGTGTAGTTTAACGTGTTCCTCTCTTGTTTGTATTTTTTGAGTTGCTAACTGGAGATAGAGGATCAGAATCAGGTGTGATTTTTGGGAGAGTGTCAGGACAACTTCAAGGGTAGTGTTTTATTCTATTAGGAAGCTAATGTCTGCTTAATTCTCTGTTATTTTACTAGCTATTTGTGCATAAATCCCAGGTCCATTAATTTATTAGGGATTTTAAAAATGGTGATATTCCAATTTAGTCATTCCTTACACCCTAACCCTGAGTTATCCTTTTTTATTATAGTGACTGGAATATTTCTATAAAGAGAATATTCCCCATTTACTATTTGGTTACCCAGTAGTACAATTCACAGAGGGACAGGATAAATACTTTATTTTTTCCGTGTGTTTACTAGTTTTCAAAGTAAGGAATTAATTTCCTTTTATCCTTAAAGGTGAACAGTTTTGGGGGGAGTTACCAGTTGAACTTAACAGATTTAAAACCTATTGGATGTGTTTTAGTCCTTTGAGTATCTTATTGATGCTCAAATTGTGACACCTTTGGCAAATGATATCCTGTTCAGGTTGGTTCCTGAGTCCTTTGGACATAGATGTAGCAGCCTTTGATACTTACTCTCTGATATAATGGCATGTTCCAGACCAATCTTGTACATTTTCTGTCCTTGACATGGTGGATTAATTGTGCTTTAGCTCCATCTTTTATACGCATATGAATATTTCCTTAGAATAGATTCCTAGCATTGGATCTGCTAGGTCATATAGTGTGCACATTTGACATTTTGATAGTGCCAAATTGCTGTGTAGAGAAAAGATTTTTAACAAGTCTATATTACTCTAATTGTTTATCGTTTTTGTTTCACTACATTTTTAGCCGATACTGGATATTGTAGTTATTTAAAATTTTTGTTGGTTGCATCCTCAAGTAAAAAAGATGTTACTGTGCTAGGTTGCATTTTCTTGGTTAATTCTGAGTTTCAGGACATTTCATATGCTTGTTAGTAATTTGTATTCCTTCATTGCTTATCCCATTTTTCTATGTGTTGTTTTGCTTTTTAAAAATTTATTTATTAGAATACTGATAGACCTTGTATATAAAACCTGTGTTACATATGTTGGAAATCTATTCTCTTGGACTGTTATTTGTCTGTTCCTTACTGAGTTTTTAAATATAGATCTAATCAATTCTATTTATACTATATTTTGATTCTTGCTGGGGAATACCTTCCCTAGCCCAGTATTATGAAAACATTCTTTTATACTTTCACTTTTTTAGATTTTAATTTTGGGAGGGGCAGGAGTCTGAGTCACTAGGAACTTATATTTTTATATGAAGTAAGATTTGTTTTTCCCAAATAGGCAGTCATTTTTCCCAATGCTGTTTATAGAAAAGCCTGTTTTTTTCCCATGAAGTAAATGAAATGTTCTTTATATCATATATTAACTTACCATATACATTAATTTCTTTTAACTCTCTTCTATTAATTTGATTTGTTATTTCTTCCTACACTAAAATAACATTGTTTAAATTTCTGTAGTTTTTCATATATTTTGGTATTTGGTAGGGGGCCAGTCTTTTCACTGATATCTCCCTCCCTCCCCTCCCCCCTTCCCCCCCTCCCTTCCTCCCCCGCCCCAGGCAGGAGGAGAGGGAGACGCAGACTCCCTGCTGAGCAGAGAGCCTGACTCAGGGCTTGATCCCAGGACCCTGGGATCATAACCTGAGCCAAAGGCAGACTCTTAACTAGACCCTCTCAATGGCAGAGTTTAATGGATTTTTGAAACATGGATATTTGCTTTACACTTACATTCAGGTCAGAAAAATGCTGTTGGAACTGTGGGACTGTAGTTTGAGCTCAGAAAATACATCCATTGCCAATTTGTATAGAAGTGGAAATCTCACTTCTGATTTTGATAGCATGGAAAGCATAAAAAGTTTGATGTTTGATGTTGTCATTAAAAATTTAAATTTTATGGGGTGCCTTGGCTCAGTCAGTTAAGCGTTGACTCTAGGTTTTGGCTGGGGTCATGATCTCAGGATGGTAGGATTGAGCCCTGCCTCCAGCTCCATGTTCAGTGGGGAGTCTGCTTGGGGTTCTCTCTCCTTCTCCCTCTGCTCTTTCCCCTTTGCGTGCTCTCTTTTGCTTGCGCCTACTCTCTCTCTAAAATAAATAAATAAATTTTTAAAAAGTGTAGGTTTTGCATATAAGTGCTATTTACCTTGTCATTTTAGGTTGTATTAATTAAGAAACGTTAATTAAGAAAGTTATCAAGCCTGCTACTAAAACTAATTTAGAAAGCCTTTCAGTGTTCCATAGTAGTAGTTGAGAGTGGCCTTGATCGGACAGATTTCAGTCTCAGCTCTAAGATTGCAATGAAATTTTACCAGTGCCAAGCCACTGAACTGCTGTGTGGTAGAGTGAGGATATTCAGCATCTATTTCTGACAAAAAATTGGATATTCAGCATCTATTTCTGACAAAAAATTCACAGAACAGATAATGATAGTTGTTAAGTCCACAAGAGCAAATAGCAACCATTAATACTGCTCATTTATTTATTACACAAGAGATTCAAATATATTTTCCACTGAGTACTTATTGATCTGTATTACAGAGAATAAACAGATTTTAAGTATCACACATTTTCACAAGCTTTGTAAATTAATCCAGTGAAGCCTTTTTCTGTTCCACATATATTTTTACCACCATCGTTTGTTAACACACCTTACCAAATTCTAGCTCAGGTTGTACTCAATTAGTGTTTTCTCAACTTCTTTGAAACTGTTTTTGCCTGTAGTTCATATGTGCAGACTGTTTATAGAGGCTAATTTACTCACATCAAGCTTGGCACTTACTTCTCCAATAACGGGTAATGACTGCATGGTATTAGTAACATCTGTTGGCTCATCAAGAGCCGAGGAAAACCACTCAAAATCATTCGCCTTGTTTTTAAATTGACTACTGATATTGCCACCAGTGTCCTCAACTCTTTGAGCAGCTGTTTTTGAAAGACAGTCTTGCGTTGAGTTTTCTCTAGACGAATTTCTTCAGCTGATGCAATCAAACACAACTAAATTCACCATTGGTAAATATCTGTTCTTGCTTGCCTAATAAATAAGCCATCTGGAAACATTCTTTGTCTTACATACATTTAGCAAATTTTAACATTTTTCCATTGTTAATTTTAATTTTTTAATTTTGAAAACATTACAAGAATCCTTGAAATACTTGATGTACTCCTACCCAGTCTTTTCTCCCTTTTTTCCTTCTGAAAGATAGCTGCTGTCCTAAAACTCAGTGTATTGTTTTACTGTACTCAATCCCTCCATTTCTTTCCTGATTAGATCTTCTATCAACCTCTTATTTTCCCACTTGATTTTGGACTAATTCAAGTTTTTATTTATCTGTTGAGTCTATGTAAATTTTTTAGTGTTAAGATTTTTTGTTTTATTTACAAAATAACACCTTTTTTTGCTTTTCTTTTTAATTTTCTTTTAAAAAAATTTCTTAGCTCTGTTTTCGTGGGTTTATATTGTTCTTTTCTAGTTTCTTTATGTGTCTAATTTTTATTGTCTTTATTTTCCAATGCAGGTATCTTTTTAAATATTGGATAGTGAAAGGATAAAGAGAGATACCTATAAATGCATTTGAAGTTATAAATTTCCTTCTTGAGTTCTGCTTTAATTTTATCATGCTTTTTTTAAAAAATGATTTCATTTATGATATACACATAAATACGTAAAACAAGTGCAGAAAGATTTATCACAAAGCAAACACCCATGTATTCACTACCCAGGTCAAAAAATAAACATTGCCATAATAAGTCCAGAGGTTCTCTTGTACTCTTTCCCAATCACTGCATTCATGTGTTCCTCCCAGAATAGCCACTCTTCTGCCTTTATTGGTAATCATTTCCTTGCTTTTCTTTAAGTGTACCACCTAAATCAGCACTCAGGGCCTATAGTTTTCCTGCTTATTGAACTTTTTTTTTTTTCTTATTGAACTTTATATGTGGTATCACTGAATATCTCTTCTTTTGTATCTAGCTTTTTTGTTCAACATTATGTTGGCATGAGTGATCTACATTGCTACAATTTATTAATTTCATTGCTGTGTTTTATTCCATTATATGTATTTACCATAATTTGTTGGTATATTTCAAAATTTTGTTACAAGTAATGTAAGTGTTCTTGTACTTATTTCTGTTGGGTTTATTCCTAGGGATGGCATTTTGGGGTACTTAAATCAGTCTCAGTAGGTGGTGACAGCTTCTTTTTCAATGTGGTTATAGAAGTTTAGTTTATAAGTTCCCTTTGTCCTTGTCAGCACTTGGTATTATCAGTTTTAAAATTTTTGGTCATTTTTGTGCATACAGATTGGTGTCTCAGAGTAGTTTAAATTCATCTTTTTCTCTAATGACATTTCATACCTTTTCATCTTTGAATATATATATTTTTTTGTGAAATACCTGCTTAATTCTTCATCTGTTGATTTAAAATAACTGATTTGGGGATCCCTGGGTGGCGCAGCGGTTTGGCGCCTGCCTTTGGCCCAGGGCGCAATCCTGGAGACCCGGGATCGAATCCCATGTCGGGCTCCCAGTGCATGGAGCCTGCTTCTCCCTCTGCCTGTGTCTCTGCCTCTCTCTCTCTCTCTCTGTGACTATCATAAATAAATAAAAGTTAACAAAAAAATTTAAAAAAAAAATAAAATAACTGATTTGTAGGGATTCTTTTTATTTGAGTGTAAGTTCTTGGTTTTGTTCTGTTTTCCCTATGAGTTTGTAGAAACCTTTCCTGTTTGCATTGCTTGCTTCAAGGGTGTGGTTTGGGATATGTTGGGGGGAATGTACAAATAACTTATAAATTTGTGGTTCCTATGCATGGGGTGGGGGGTGCGGTCAGTAGCAATTTAGCTTGGTGTTTTTTCTCTGGTCCCAATGTCACTGCTTTAGTCTGGGTGCCAGTAGCACTGCCCCTTGCTGCTTATTAACAAGATGATAGGGGATAGGAGAGGAACAGGCCCTGTTGTAGATGCGTTCACCAGGGACTCACTCTTCTACAGTGCTCTGGTGCTTACTCCCTCTGCTTACAGCCATTGAATGTGGTATCATTTAAATTTTTCTCAACTGTTCCTACCTCTTCAGCTTTCTTCTTTGTAAATTACGTGCAGTAGCTTGCTTTGTTTTCAGAAAGCTGTTTTTTTTTTTTTTAAACTATGAATTCTTGGGGGATCCCTGGGTGGCGCAGCGGTTTGGCGCCTGCCTTTGGCCCAGGGCGCGATCCTGGAGACCCGGGATCGAGTCCCACATCGGGCTCCCGGTGCATGGAGCCTGCTTCTCCCTCTGCCTATGACTCTGCCTCTCTCTCTCTGTGTGACTATCATAAATAAATAAAAAATTAAAAAACAAACAAACTATGAATTCTTCTGTCATTCTTTCACCTTTTATGTCCCTCGTTCTGTTTCTCTTTTAAAATATCTCTATTTAAATAGATTCTTGTGTTTTCTAAGAAAGAAAATGATTCATTTATGTATATTTTGTCAGCATGCAGAAGTAACCATATAAAAAGTTTTGTCTCATACCTGTTTTCCATTAGGGATGTCCAAATCTAAAATCAAAGATTTCATAAAATTCAACCAAAATTCTTTTGGTTGTAAAATAACCTTGTATTTTTCAATAGTAATAATTGTTTTGGATTTTGTCCCATTTAAACTTTTGATTTTCTTTCTTTCCTAAAAACTTTTTTTTTTCTCTTCTTTTGTTTTACAGCTCTTTTGTGCTTTTCAAGATGATAAGTATCTGTACATGGTAATGGAGTACATGCCTGGTGGAGATCTTGTAAACCTTATGAGTAACTATGACGTGCCTGAAAAATGGGCCAAATTCTATACTGCTGAAGTTGTTCTTGCTCTGGATGCCATACACTCCATGGGCTTAATTCACAGAGATGTAAAGCCTGACAACATGCTCTTGGATAAACATGGACATCTAAAGTTAGCAGATTTTGGCACATGTATGAAGATGGATGAAGTAAGTAATAAGTTAAAAAAAATGCTAGTTTTTAAAAACAAAAATAAAAGAAACTTCAAATCTCGACTTTATAGTTTTAAACAAAGATAAATTTAGTTTTGCTGTGTAGTGACTTAAACAAAATAAAACTTTTTTTTTTACTGATCATTCATCTAGCTATAGAGTGCTTTATTTCTTATATAGTACTAGATTTGGCAAATATAAGGGACATACGGATACAGATAACTTAGATATCTCCCCATAGAATGGTGACAAGTAATTGCTATCAATTAAAACTAGTTCATGTGCAAAATGATCCAGGTGAAGAATAGGACACAAAATATGAATTAAAGGTACATGAATATTATGTCCATCACCATTATTTCTGTATTTTTCCTTTAAAAAAATGAGGTAAGAAGTTTATGTTATACTGTCTGCTACCAACCCTATCTGCATCAACCATATCGAGTAAATTTAAGGCCATCATCTATTGTGTACTTTACCTGTTGAACAATTCACATTATAATTAATAGATTCAGTAGTTTTAACCTCACAGCCAATTATGATGTTGATTTATTTTTGTTTCAAAATTAATATCTCTCACCTTTTTCTCTGTAAGTATACTGTATATAATTCTGGCAGTAATTCCTGATGGGGAGAATCATTTTATTTTTATTTTTTTATTTTTATTTTATTTTTTGTTTCCCTGTTGGATCTGGAGGGTAACTTACATGTATCAGACTCTCTAAATGTTAATTATGTTGACAGCAAACTAGATATTTTTTGTATGGTTTTTATAACCTTCCAGTGTGCTCTTATATATCTAATCATATTTCTTAACAAAAATACCTTTTTTTAACTTTGTAAAAAATTTTTTATTTACATTCAATTAATTAACTATAATGTATTACTGGTTTCAGAGATAGAGGTTAGTGATTCATCAGTCTAATACAATACCTGGTGCTCATCGTATCATGTGCCCTCCTTAACGTCCCATCACCCAGTGACCCCATCCCCCAACCCTCCTCCTCTCCAGTGACCCTCAGTTTGTTTCCTGTGATTGAGTCTCTTATGATTTGTCTCCCTCTCTGATTTTGTCTTGTTTTATATCTTATCAAGATGTTTATTTTTAATTAAGTTGATTTTCTTTTCTCTTTACCTCTTATTCATGTCACCCATGTGACGCTTTTATAAGCTCAGCTCAGATTTTACCTCATTTGGAAAGTTCTTCCTGATAATCCTAATCTGACTCTCCTATAATAATAATAATCACCATAATCTAATAATCACTCTGGTAATGTTTTTAGTTATTTAGAATTTGTGCTGTGTTCATAGGCTGTTTTCATGTATCTAGGTTTGTATGCTGTGTTTGCTCAAGTAAAACTTAACATTCCTTTCTTCTTTGGTCTTCTTCATGTGTATGTCACTGTGTCCATGTTCTGCATACATCAGTCAGTGTTTAATAGATAGAGCATTTGTCCCTAAAGCTCCCTCTTGTGGTGTTTATCATACTACAGTGTGAAATGGTTAATAGTAAAAATTATCTTTATTTTTTTTATTTTTGTAAAAATTATCTTTAATTAAAATACAGTATAAAATAATTTTCTAATAGAATGCTAAACTTTTTTTATGTCTCTTGTGCATAATGATTGATGTTTATGTGCTGTGGTTCCATGAGTGTATTCTGATTTTAATTAAATCAAAAACTTTTGGGAGGATGTAGAGAAGTAAGTCACACTGTATGTTTTTAGGGTAGGTAATGATGGTTAGGGAGAAAAGGGTATAGAGTGTGAGGAACAGGACAGAATATGGTTTTTCTAGAATAATTTTATAAGCATATAAGTAAATACTAAATTTAGCAATTTAAATCTCTTACATTAAAAAAAATAAATCTCTTACATTGTCTCTTTATAAGACAAAGTAAAATGTGGCTTATATAATTTTATTTGCTATTTTTTCAAGTACATATAGCTCAGCTAATAATCCTGCTTGGTTCATCACTTATTGTCATTAGTAGTCAACAGAAAGACTTCATCTAGTTATTTTATGATATTTTCCCCCTTTTCATTTCAGTCTCATTTTCTCTTTCCCTAATAGACAGCTACTGTCACGTTTTTACTATAAGCTCTTGCAGGCTATTAATTTAATGTACATGTGTATAAATTAGAAATAGTATAATAATATAGATGTCATTTTTTTTTTTACTTCTTTTCACTCAACATTGTTTTGTATCTATTCTGATATGTGTAAATTAGCTCATTCCATCACAGTGTTCCATAGGATCTATCTAGTAGTTTTACTTATTCCTCCTTGTGTTGGATTCCTAGGCCACATCAGCAACCTGCTACCAAGAGTACTGTGTTGAATGTAGTTAAACATTGATGTTGAATATCTTCAGACATGTCCCATGTGTGTTCAGACAAGGGTTTCCTCTAAATATACACTTATACGTGGGACTTCTGACTTAGAAGATGCATAAGTAAAGTATTACTGACCTCCAGAACGGCTGTAAATGTTATAACCTCTTGTTAACAGTTGAGTGCATTAGAGATCGTGTCTCTCCATGTTCTTACTCAACTTTCCTATTATTCATTCTCTAAATCTTACCAATTCCATTGGTGTAAGGTAATAGTTTTTAAAAATTTTATTTTATAATTAATGATGTCAAACTTTTTTCATATAAGTCAGTCCTTTATCTCATAAATTACTTGTTTATCTTTTAACCTTTTTAAAACCAACTTGTTGATGTGCAGTTATTCCTTATATAATCTCAGTAGTGATTCCACAGATAATGCTCATGTTAGCTTTGCATTTATGTCTGTTTGAACAGCAATTCTTAATTTTGATGTAAATATATATATTTTTTAAATACTGAAGTTTAAATAAATAAATAAATAAATAAATGCTATAGTTTAAAAAATATTGTTTTACCCAAGACCTCTATTCTGTAATACTAATGATGAGAACAACTATGTTGAAGAACAAAGGTTTTTTTTAATTAAAAGCTATAGTACATAGAATTTATAATTTTGTTATGTTAACTGTTAATGTGAATAGTACTATTGCAAGTTTCAAGTTCATCACATTATTGGCCTTGGTTTGATTATTGTTATGGTTTCAAAGCTGTTAGAAATGTTCTAGTCTTGTTCTCATTCATCTGCATATCGTAAAAGGGATCAGCAAACTGGAGTGCAGGGCCAGATCTGACCTGTGGCTTGGTTTTATATAGCTCCTGTACTGAAAATGTCCATTTTTAAAAGATGGTTTAAAAAAAACAGAAGATATGTGCCCACAAATCCTAAAGTACTTACTAAATATCACTAAAATATTTCCTGGCCTTTTATAGAAAAGTTTCCTAATCCTTTATCTACAATATAGACAGAGTTCTCAAATTACTTTTTAGCTCTTCTGGCTGTGAATAAATGCAAAAATAAAATACAACTAAAAATTATTACCTACAAGGACTAAAATAATTTGTTACTATTACATTTAATTAAGAGTACTGGTTTATGTCAGTAAGTTCTCTCATTAATAAATTGTGGTTTTATTTTAGTTTCCTAAATGCTGCTATTCTTTTTCTTTCTGAAAAAAATATGTAGTTATGAGTGAGTGTCACAGTGTAGTATATTTACATATAAATGTGTCTCAGTGATAGCCAAGAAGTACTGCTATTTAAAATTGCTTGCTTAATTAGGTAAATAGAGTTTTGTCTTTGCTTGTCATTATGCATTTCATAGCCACCCTTACCACCTTTTTTTTTTTAAAAAAAGATTTTATTTATTCATGAGAGACCAGAGAGAGAGAGAGACAGAGACAGAGACAGGCTTCATGCAGGGAGCCTGATGTGGGACTTGATCCTGGGACTCTAGGATCATGTCCTGGGCCGAAGGCAGGTGCTCAACTACTGAGCCACCCAGGTGTCCCCACCTTTAACACCTTTTAGGGCACATTTTATGTTACTATTTTAGGTTACCTTAAAATAATATAAAGTTTTATTCCTTAATATTCTAATGTATACTATTTGATTAAATTGAGGCTGTACTTCTTTTAAAGTGAATTGATAAATTGTTAATGTTCTAACCCTTCTACAGGTGACACCAGGTTGTAAAATGGAGGCATTTCTACTTGTGTTTCTGGAAAAAAAAAATACCCTATTTTCTGCAAAATTATACATTGAAAAGAACTGGTTTATGGGAGCAATAGGGAAAGACCATTCAAAAACTACGAGCTTTTTAACCACAGCCCTAATAAAAGTAATAATTGTTACCCCAGGAGATAACTAGAATTACAGGCAGCTTTTTGTGCCTTGGGCACGATAGAGTGCAAATGGACAAGGACTTCTAAACCAGTTGGACTGTTTTTTAGATAGAACAAAGAAGAAGCAGGACTTAGCACTAGCTGAGATTTTTATAAGGTGAAGGATATGCCTGTTTGAGAAAGGAGCCCCCTACTGCTAGCCCCTGCATCCTTAATCATTAAAATGAACTGACTCCTACCTGGGTAGCAGTCAAGCTGAGGCTCCTAATTCTTCTCTGATAATTAAGAATTCCAGTTACAATTTTTTTTACGCTTTCACAGGAAGCATTTAGAATAGTGTCTTTTGGACAACCTCAGGATTTATGATTGACCTGTTTTGTGTTTTCGTTAAATCTCTCCATTTATAATATTTTGCCCATTATAAAACACCAGATATATTTTAGCAAATAAACATTTAATCTTAATCATTTAAAGTACCCATGAGGAAGCTTTTGAAGATGCTTACCTCTTTATGTTGCTCTCCTGTTAAAACCCTTCTGTAGATTTGCCATCTGTTGAGGAAAGTTCAAATTCCTTAGCTTGTCATATGATCCCTCTGTTTCACCCTCATTCTTTATCATTTGACCTTTTGTGCCATATGGTTCACGGGTCTCAAATTACATGTAGTTTTTATGCAATGAAATCAATTTCATGATTCTTGGACTTCAGATATGTTGTTGAATACAGTTGGCAGATTCCTACTCATACCTTAAAACTCAGTGTAGAGTTTGCTTATCTTGGCTCCCTAGGGTGACTGCTTATGTCCTTTAGATATGCCCTCTTTTTGGATCATTTTCTTACTTTTTAACACTGTAAGTTGTTGAAGACTTACTTGTCTTTTATTTTATCTGTCCCAGCTTTGGAATCAGCCACTTCTCCAAGAAACATTTTTTTTAAAGGTTTTTTTTTTTAAGATTTTTATTTATTTCCTTGACACAGAGAGAGCATGAGTGGGCAGGGTGGGAAGGCAGCAGAGGAAGAAACAGACTCCCTCCCAAGGCAGGAGCCTGACGCAGGGCTCTATTTCAGGACTCTGTCCCAGGACCCTGAGATCATGACTTGAGCCAAAGGCAGACAGACACTCAACCAACTGAGCCACCCAGGTGCCCCCAGAGTTCTTTTATTCAAGAATGGTATTTAGAAATCAGTATTTGAACACTAGATATGCTTATTGCTCCTCAAGTACCATTATTTCTAGGCCTTGTCAGCAGACACATGTATCATGAATCTACTATATGTGCTAGTCCATTTGCACACACATGTTAATGTTTAGTTCTGTACTTACCTGTCTGCATATATAGGGTATTAAAAATCTTGAGTTCATACTGATACTTCTAATTCTTGTCCTATACCACAGGGTTCATTCTAGTCTTCTTCCTTTTTTTTGTAATTTCTTTTGTAGTTAGTGAGAAATCTGGATCTCATTATCTACAGTATATTTACTTGTTCAACTGTAGGGGACACACAAAATTATTTCAGAGTTAACATTTTTTTTTTCTTAATATAATAACTGTTTGGGGACGTCTGGGTGACTCTGTGGTTGAGCGTCTGTCTGCCTTTGGCTTAGGGTGTGATCCCTGTCCAGGGATAGAGCCCTGAGATCAAGCTGCATCTGGCTCCCTGCGAGGAGCCTGCTTCTCCTTGTATGTCCTGGCCTCTCTCTGTGTCTCTCATGAATAAATAAATAAAAATCTTTGATTAAAAAAAAATAACTTGGTTTATCCAGCCTCCAAACTAGGCTGTCTGTAATCTTAATTACAATTTCTTTATTTTTTTATTTTTATTTTTTATTTTTTTTTTTAAGATTTTATTTATTTATTCATAGAGACAGAGAGAGAGGCAGAGACACAGGTAGAGGGAGAAGCAGGCACCATACAGAGAGCCTGACGTGGGACTCGATCCCAGGTCTCCAGGATCACGCCCTGGGCTGCAGGCGGCGCTAAACCGCTGCACCACCAGGGCTGCCCTCTTTTTTTTTTTTTTTTTTTTTAAGATTTTATTTATTCATGAGGGACAAAGAGAGAGAGAGAGAGACAGGCAGAGACACAGGCAGAGGGAGAAGCAGGCTCCATGCAGGGAGCCCAGCAAGGGACTCTATCCCGGGTCTCCAGGATCAGGCCCTGGGCAGGAGGTGGTGCTAAACTGCTGAGCCACTCCGGCTGCCCAATTACAGTTTCTTTTGAAAACAATTTTTCCTTTCTCTCTAATTCTTTCCCCAGATCACTACTTTAAGATAACATTTTGTACTTCCCTTGCAACTACTTAGTAGTGTAAGAAAGAAACAAAAGATGTTGATTTTTTTTGAATTCCTGTGGAGTTTACCACTTTTTCCTTCTTCCATTGATGAAGCCTTCTGTATTTCAGAGTTGAAAAATTATCCCTGATTTCTTGTAATCTGGACACTTTAAGGCACTTCGTAATACACTTATCTCCGGTCCTCCCAAAGTTATCAGCAATGAAGTTCTTTTGGTAGCAATTTGTAGTTACTGTTTATATAGTAATAAATGAATTAGTTGCATTTATATGTGTATGTTTTTACATGCAACTGTTTTTCTTTATCTTTGCTTTTTTACCAGACAGGCATGGTGCATTGTGATACAGCAGTTGGAACACCTGATTATATTTCACCTGAGGTTCTCAAATCACAAGGGGGTGATGGTTACTATGGGCGAGAATGTGATTGGTGGTCGGTGGGTGTTTTCCTTTTTGAGATGCTGGTGGGTAAGTAAATATTTTAACTAGTTCTTTTTTCAAAATCTGTCTCTCATAACATTAGTTTTACATCAAGAATTTGAGAATATAAGGAAGTTAATTGTGTCCCATGAAAGAAGTAGGATTTTTTAAAACTTTGAATTAGTTGTATCATATATGACAGATTATTAACTGGAAAATTAAAGCCAAGTTGTACTGGCACAGTGATTTAGTGGAATATAAAAGGAATAAAAGTATAGTGATAGGAAACAATCCTTCAGTAGGCCTTTTTGTATGAAGAAAATGTTAGAGCAAGAAGCAAGTTTACTGGTGCTGTGGGCCTCTAAGTTTTTCTTGATCAATCGTATTTGTTGTAAATATTTAAGTATAAGGCGGTTAATATTTGTTCCAATAATAGAGAACTAAAAGTATTCTTTAGTTTTTGTAATTACATTATATAATTGACTTTTGTCAACTGTATTTCTTCTGTTTATTATTTGCATTTACATATGGTTTTCATTCTAGTAAAATAAATCATAGTTATTGACCATTTGATTATTGGTAAAAGTATTCTATAATTATATTTCATTATCAAAAAACTCAGAAGCAAATTTAACAATTTCTTTTACTTTGCGCAAATCAAAATTTGAAAGGTTCAGGTATTTCAAAACTTTTCTTTTCGTAATAGATTTTATTCTTAAGATTTCCCTTTCCTAAGTTATGAGGTCACAAAAATATCTTCTAGCTAAGGAAGCCAATGACTGAATCATCTGGCCTGGGAATGAGGACAGATATAGCCAAATCTGTTTTCTGAGGCAAGGGTGATAAGGCTAATAACACTATATGAAACAACTTTAAAGTTGAAAATTATTTTTAGAAATTGGAGAATTTATTTTCTAGAGGAGAACCCTAAAAAAATTAGTAGTGGAAAACCTGTAAAATCTGTATGATTATTATTATTATTTCTTTAAAAAAAACCAGAACTTTCTGGTATATTTAAATAATAATTAGTCATGGAATGTTTTTGTGGCATAAATTGCCTTCTCTTGGTGACCATTTTGTGTATGTAGTATTGATCTTGTTATGCTTAAACTGAAGACATAGTATGACCTACATTGTTTTGGGCCTTTATTTTTGTAGTGCATCTCTATATGCAGGCTGTGTTCCAGGTAGCTCCATTCTCCCCGCCTCTGGCCCAATCTGATGATACATTAGGTATATCTTTTGTAATCTTCTTAAAGTAGAATATAGTCTATAATTTGCCTAGACTCTCCAGGAATTTAGAAAATAATAATATTTGGAGAAAGTCACATAGCTCCTTTGAAGGAATCATTTAAATTCCTGCTACTGTTTCCAACTCTTGAGTTGAATTTAATGACTTTGAATGACACTAATTTACAGTATTCTGAGCCTAACCTGGTGCTTGCTCAGGTTGGTTAGCACTGGACTTCATTTAAAAGCTCTACTGCAGTTAAAAATGGCACTAGAAAAATCTTGAGTTCAAAGCACTCCTTTGCCCTCTTTGAAGACAAACAGAAACTACCTGAACACCCCTTTTGAAATTTTTGGATTGTCTGATTTGAGAAATTCTGGTTTGTACTCAGGTAACTTATAGTTGAGTCATACTAACAGGGCCTTTGATTCTTTTGGCTTTTAGATGAGTAGTGGCCAAGATGGTGCCTTCAGCTTTTTCTGTCTTTATTTACATTTCACTGCCTCTTTATCTTAGCCATTAGTTTGCAAGAACACTGCATTTGGGAGACCATATATGTCATTTTCAATTCTAGCTATGTGTCATCTTCGGCAAATCACATGTGGAATAATAGGGCTGGTCTAACTCTTAGAGCTTTACTGTCCAGTTTATCATGATAAAAATGGTTTATGTCTGTACAGTCCCGTATGGTGGGCACTGGCCACACTGAGCTCTTGAAATGTGGCTAGTGTGACTAAAGAACTGAAATTTTTATTTTATTTAATTTTAAATTGCCACGTGTAGCTAGTGGCTACTGCATTGTATAACACAGCTCTAGAGAGTAATCTCAAAAAAGAGATTGATCCAGCTCAAGCATTAGAGGACTCTGATCTATCTGATCCTACTTAGTATTAGTAATCTTTTTATTTAATTATCCAGTGAGTTATTTAGTTTCCCATTGTAAAAACAACAACAAATTCTAGAGTTAGCGTTGATTTTATTTTGCTTTTAAGAGTTGATAGTTCATTGGTATGGTTAAAATTTAAATACATTCACATTCTTGGTATGTTCTGATGTGTTTGGACTGAGACTCCTGGCCCATAGATTACTTGTTCTTCCATGCATGTGACAAATTTAAACCTAACATATTTAAATAATAGTTGAAAAGTGTTTAATTTGCATTCTCTGTTACACTCAGTGTCTTCTTTCTTGGAATTTTAGGGGATACTCCATTTTATGCAGATTCACTTGTAGGAACTTATAGCAAAATTATGGATCATAAAAACTCACTGTGTTTCCCTGAAGATGCAGAAATTTCTAAACATGCGAAGAATCTCATTTGCGCCTTCTTAACAGATAGGTAATATACATTGAATTTCTTTGTAGAGAGCCTTTAACTTTTAAATTTGTAGAAATGAAAGCATAGCTTTTATTTACATATGAAATCTCTTTCTCTTTATCCAAATTGCTTTTAATTCTGGATTAGCCATTTCCTACTGGTAGGCCTGGTGTTGGGTTACTCTCGTCATTATGGGTGTGCAACCCCATTGTAATCTAACTCTAAGCCTACCTTTATGGCTACGAAGAAAAAATAGAACTTGGTAAGATAATGCATTTGAGAGAAATAAAACTTGTATTATTCACATTTTATCCTTTGAAGTGATTAAGCCACCTGACTCTTACTGTACAACTTTTGAGAGACGAGTGTTTTGTGCAGATACATACTTGACAGGTTATAATCTCAAAAACTATTTGTATTTGACTTGGGAGTGCCTCCTTCCCAGCCCCTTTTTTTTTTTTTTTGCATTTGAATATGAGTAATCTGCCTTGGAAATTCTATATTTGTTAAAACAAAATAGGTAAACAACGCTGTGAAATCTGCCTCAAAAAGGGAAGATAGGAAACTCTTTGGAGTTTCTTCCTTGGCCTTTCTATTCAGTTCTTTCAGATTTGTGATAAGAATCAATCTGGCAAAGGACCAACCTTGATAAGGGGGTGTATGCACCACAGTCCAAACTTTATTCAGCAGCATTATGATTTTAGGGAAATAATTTTTCTTTTTGGAGAAGTTTTACTTATCCATAAATAACGGCATCAGGTCAGATAGATAATGAGGGCATTTCTAGCTCAAAAGTGCTATGACTTCTAGCTTGAAAGTGCTATGCTAACAGACCATATTGTTTATCAGCCAGTTGCTGTCAAAAGCAGTACTACATTGACTATTCTCATGCATTTATATCTTGCATACATTCTGTAGGAAAAAGTCTTAAAAGTGGAATTCTAGGATACACACTTTAAAATTGAGTTGGTGTTGCAGAATTGACCTGTAGGGTAGGTACAGCAGGATATATTTCTATTGATGACAGTTACTTTCCTTATTCTCCTCAAACTGAATATCATGATTTTTTTTTTCCATTTGAAGCAAGAAAAGTTATTGCTATTTTTTTCTCATTAGAGAGGTTAATCATTTTGTTTATCAACTATAAGATTTGTTAATTATGTGACTAACAAACAGTCCATGCTGATAAACTCAGTAAATTCTGTATAATGTTTGATTTGGGACTAAATGGATTAATAAGGATGACCATAATTGGTGCTGAAAGGCAAAATATAAAACAGGACATAGTACGTGTTAATAAAAGGAGTACCTACCATTCATGAGAGATTTGCCTTAGCAATTTATTGGGGTGGTGGTATAGTCTAAAGAATGATTGTAGGTAGAGAAAAGATATTTGGAAAAGAATTTAATGCCATCATTATGGCTAGTAGTACTTCCCTCTAAAGTTTATAGGTTTTTCTGTTTATATTTAATATGGCTCCAAGGGCATGTAAAAATGCTTTTTATTTCTATAAAATCTTCATTGAAAACTTTCAAAGGGTCAGAGAATGAAATTGTTAATATTTTTCTTGTATTCAGAATGATAATTTTAGTATAAATGTAGGGATAACAATTATCAGAGTAAAGATAGATAGTTTCTAACAATATATAGTTCTTTTTAAGATTAGATCTTAATTAAAACATTTAAGAGAATTTTTTATTAAAGATTTTAAAAAAGATTTTTAAAAATTTATTTGAAAGAGATTTAATAAATATTTTATTAAAGACTTTTAAAAAATTATTTATTTGAGAGAGAAAACATAGGAGCAGCAGTGGGGATAGAGAGGATCTCAAGCAGACTCTGCCCTGAGTACGGAGCCTGATGCTGGGTTCATTCTCATGACCCTGAGATCATGACCTGAGCCAAACCAAGAGACAGATGCTCAGCCAACTGAACCATCCAGGTGCCCCAGAAGAGACTTTTAAGATAACACTTTTATTGGGGAGACTTCAAATAAGTCTTCTGTGTCTGAAATTAACACTGTCTATTGTACATCCTGGAGCTGGTCATGCAGTTTTGGCACACACAAGTGAATATTTTTATTTGAAAGTTTCATGTGTACTTTTGCTTGATATAAACTACAGATGGAAATACATTTCACTTTTCATAGCATTTACTATACTTTATAGTCCTTTTAATCTAGGGAGATCATATATTGTAAAATTGGCATTGCTTGTTTTTGAGAAAGATCTAAGCAGAAACTTTTAATAACGATATCTGAAAATCATTTGTGATTTTGATCTTACCCAAGATATGAATTTATTTTTTTCATTTTTTTCATAATCTTTTTATAATACAGTCTTTAATTGCATTGTTTAGGGAGGTACGACTTGGGAGAAATGGGGTAGAAGAAATCAAACAGCATCCTTTCTTTAAGAATGATCAATGGAATTGGGATAACATAAGAGAGAGTAAGTCAGTAAATTGAAATATTTCCATTCCATCATGTTTCAAATCTCAGAAATTGATTACTCTTTTGAATTATTAATCATGTTTGATACACTTAATGCTAACCAATTTTAAATTGGTTATATTTATTTCATATTTTTCTGTGGCAGTGTTTATGATTAAATGTTCCTCAGTGTATCTTAAACTAATTTGTATTCATTAGCAGTACTTTTTAATACTTCTATAATTATCAGATTTCTTAATTTGTCAAGTTTTTTATGGATCTCAATAATTTTCAGAATGGGGGAAATACCCCTTAATTTGAATATGTTTGAGTTAATAAATCAGTAATCAATATTTATGTAGACCATACTTTGGTGAATACTAGGATAAGCACAATAATTCGTTTTCACCTTGTGTGTATTTGACATTAATTCATTTTGAGAGTAGGAAATATTAACTTAAAGAATTTAAAAAGCCAAAGACTAAAGAATGTGTGTGCAAGTTATTGTTGCTTGCAGTTTGTATACCTAGAATGATACCATATTACTCTCCTTGTGTAATTGACTTATCTATACTTAAAACTGCTGTAATGTAGTAATAAAATACTTGAATAAAATTTTAATTTTTTGAAATGAAAGAATGTAAAACATATTACCAAAATTTTTTATAGGAAATCATAATGTTATTAATTATATATTACTACTGTATAATGTTTGGTATTAATACATATTATTAATAATATGTAATTGATATAAAACAAAATCTGGATGGTTAATGTGTATTTTGATTATGAAGAAAATTATCCATTTCTTTTCTTTTAACAGCGGCAGCTCCTGTAGTACCAGAACTCAGCAGTGACATAGACAGCAGCAATTTTGATGACATCGAAGATGATAAAGGAGATGTAGAAACTTTTCCAATTCCTAAAGCTTTTGTGGGAAATCAGCTGCCTTTTATAGGATTTACCTACTATAGAGAAAATCTGTACGTGACTTGTTAGATTTTTATTGTTTACAGTATTTAGCTGTAAAGAGTTATCTTACCGTGTGAGAAGAAAAAGTGTTAATTTGTTTTAAACTTTTGAGTTTTTAAAAAAAGACTGTCGGAAGTTTTCATTTAATTTCATTTTTTTGAAAGATTTTATTTATATTTATTTGTCAGAGAGAGAGGACAAGCTGGGGGAGTGGCAGGCAGAGGGAGAAGCAGACTCTCCACTGAGCAGGGAGCCTGACTTGGGGCTCAATCCCAGGACTCCAAGAACGTGACCTGAACCTAAGGCAGAGAGGCTTAACTGACTGAGCCACCCAGGCGCCGCTAATTACATTATTTCTGAATGTTACACATTTATAAATGTATGCAAGGCATTGTTCTATATTCTTTGTAGGCACAGAGAGTAAGATTAAATGCCTGCATTTGAAGGAGTTTATCAACTAATGAGGGATGTGAAAGAATAATACAGTCATAATGAAGGGTAGAAAGTGATATTTGCCTTAAGAAAGGTCCCAAAATATCTGAGATGATTCAGGAGGAAAATAAAAGGAACATCTCTGGTGAGGGTAAGGAGTCAGGTAAGACCTCAGGGAAGAGGTGGTATTTGTAAGCTAAGAAAGGGTTTTCAGTGCCCAAGACGTGGGGAGGTTAGGTAAGAGCTGTGAGAAGATGAACAAGGGAAGCAAAGTGTGGCATATTGGCACACATATGGAGCAGAGTAGTGTGGTCTAGCAGGGCTCAAACATAAGATGCATATTACTGTATTACATCATGTGGGGGACCTAATGATGATTTCAAGTTTCTTGCCTGTAATCCCTACATGTAGCACAGAGCCTGGCACAAGGCCAATAAATACTGGTTGCAGTGAGTATGAGTTGTAAAAGATTAAAAACTGTATTGGAGTTGGAGTTCAGAGGAAAAATAAAGCAGCGGATGATGATTGTTGTGTGCTATACTGAGGGACTTTTGACTTTGACAGGCAGTGAGGAGTGAGGCATTAAAGACATTTGAGAAACATATATTTGAGAAACTTCTGGTATTTCCATAATGGTAGGGATGATCAACTATTTTGATTTGCCCAGGACTGGGGGGCTTCCTAGGATATGGCAAGGGACTTTGATGCTGAAACTAAGATCTCCAGCAAGCCAGGATAAGTTAACCACCCTGCTAATGATAGTATTCTAAAAACTATTGTAATGTTCACTAAAATTTAGCCTGGAGAAACTAAAGCATTTTTATAGGCAGCGAGGAAGGACCTTACAGTTAAAGAGATAAATTGACAATTAAATAGAAGTGATGTTTTATGGACTAAGGCCTGGGAATTGAGATGTCATCTTTGAAAAGGAGGAATGATATCTTTTTTCTAGAAGATTTCTAGATAAAATAGTTATGGGAACTCAAAATGAGATGAAAAGGGGCAAAGGATAGCCCATTTAGTAACTCCAATCTCAACAATATTAAAGACTAGAACATCCAATGAGTGGGGAGCAAAAAAAAAAAAAAAAGTGCAGCATTTTGTTACTGAGAATGATAAATGTGTAGAGGGGAAAACATTGCTTCATTTAAAATATGTTGAAGTGAAAAAGAGAAATCTTTGTGGTTGGAATATAATTCTGAGAAGAATTTGGGGCTATTAGAAAATGGATTAGGATGACATGCAAAGGATTTATTTCCTGCCTTTTCTTCTAGGTTATTAAGTGAGTCTTCATCTTGTAGAGAAAATGATTCATTACAATCAAGGAAAAATGAAGTATGTATAGATTTTTACTACTATTTTAGTCACATGTTCAACTAATTTTAGTAATACCCATGTGTTTAAAAGTTCATTTGATATTACTTTTTGAATCAATAGATGTCATTCTTTGTTGTAATACAATTTATAGGACATTGTAATGATTCATTTATTTGACAGTTATTATTGTGTTAAGATACAGTGGCTAGAGAATTATACATGGCTTTAGGCTTAGTTTTAGTAGCAAAGTGATGGAATAGGTTTATAAACAACTATAACATCAGAAACTTTTGTAATCTTAGTACTATAAAATACTATAGATAATAAGGTATAAGGGTACGGAAACAGTAGAGGAAATAATACTTTGAGTGTTTCGGAATGAATTTAGATAAATGGTGTTTTTATTGAACTGTTACAGTATTTTATGGCCTCTGTAATTTGTAACTGTTCAAAAGTAAATCATATACACACATACACATTAATAAGGATGCTAAACATTTTTCTCCTTAAAATTTATAGAAAGTAAAAAAGTTGGTTAGATAATTCTGGTATGATTTATTTTAGGAATTTTATAAAGAATACAAGCATTTTAAATTTGTTTTTTTTTGTTTTGTTTTAAATAGGAAAGTCAAGAGGTATGTTGATGTCACATATGTTGAAAACTGAGAAAAGCACATCACTCTAGCAATTTTTCGATATAGCCATTTTCCACCTAGCATTTGGAATGCTACATCTGCCCAAGAGAGAAGTTTCCAACCTTTTTTCTACCAAGTATTTCTTTCATTATTGCCCTTATGGATCTATTGTTTAAATATGTATTATGTAATTTTCTTAGTTTTATTTATCAAGGATATATAACTGATTAGCATGTGAAAACTAGTGTGGTCAAATCATACTAAGGCAGTAGCAGCCAAAAGCAATTAAACTTGACTTGTTCATTGGCCTGTATATTCTTATTAGGGAAAAATAATATTTTTCGCTTAAGATACATAAAATATTTAAGAAACCATCGGGAACCTTATCACTAGAAAGAATAATGGAAAGAATGTTGGCCTTGGAATCTAATAGACTTGGATTGATTTTTGGGATAGCCACTTATTAGCTAAGGAATCTTGGCCCAGTTATTCACCTTTTTTGAATTACATTTTCTTTATTGAGTAGGTACAACACTACCATGTTCTTAGGGTCACTGTTAGGATTAATGAGACAACATTTGTAAAGTGCCTGCCACAATCCCCTAAGGCACAAAAGGAACTCAAAAAGTTAAGTCCTTTATAAAGGTAATAATGCTCCAAAGATGGATTATTTAATACTTTCTGATTTTAGTTTATTTAAAAATCAATATATCTGGCCTAGAAGAAGGTGTAAAGAATGGCAAGGAAATGACTTCTAAACAGTTAGCTATCATTCATCAAAGAGTTCTTGATTCTAACTTTTTATAGTACTGTTCCTGGCACTGTAGAAAGGTATAAAGAAGAGCTCAAATTCTTATTTTTAAGAGCACTAGTATATTTTTGAGCAAGTTCAAAGTATTGCAGATATTTATTTCAGATATAGACCTTTCATCTTATAAGAACACACAGTGACAGTATTTTTATATAAATAATCTGTGGAAGAACACTGGAAGCTATCCTTTATTCATAATGAGTGAGAGACTTGGTGTTGTAGGAGAATTCTACCAAGTTTAGGGCTTCTCACTCATATATTTATGTAGTGTAGACATGTACATGTTTGCATACATGTGTACTGTGATAGAGACCAAAGTTGGAGAATTTTTTTCCCTCTGTCAGTAAAAGTCACATTAAGAAGGTACAAATCTGTATGTACCATTATAGATGAGGTTATAGTCAGCTCAGAAAATAGCTTGTCATTGTTTTCTTTAAGCTTTTTATGTTTTAAATGTGACCAAACTCTATAGTTTCTTGTTTTCTGACAGATTCAGAAAAAATTATATACATTAGAAGAACACCTCAGCACTGAGATACAAGCCAAAGAAGAACTAGAGCAAAAGTGCAAGTATGTTTTATAGATAATTAAATGTTGTATTTTAAAATTTGTCTAAGCATGTTACTAAAAATGAAGAGTTACAAAGTAATTATTTGGTTATTTTAAAATTTATAGTAAGTAAATGTTTTTATTATGAATTAGAGATGATTTTACTTACTATTTCTTTTGAAATTCTTTAGATCTGTTAATACTCGACTTGAAAAAGTAGCAAAGGAATTAGAAGAAGAGGTAAAGTTGCTCTGTATTTTTATTAACATTTTTCACTACAAGTTTTGATGCCTGACTTACCCTACAGAGTTCTCTTAGAACTATAACTAATACATATCTTGATAATATAGTAAGACCTACCTTCTAGCATTGGTGAATAGAACTAAAACTACAGGGTAACTGTGATGCTATACTTCATTTTGTTGTTTTTACAAACTTGAGTTAATTTAGTATGTTCAGATATTTCAAGTAAAAAAAATTTGCATTTGTATTAATTACTTGGCTTAACAACAGAAAGTGACCATTGTTTCTTTTCTTAAATTTCTGTTGATAACATTTTAGATCCCTAGTGTATATCAAGTGAAGATGGTTCATTGGTGATGGAATATTTCAGAAAGCTTTGAGTAGTAAACAATGAGCACTGTGGTCTTGATAATTTAGGAGAGATGTGCTATTTGAAAATAATGGAAAATATTGTGAGTTTTAACGAAGTAGCAGTTAACAGCTTATTTTTAAAAGTGTCCTTATCTGCTTGAAATACTGTTTTCATTTGATTTTTATGCATACTTTCCTTTGGTAATAACTTTAAGCATTATTTCAGATTACTTTAAGGAAAAATGTGGAATCAGCAATAAGACAATTAGAAAGAGAAAAGGCACTTCTTCAGCACAAAAATGCAGAATATCAGCGGAAAGCTGATCACGAAGCAGACAAGAAGCGGAATTTGGAAAATGATGGTTTGTGGTGTAGAATATTAAATACTTGTCAAGAAAAAAATTAAGTGTGTATGTAAGTGTGTGTTGTGTTGAAGCTTGCCACTGAAATGCTTTTTATCATAGTTAACAGTTTAAAGGATCAACTTGAAGATTTGAAAAAAAGAAATCAGAACTCTCAAATATCCACCGAGAAAGTGAATCAGCTCCAGAGACAAGTAGGTCAATCTCGGTTGTAGTAAAGATATCGAATATTCTTTATGATGACTTCTTTTTTTTTTTTAATTTTTATTATTATTTCTTTTATGATGACTTCTTAATACTAGTTTTAGTTGGCAGTGTTATAAAAAAGCTTTCTTTACCTCTAATTTTAAAGGGAAATCATTAGGAAAATAATTTTAGGTGTTTTTTGTTGTTTTTTTTTTACTTTAGTTTATAATGGGGTACTCAATGGAAGTATTTTCATTATATATACCTGTGTTTGTTGTTTGATTGATTTTGAATGGAATAACAGCTGGATGAAACCAATGCTTTACTGAGAACAGAATCTGATACTGCGGCCCGGTTAAGAAAAACCCAGGCAGAAAGTTCAAAACAGATTCAGCAGCTGGAATCTAACAATAGAGATCTCCAAGATAAAAATTGCCTGCTAGAGACTGCCAAGTTAAAACTTGAAAAGGAATTTATGAATCTTCAGTCAGTTCTAGAATCTGAAAGGAGGGACCGAACCCACGGATCCGAGATAATTAATGACTTACAAGGTATTAACGTAGAGATTACACTTGGATTCATCTTGATAATTTGTATTTTGGAAATAACCTTGATATTTGGAAAGAACCTTGGATGATGGATAATGTGTTGGAATAGCATATTTCTGAATACACTACTCTGTTATGTGAAGATTGGGTGTTGGAAATGCATTGCTACAACTTTTATGAATAGAAGGTTTACTTTAAAATAGTGTGAAATATTTAAAGTTGTCAAACCACTTCCTAAGCAATGTTTTGGGTTCCACATGACTTCCCTATAATGCACTCTACCGACAATTATAAAACTGCTCATAAATAACAGCTCCAAGCTGTGAGGCAACTTCTGAAATTTTTTACTCTTAATTTGATACACACAGGGACAAGCAATTCGTGGGTTTATTGTTTTTAAAATGTCGCAATTTTAGGTAGAATATCTGGCCTAGAAGAAGACTTAAAGAATGGAAAAATCTTATTAGCAAAAGCAGAGGTGGAGAAGAGACAACTGCAGGAGAGACTTACTGATTTGGAAAAGGTAAAACATGTTCAGCTTTATATTTTGTAAGAAAGTGACTATAGAATTTCAGATTGGAAAATTTAAAATAAGGGAAATCAGTATACTTTCAGTGGATGTTTCTCCCTAGGGATCCAAGGAAAACTCAAAATTTGACTTATAACATGTCTTAAAAATGATGTAAAGTTATCATGGCTTCTGGCATTTAGAAATTTTTCTTCAAAAATACTATGAGGACATCCCAGGTGGCTCAGCGGTTTAGCGCTGCCTTCAGTCCAGGGCCTGATCCTGGAGTCCTGGGATCAAGTCCCACGTCGGGCTCCCTTCATGGAGCCCGCTTCTCCCTCTGCCTGTGTCTCTGCATCTCTCTCTCTGTCTCTCATGAATAAATGAATAAAATCTTAAAAAAAAAAAAAATACTATAAGCCAGGCATTATTTCTAGACTCTGTGCAGCTAATATGGTATTTTTGTTCTCTTATTTATTCATTCGTTTAAGTATTTAATGTGTCATCTGTCAGGATGCACTCTTTGCCTTCAACAATTTCACAGTTGTGGCACCTGGCTGGCTCAGATGGTACAACACCTGACTCTTGATCTCAAGATCATAAGTTCAAGTGGCACTTTGGGTGTGGAGCCTACTTAAAAAATTAATTTAAAAAACCCCACAATCTAATGAGTATCTTCTAAAGTAATAATAAGGTACACAGATAATTCAACGTGGTATGGTAAATAGAATGCTAGAAGAATGGACCAGGTATATTGGATGCACAGGATAAAGCCCCAGGCTGACAGGGCAAGATTGGTTGGCAGGGTAAAGACACATTCTGATTTGGGGGAGACAGCATGAGCATAGGTACAAAGGATGAAAAATAGAAAAGGCACAGTTGGTTTGTTTAATGCAAACTGCTCAATATTTCTGAAGTACAGGGCAAGGGTCAACAAATTTTAATCTTTTAAGGAAAAGACAGTAAATATTTCAGGCGTTGAGGGCCATATGGTCTCTGTTGCAGCTCAGCTCTGCTGAAGTCCATAAAGGAATGGGTGTGGCTTTATTCCAGTGAAATTTTACAAAAATAGACATCAGACCAGAATTGGCCTGAAAACTGCAATATGGTCCTAAAGTTAAGTGTAAGGAATTCAGTAACCAGAATGAAGCTATAGAACTAGGCATGAATATATACTCTCTTAAACTTAGTTTTTCTAGGTGGACTAGCCACTGAAGGACTTTAAGTTGGATCCTCTTACTAGAGATGCATTTAAGATAGATCATTGTATACCATGTGGAGGATAAATTTGAAGAAAACAATATAAGAGGTAGGGAGACTAGTCAAAGGCTTTTTCAGTAATTCAGATAATGAAGACTTAACTAGTACAGTGGTTAAAAGGATGGAAGATACGGGTGAATCAGAAATATTTGAAGGAAGTATATTTGGCAGCACTTAGCGATTGATTAGATGAGATATGTATGTGGTACTTAATTAAGGATGAGTTCTAGGTTCCTACTTTATGACAAGGTATATAATGGTACCACTAATTAAGAAAGAATAAAGGAAAACAGCTCTTTTAGAAGAGACCATGACAAAAAAAAAAAAAAGAAGAGACCATGACAAATCTATTTTAGTCCTCAGTTTGAGGCGCCTGTGAGTCAGCCAAATTAGGATGTTTACAAAGCAGTAAACTATGTTTGTTGAAGCTAGAAATATTTGAGAGTCATTGGTACAGGAGTAGCTGAAGCCCTGTGAGTGAAAGCCTATCTGGGAAGAGATTGTTTAGACCATTGGTTTTTCAGGGCAGAGTAGATTACTCTGTTGATGGATTGAAGAAAATCATTTTTAGGATTAAAGATGTATTGAAAAATCAAAAGAAATATGTACATTTATGATAAAACTATAGAGAACAAAGAATCAGAAAATCTTTTTTGGGGATGTATAGAAAATTGACATCTATAATTAAATATTCCTAACTTAAGTCTCCTACGTGGAATATAAGAGGGTAAATGGTAGAGGATCCTGAAAATTTATCTTTAGATCCAGCAAAGGGAAATAGTAGATATGTTTTTAAAGTGAGGAATAATGATATAGAAAGGGGAGAAGCTTTGTGGCTGACGAGCACAACCTTCAGAGAACACCAGCATTTAAAGAACAACTGAGAGAAAACTGCATAAGTGACAGAAAACAGGAGAACAGGAAGTGGGGAGCCACATGAGTTCAATGTCAGGTATATCAAGGAAATAGTTTCAGGGGCGACAGTCTAAATGAGATAAGGACTGAAAAGTGTGTATTGAATCTGATGTTGAGAATATCATTGCTTCATCTCTTGAGATCAACCGCTCTCAGGGCAGATCTCCAAACTGTAGAGTGGAGGGATGGGACATGGTGCCACAGGAGATGGATTCCATGGAGCACTTTTATAAGAAGTTTGAGTGAAGAGGGGAGGAAACGTATTGAATGTTCTTAGCCTGTAAAAAAAGAACTTTGTAAGTTTTTGAAAATGTGAGCCAGTCTTTTTTTTTTGTTGTTGATAGTTGCTATTTTAAATCTTTAATAGGAAAAGAACAACATGGAAATAGATATGACGTACCAACTAAAAGTTATACAGCAGAGCTTAGAACAAGAAGAAGCTGAGCATAAGGCCACAAAAGCACGGCTGGCAGATAAAAATAAGATTTATGAGTCCATTGAAGAAGCAAAATCAGAAGCCATGAAAGGTATGCTTTTTTCTAAGAGAGTTTTCCCAGAGCATTGTACTAAGAATTGATTCTGTAGTCCCTTCTTTGATTTTGAAAAATATTTTTTTATATCTTAATTGTCAAATACTGGGAACTAGAAAGAAAAAAACATTGGGGAAGCTTTATATACATATCATTTTTTTAATCTTTTATGGCAGTAAGCTTTCTAAGTAAGGTACAAACACAAAATTATACAACCAAATTTAAGGATCAGGGAGAAATTAATATTTCAATTTTCAGTATCAGTAGTAACAGGCATACAGAACATGAGGTTCTATATATATCTTCAGATTTGGGGGATTTCCTCTTTTTATTATATTCAGTTTGACTTTCACCAGTTTGTATAATGAAATTGTTTCCAGTTTATGCAAGATAAATGTTTTAAAAATAGTCGCTGACCTAACTAGAGTATAAGCTCTTTGAATATTTTGAACTCTGGCATGATGAAAATATTAGCTTAAAGTCATCCACTACTAAGGAATACAGGATAAGATAACAGAGTTCACTTATCCACAAACCAGCATGTTTCTTGAAATTGTCTTAGGATAATTTGTTTTCCTAATTGACTGCTTATAATTATGTTGGATTTGAAATTCCAAAGGAAATTAATAAAATACTCTTGTAGAAGATTTATAGAACTCTTAAGCAGAAATTTTATTTCTTACTGAAGATAACATTTATGAATAACTTAGCCCCCAAAATAGCTTTTCAATTATTGAATGTAATTAAAATTGGAGATCTTTTTGGTTAAAGTCCGTTTAGTCTAAGACAATAATTGAGGATGTTAAGAGATTAAATGAATGCTTTATTTAAAAAAATCTAATTACAAGAGAGGAAGTTAGTGGGCCATGTTCCCTGTCAGTGGCCTAGAAGATAGAATTGAATTTCTTTTGAGGTATAATTTAGGTGCAATAAAATGCAGGCACTTTCCACGTTTTAATACACACGTGTAACCACCACTCAAAACAAGTTGTAGAATCTGTGTTCTATGCCTCAGGTTCTGTCACCTCAGTAAGTTTGCTTGTGCCCCTTTCTATTCTCTGCCCACATTAGGGTGATTGTTTTCTAAATGAGTACATCTGTCCATAGGTTATTCTCTGAAATGACAAAATTGAACCAATTCAGCATAATAGTGCCTACCATTTTTTCAAACTCCTTTTTACTACTGACATAAGATGTATGATAACTTTCATATTTTACATGAGTACGTAAAACTTAAATGTTGTAACTGATACTCAAATCCAGATCTAAAAGCCTTTGGTCTTTCCACTGCATGTCAAGGCTTCCTTTTATTAAGAATATGGCTTACTAATGAATTCACTAGTTATGTGACTTTGTAGTTACCCTTTTTTGTGCATTCTTTCCTCTAAAGAGACAATTAGAGTATTAAGTTGTGAAAACCAAGTGCACTGACAGATGAAAAATGCTTAGAAATATTAGCTGATAATAGAGTAGAATATGAAGAATAGTTTCATTTTTTACACGCTTTTGAAGATAGTACATTAAAAACTGAAAATACATAGGTTTAAATTTTCTGTATATAACTCTATAATAAATGATAATCAGATATAAAGCATTAGATATGAAAGGAATCCACTTGACTTTGAACAGATTTTTCTAATTCGTACATCAAAAGGTAATCCTTTAATGGTAATAACTGAGATTTTAATATGAAATCACTTGCTTAGACGAAACTTTGCCTGCTTTTCAAAAGGCTTTTAAGGGGCACCTGAGTGGCTCAGTCGGTTAAGTATCTGCCTTAGGCTCAGGTCATGATCCTGGGGTCTTGGGATTGAACCATGCTGCTCCCTGCTCAGCAGGGAGTCCGCTTCTCCACCTCCCTCTCCCTCTGCCCCTCCTTTCTACTTGTGTGCACTCCCTCTCTAATAAATAAAATCTTTTTAAATATATAAAAAGGCTTTTAAAAGCTTTTTCTGATCAATAAAACAAGTTATTAGAAATCACTTAGAAAATACAAGAAAGTATAAAGTAAGTAAAGGTTGACCCTTACTAATCAGGATGATATTTTGTATATTTTCTGAAATTTTTATACTGTTTTGCCTTTTATTTTTTTTTTTTTATTTTTTTTTTTTGCCTTTTTTTTTTTTTTAAAGATTTTTATTTATTTATTCATGAGAGAGAGAGAGACAGAGGGAGAAGCAGGCTCCATGCAGGGAGCCCGACGTGGGACTCGATCCTGGGTCTCCAGGATCAGGCCCTGGGCTGAAGGCGTTGCTTAAACCGCTGAGCCACCTGGGCTGCCCTGTTTTGCTTTTTTTCTTTTAAAGTAATACTGTGAACATTTTCCTCAGATCATTAAACATTCTTCTTAAATAGTGAGCACTCACCAAATGCTTTTCATATGCCAGGCAGCATTTAAGTGCCACACAAATATTAACTGAGAACCTTCATAACATCCCTGTGAGGGAGGATGGGTATTACTATTACCATTTTAGAGATGAGATTGAGCCTCAGAGAGGTTAATTAACTTGCCCAGGCAAATAGTTGGGATGTGTCAGAGTCAGGGTTTAACCTCAGGAAGTTTGTCCCTTTACCATTTCCCCAAAATATAATTGCCCTCCTCTGCATAGTAATATGGTAATATGGAAAGAGCTATAGACGTCATAAAATCTATGTGGAATGTTTTAGGGTAAAAAGAGTGACACCAGGGCAGCCCCAGTAGCGCAGCGGTTTAGCGCCGCCTGCAGCCCAGGGCGTGATCCTGGAGACCCAGGATCGAGTCCCACATCCAGCTCCCTGCATGGTGCCTGTTTCTCCCTCTGCCTGTGTCTCTGCCTCTCTCTCTAGCTGTGTCTCTATGAATAAATAAATAAAATCTTTAAAAAAAAAAAAAAAAAAAGAAGAAGAAGAGTGACACCAAGAGGAACAGAGTATCAGGGAAATGAAATAAATCTTTATCAAAAAGATGTCTATTTTAGAACCATCAGTGATGGCAGAATTATTTTATTTCCGTTGGAATGAATGTAATATTGCAGTGCGGTAGCTTTTTCCACAATGCAGATGAAATAAATGCCTGATTTCCAAGCATGAAACGGTTGACATTTCAAACACATTAGCAAGGGTGATGAAAATATTAAATTGGAAATTTTAAAAATGTTTTTAAGCTAGCATCATTTACTATAATGTTTATAGCACTGTGCCATGTATTTCATATGCTTCTTTTGTTTGTGGATACATGATTGTGTCCATTTTTGTGGCAATAGAAATGGAGAAGAAGCTCTCAGAGGAAAGGACGTTAAAACAGAAGGTGGAGAATCTATTGCTGGAAGCTGAGAAAAGATGCTCTTTATTTGACTGTGACCTCAAGCAGTCACAGCAGAAAATAAATGAACTCCTTAAACAGAAAGATGTGCTAAATGAGGATGTGAGTATTAAGTTTAATAATGAGTAATAATAGACCTGTGTACTGAATTCATAGTCAACGTAGGTTTATCTGTAATGATGGTTTCATAATTAAAAATTTTTTTCTTATAAAATAGCTTTCTGTGATGTTTAATTTTACTGAATTTAGCTGATATGCCCAATGATGAATCACAATTTAAAAATTTTAAAGTTATTTTTTACCTTAAAGACTATATTTTATTTAAAAATGAGGACATCAGAAGTACAAAAAATACTTTACCGTGCAATAAATTAACTGCCTAAGGGCAAAAGTCTGTTTTGCATGATCATATTTGCTACAAGCTTCATTGATAAGAGCGATCAAATAATGACTTATATTTTACTAAGTAGACCATTTATTTTTTAGGTTAGAAACTTGACATTAAAAATAGAGCAGGAAACTCAGAAGCGCTGCCTTACACAAAATGACTTGAAGATGCAAACACAGCAAGTTAACACACTAAAAATGTCAGAAAAACAGTTAAAACAAGAGAATAATCATCTCATGGAAATGAAAATGAGCTTGGAAAAGCAGAATGCTGAACTTCGGAAGTAAGTAAATTGAGACAAAGTTTTATTAATATGTACAACTATCCATATGTAAATTACCTTAATTTTTATTTACCTGGGAATTTTCTTTTGATCATGTCATATTCTTGACCACATTTGCTCTATTTTTCTGTATAATTAATGTATGGAGTGCCACTGTCCTCCTTCAAGATTATATTTACTTCCCCAACAATTATTTACTACTTCTACTTCACTACTACTTCTACATAAAATGATACAATGTTGCTGTTGGAGTAGAAGAAACTGACATTTTCACTTCAAGCTCTTCACACTTTGTCCATGTGCTTTTTTGTTTGTTCCTTCAGTTTCTGGGACTTGGAAATGTTTGATTGTTAGCAAACACCATACAAATTTTTAAATCATTTTTTATGTTATACTTTAGTAGTCTGTTTTATTTGCTTAGAAAATAGAAAACATAGTTTAGAATCCTTTGAAGTGTACAATAAATATACTGTTAAAGTTTGTCCCATTCGGTCATTAGTAGTAGAATCACTTTTTCCCAGTCATGATCAAAGGTCATTTTGAATCCCAGTTATTTGGAAAGAGCATAGGCTTTGCATATAGATTGAGGTATGAATTCTAGTCCCATTCCATACTAGCTGACCAGCATTGGGCAAAATATTTAATCTCTCTGAGCCTTTTATCTTTTTTTTTTTTTTTTTTTTAAGATTTGTTTGTTTATTTTAGACCAAGAGAACATGAGTTGGGAGGAGCGGATCAGAGGGAGAATATACTCAAGCAGATTCTACACTGAGTACAGAGTCCCAATGCATGGCTCAGTCCCATGAACCCAAGGTCATACCCTGAGCTGAAATCAGGAGTTGGATACTTAACTAACTGAGCTATCCAGGCACCCCCTCTTTGAGCCTTTTATCATAAGACCTACAAAAAGGGGTAGTAAGAGCTTCCTTGTTAGGCATTCTGGAAGGATAACAATGATTTATTTACAGCATCTAGCACATAATAAACAGTAAGGGCCATTACTAGTACAGCTATTACTGTTAATACTACTGTACTACTACAGCTGTTCCTCTCTTATCATCATTGCTAATTGCTTGCTTTTTACATACCTGTGACAGATCAGTAAACTTGATACTACTTAGGAAAGGATGGTCAAGCATTCCTGTATTGACACTATCTATGTTCAATAGATAGGATGGATGTTCAAAAAGATTTTGTTCTTTTTGCTGATCTGTTGCCTGGGGTAAGCCTAGACTCTTAAACTTGATGAGATTTCAACTTTTGAAAATTAGAACTTGAAACTTGAATGATATTTTGATATCTTTATTTTATCTTTTGTTTTGTTTTCGTATATATAAGCTTTATTATTCTCTTATTTTAGACCTAGCTTTTTCCATTTAACAGAAAACATCTTTCAAGAAGGACAAATCCTAGAGATATATTTTATAACTTCATTTATTTGGAGAGCCTCTGATTTGACTTTTCTAGACCCCAATTTCAGAAAGTACCCTAAGTTCTGGGTTAGAATTCATTGGCCTAGTTCTGATCAAGAATACAAGCAAGCTGTGTATCTTTAAAACAACCTGACTGAATAGATATTCTCCATAGTATCTCTAGTATCCACAGTATCTATTTCTGACCATAGTGGTTATATGAATGTAAGAGCAGATTAAACATCTAGATTCTTAACTCTCTTGTTCTAATTATACTGTTTATACCAAATTTATAGTACTTAGTATAAATGCCCCTTGTTTTCTTTGCAGGTACATATGGATCTGTTGTTTCTTAATCCCTAAGTTCCTAAACCTTTCTCCTGAAAGAACTCAAATTTGCTGTCTTAACCTAGTACATTATAAGTTCACTGAAAGGCAACCATCTTTTTTTTTTTTTTTTGCAACCATCTTTTTTTATGTTTTGTTCTCTTCAACCCCTGATTAATGTCTTCTACATAGTATATTCTCAAATGTTGCATGAATGAAAGCTTACCTGTAATGTATAAGGCACTCATAGTCACTGTGGGAGATTCAAAGATGAATACATTTCCTACCTTTAAGAATCTTAGTAGCATCTTATCAGAAGTCACTCCTTAGGGAGAGGTAAGATGGGTACATAAGTAATTGGAATACCAGGATAAAGTAATATATACACGCCATGGGAATTTACATATGAAATACTATGTAGGCTTTAATTTCAAAATGGTTAACATATATATCTTTTCTTCTTTCCAAGATTCCAATAAAACTTTAGTAAAGGAGTTTTTTAAATGCATAAATCCATATCAAGAGTTACAATGGGTTGGAAGAGAAGAAGTTTATTTCGTTAATGAGGTAGTAGCAAGTGGAAACCTCACGAATGACGTAGAGCAAAGGAAGCAACAGCCAGGAATATATATGAAATAGGATATTAGTGGAGAAGAAAATGTTTTAGTATTCAAGTACCTTGAAGGGGTGGAGTAAGATGTGATGCTATAAATGGAATAATATGCTGGTCCTACTCTTCCTACCAGCCCTTACAGAAATGTCTCAGGCTAGGCACTACCACTACTTGGGTTCCTACAAAGCAGTCCTTCAAAAAAGTTAGGTTTACCCTCTGTAGGTTATTAGAACTGCTAGTATGGAGTCCAGTTATTCTTATTTTGCCTTTTAGGGATCTCTCTGCTTAATGCTGGCTTTTTAAGCTCTCATCTTAAAATGAAACTTACCAGTTAGAAAAACTCTTCCAGGGATCCCTGGGTGGCTCAGTGATTTGGCGCCTGCCTTTGGCCCAGGGCGCGATCCTGGAGTTCCGGGATAGAGTCCCGCATCGGGCTCCTGGCATGGAGCCTGCTTCTCCCTCTGCCTGTGTCTCTGCCTGCCTCTCTCTCTCTCTCTTTCTCTCTCTCTTTCTATCATTCATAAACAAACAAACAAATAAATCTTAAAAAAAAAAAAGAAAACCTCTTCCACATGCATAGAGATTGGTATTTCTATCTCTTCATTTGTAAGTGAATAACCAAATATCACTAGGCATTTGGGGATAGCCTGAACAGTACTAAAGAAAAAGAGTATGATAAAGAAAAAGGAAACACACCCCCAGATGAAAAATATGTCAGGGAAGAAGAGAAATTAGTAAATAAAAGGCATAATTTTTTTAAATAAATTTTTTATTGGTGTTCAATTTACCAACATATAGAATAACACCCAGTGCTCATCCCGTCAAGTGTCCCCTTCAGTGCCCGTCACCCATTCACCCCCACCCCCTTGGCATAATTTTTTTAAAAAGCCTACTGGTAATAATTAGTATTAATCAAAACTTCTAAGAGATATTATTTCCATTAAACAAGAACCTGGAATAATGCAAAAAGGGCAGCCAGAATAGGAAGAGTTGTCAAAGACTAAAAAATTCAAAGAAATTTCATCAAATGTAGAACAAGAGGAAATTACATGGAAGATGATGAGGGAAATAGATAAGACACAAGAAACTGTCCCAGGAGTTTGACACCAGACGAAGTCTAGAGAAACTGAGGTGGAGGAAGTTATTAAAGAAATAATAGAAAACTGTTTCCCATAGCTTATAGAGAAGTCTTTAGATTGAAGGACTCAGCAGAAAATAAATGAAAAAAGACTCACTTTTAGAAATGTTCTCATGAAATTTCAAAAATAAGAGGATGGGACTTTTCCAGTTCTCATCACCAACTGGGGAGGTTGTGGCTTATGGTTGATGGAGTAGGAAGTGAGGTGTGGTTATGTGGCTAAAGCCAGTGATACAACTATATTACAGGGGTTTGGGGAGAGGTTAGGGATGTTAAAAGCTGATTTCCTACTCTGGCAGCAGAGAATTGATAAAAAATATTTTAAATTTATATCCAGAAATGAGCTGAGACGTGGAGGTAACTGTCAAAAGAACAAAACGCAGAAATGGAACAAAGTAAAATCCTCTAGGGGTATAGGATTAGGGTGTTAAGAGGTGTGGATAAGGAGACTGCTACCTTTCATTATAGTTTTTTCTGTGCTGTCTATATTATTTAATTGTAACCATGTGCATATTATGTGGTTATTTTTTTTTTTAAGATTTTATTTATTTATTCCTGAGAGACACACACAGACAGAGAGAGAGAGAGAAGCAGAGACACAGGCAGAGGGAGAAGCAGGATCCATGCAGGGAGCCCGACGCGGGACTTGATCCCGGGTCTCCAGAATCAGGCCCTGGGCTGAAGGCAGCGCTAAACTGCTGAGCCACCCGGGCTGCCCTGTGTGGTAGTTTTTGAAAAATACTTTTTTTTAAATACCTGATAAATGTTAGATTTTTAAAGTTGTATATAAATGAATGCTAGCAGTTTTTCAGGATCATGATAGTAAAAATATACTGGGTTTTGCTACAAATGGGCTTAGCTGATAATGATGAGATCATTTTAAAAATTGACCTTATGGGGTGCCTGGGTGGCTCAGTGCTTGAGTATCTGCCTTTGGCTCAGATTGTGACATGGGGATCCTGGGATCAAGTCCCGCATCAGGCTCCCTGTATGGAGCCTGCTTTTCCCTCTGTCTTTGTCTGCCTTTCTGTGTCTCTAATGAGTAAATAAAATATTTTAAATAAATAAATAAATAAATAAATAAATAAATAAATAAATAAATAAATAAATTGACCTTTTATATATTATTAATTAGCATTATTCACATTTTTGACTCAAAAATAAGAATCATTTTTAATAATACACACCTAAATAATAAAATACAGATATAACACAGATAAGTGATATTGAGTGATAACTTTTTTTAAAAAAAATGTTTTATCTATTTATTCCTGAGAGACACACAGAGAGAGAGAGAGAGAGAGAGAGAGAGAGAGAGGCAGACACAGGCAGGGAGAGAGAGAGAGAGAGAGAGAGAGAGAGGCAGACACAGGCAGAGGGAGAAGCAGGCTCCATGCAGGGAGCCTGATGTGGGACTCGATCCTGAGACTCCAGGTTCACACCCCGGGCCAAAGGCAGGCACTAAACCGCTGAGCCACCTGGGCTGCCCACTTACTTTTTTTTTTTTTTTTTTAGTTTTATTTTATATTATTTTTTAAGATTGTATTTATTTATTTGAGAGAGAGCACACAAAGGGAGAGGGAGAAACAGATTCTCTTCTGACCAGGGAGCCTGATGTGGAACTCGATCCCAGGACCTGGGGTTCATGACCTGGGCCAAAGGCAGATGCTTAACTGACAGAGCCACCCAGGTGCTCCTAATTTTATTTCTTTATTGAAGATGAATATACTTACAGGAAAAAAAAATACACAAATATAGAGCTCAGTGAATTTTTACAAAATGTACAGATCTGTGCAGTTATCATTTACATATGAACATGAAAATAAGCACTCCTTCCACTCTCTTGTCATTTTTCACTCATCCTAAAATAACTAATTTTGAGATGCTCTTAATTCTCCTACTTGGTTGGTAGAAATGGCTGATCCTATCAAATGTTTGAGAATATATAATTTAGTATCCCGCTTTAATCACTCTGATTTTAAGACCCCTTTATACTCTGAAAAATTATCAAGAGCCCCCCCAATTTTTGTTTATGTGAGTTATATCTAATGATATTTTTTGTGTTAGAAATTAAAACAAAATTTTAAAACACAAGAGCATACAAACACTAATTTCATTCATTAGCTGTTGGAATGATGACATAATTATATAACTTCAAGAAAATCCCATACACACTAGTGAGAGAATGGGAATTCAAGACAAAACAACACAGTAATGGTTAGTATTATGAAAATAATTTGACCTTTTGGGTTTTTTAAGGGCCTGGGGATGCCCAGTTGTGCCTTAGGCCACATTTCAAGAGTTGCTGGTTTATTATGCGTGTAGCTTATTTGAACCTTTGCTGCAATGTCCCCACAGAGAACGTCAAGATGCAGATGGGCAAATGAAAGAACTTCAGGATCAGCTTGAAGCGGAGCAGTATTTCTCAGTAAGTTCCAGATACATTAATTTGAAAATTACTGTATTTGTAGAATGTAAATAGTTTTTTTGCCGTAGAACTAGGGAAATAATTTTTGTCTTTAGAATAGATTCTTATAGCAAACACTAGACAGAGATTTGGATAAGATGTTTTGTACCACACAATTCATATAAAAAGAAATAACTGGGCAAATGACGATAGCTTAACAGAAATCTATCATCATTGTTAGAAAAATGGTCCTAAGCACATACCCTATGAAGGTGATTCAAAAAAGATTGCTTTTTGAGGTAGAATTTTCATAGAGAAAGAAAATTGTCATTTAAATGTTTGTACTTTTTCAGATCGGTTTTAAGATATGAAGTAGCAATGTCACCTGTGTTTCATTTAAGCCAACAAAATTTTCTTATCTAAATTAGTAATATTTTTCTTTGCCTCTTTATTTATCCTACCAATCTCTGTTTAATGAGAAACTTCAATCTGATATCCAGTTGAAAATCAAGCTTCTAAATTATTAGTGTAACTTTTACTAGTTAATAGGTTGATTACCAGAAAAGTTCATTCAACTATTAATTTGCTCAAGGGCCGAACATTACTCACTATTCAGGAACATATTTGTATGTGTCCAACTTGACTGTTTGTCTGGATAGACTGTGAATGTAGAAATAGAATCAGTGATGATGATGATAGCGGCAATGATAAGTTTCTGTTCCTGTTTTGCTATTTAGACCCTCTATAAAACACAGGTGAGGGAACTTAAAGAAGAATGTGAAGAAAAGACCAAACTTTGTAAAGAATTACAGCAGAAGAAACAGGAATTACAGGAAGAAAGGTAAAGACAAGTTCCTTACCTCTTTTGTTCATTGTCATGTGCTTTTCTAGAATAGTGCCTGCTGTACTCCAAGTAAGAATTTGATGAAGTGCATTAGACAAAAACTTTGACTTTCTAGTGAAAATTGAATATTAAAATGATGTATCACTAAAATGTAGGGATTCCTTGGCTGCTCAACTGGAGATCACCTTGACCAAAGCAGATTCTGAGCAGCTGGCTCGTTCAATTGCTGAAGAGCAGTATTCTGATTTGGAAAAAGAGAAAATTATGAAGGAGCTTGAGATCAAAGAGATGATGGCTAGACACAAACAGGAACTCACTGAAAAAGATGCTACAATTGCATCTGTAAGTAAAATTTTTAGTTCTTTTTTGGTTTTAATTAAATTACTATATCATCAGTCTTCCTTAAAAGCACTAGGGAAGTACTACAGGTAGAAATGAAAAATCTTATATGCTGGCTATAGAATTTTGAATCCACTGGACCATTAGCTTCTCAGAGTTTGGCAGAAAGAGGCTCAAAAAAGAACTGCTTCCGGTGGCTCTACCTGGTGGTAAATTCAGAGTGAAAGACCTAAATAAAGTGAAGGGGAAATACCAAACGCAGGATTAGTATGTCTTTTTTTTTTTTTTTTTTGGTTAAAGTTTAGTTGAAAAGAATCTTGAAATGACCATGAAGGTTACTCTTATACAGGTTGAAAAAATTGTAATGAAAATTTCAAAAGAGAAGTAAATGCCAAGTAATTGAATTTGTCATTAAATTGCTATAGTGGTTAAAAAGTGTAGTATTAGAATAAGGATATTTAATCCTGTTCAGTGGAGATGAGTAGGGAGGCCAGAACCAGATTCATGCATGTACAGGAATGTGGTATATGATAGTAGTGGTAATAATAGACACACTGGTGGGAAAGGATTCAGGTGTAATAAATGGTTTGGGATGACTCTACTTTTTTTTCTTTTTAATAAAGATTTTATTTATTCATGAGAGACAAGAGAGAGGCGGAGACCTAGGCAGAGGGAGAAGCCGACTCCCTGCAGGGAGCTCAATGCAAGACTCGATCCCAGAACCACACCCTGAGCAAAGGCAGATGCTCAACCACTGAGCCACCCAGGCGTCCCTGATGACTCTGTTCTTACATAGAGAAGAAAAAAGATCCTTACCTTTTCCAACTAACAAAAATACATTTTAGCTATCTTAAAGACCCAAATATGAAAAAGAAAAATTTTAATTGGAATGAAATCCAAAACTTACGACAACAGAAGACAACAAACAAATTATAAGGAGAAGATATTTGTAATGTATTCATTAAACAAGGGACTAGTATCAGGAACACGTGTGGCACTCCTTCAAGCTCACTAAGAAAAAGTTAAACAATCCAGAAAACTGGCCAAAAGAGAAAACCCTAGAAACATAAGCAGATGCTTAACGTAACTACTCTTTAAGAAGGGCTAGATAAAGTAACTTTGAAATACCATTTCATACTCATTACAATGGCAAAATTCAGTATCTGGCTAATTTAAAGTGTTCGAAGGATATATGGGAAATGACATTCTCATTCTCATACAACTATGAGGAGTGTAGATGCAGTATGGCATAGTACAGTAAGTAGTATGGCAATTTTTAATACTTATTATTTTAAGTATTTTAAATATCCCAAATATGACAGTTTAAATATTCACATAATCCAAAGAAAGTCTATGTTATGTTAAGATAAATATGCTGGAGAAATTAAGGCATAATTTTCATAGCAGCGTTTATGTTTATAATAGCAAAAATTCAAATGTCTTATATACAGATGAATGAGTGGATCATTGGTAGAGGTAGAAGATGGAACTACTGTATCAGTTAAAATGAATTAGATTTTTATATGTCAACAGTTTTTTTAAATTTTTTTTTTTTTTTTTTTTTAAGATTTTATTTATTTATTCATGAGGGACACAGAGAGAGAGAGGCAGAGACACAGGCAGAGGGAGAAGCAGGCTCCATGCAAGGAGCCCGATGTGGGACTCGATTCCAGGACTCCAGGATCACGCCCTGGGCCAAAGGCAGGCGCTAAACCACTGAGCCACCCAGGGATCCCCTGGCAACAGGTTAATTTTAATACAATGTCCAGTGAAAGCAAATACAGAAAGATACAGTGTGATACTTATGGACAATTTAAAATCACATAAAACCACACTACATACTCTTTTATGTTTTTGCAACAAAAGTATATAATCACATATGGGAAGGATGAACACATAATTCTCAATTTATTTTGGGTGAGAAGGAAAGAGTAGGAGTAGGATTTGGAGAGAGTAAACAAGGATGTCAGCTTCTTTAGTAAAATTTTGTTTTAAAATGTTCTGAAAGAAATACTACCATTTTAAAATTTGTTTATTCTGCATGATAAAATGCAGAGCTTTGTTAAAATGTTTGTTTGTTTTTAGTTTATTAAATATTTTTCTCATTAAAAATGCTGCTAAGGGGCACCTGGGTGGCTCAGTGGTTGAGTGTCTGCCTTTGGCTTAGGTCGTGATCCTCAGGCTTCTGGGATTGAGTCCTGCATTGGGCTCCCTGCAGGGAGCCTGCCTCTCCCTTTGCCTATGTCTCTGCCTCTCTCTCCTTCTGTGTGTCTCATGAGTAAATAAATAAAATCTTAAAAAAAAAAAATGTTGCTAAGGGTTTTTGAGAGAAGGGGCAGGTTTTGGCTTCTGGTGCACACGAAAGCCAAAATGGTTAGCGAAATTCTCCTCGGGTGAAGTTCCATAAGGTTCCACAAAGCAACAAAGTATAGAAATAGATGTGCTTAGAAAAATAAGAGTTTTAGCAGCATTCTGGTCTCTTTTCCTTTTGAAAGATTGCTTTATAACATAGACCTTGTAAATTGGGATATGATTTTTTTCCACTTAAACTTTTTAGCTTGAAGAAACGAACAGGACACTAACTAGTGATGTTGCCAATCTTGCAAATGAGAAAGAAGAATTAAATAACAAATTGAAAGATGCACAAGAACGTATGTATTAACAAAGAATAAGGTTTATTTTAAATATGCTTAATGTTTTGTCATTTGCTATAGTTATTAATATAATCTTGACATTTCCCTGTGTTTCAGAGCTGTCACGGCTGAAGGATGAGGAGATCAGTGCAGCTGCTATTAAAGCACAGTTTGAGAAGCAGCTGCTCACAGAGAGAACACTGAAAACTCAAGTAGGTGTAATAAACTCTAAAGAGGATTTTGAAATTTTTTTTCATTTCCCTCTTTACATTCTACTTCCAGCATTGCAGACTGTAGCAGACATTGAGTATATTGGTATTTGTGAACTATCCTTGATTTTTGCCTAGTTGAGAGCAGCTAGATTTGGTTAACATTGTCTAGTTCAATGTTTACTCCAGGTTTCCTTAATTTTTCCATATGAAATCACGTTTCCTCTTAGTTTTTTATTGTCATCTGGTAAATTTTTCTGCTTTTAAGAAATACGGAGAGTGAACATTTGCTGACAGCCTGAAAAAGGGTTAGCCTGAAAAAGGGTTAGTCTGTAAAGGCACCTTTGATTATTGACCATCCTTCTGCCAACTCTATGGTAGTGTATACAGCATGAATCTTTGTGGGTCCAGATGCTCAGTTCTCTGGTTGGACATACTGTTTTTTACTTATCTGATGCCAATGCAAATTCTCTTCCTCCAGGATAAAAGTGGATCTGCTTCAGAAAAGTCTCTCTTGGAACTAAAAACTCAAAAGTAATAGAAAGTGACATCAGATCCAACCTGTAAACATTTTAAATTACATTTCTCAGAAAACATGAGTGAAAGCTAATTAAGGTTGGAGAAGGATAAGGAGTAAGGAAGGAGTGTATAATTTAATACAGACAGTGTTTCTCTGTTGCTCTGTGTGTGTAGGGAAGGACATTATTAGTGGTCATATAACTTGCTCTTGATAAACTACCAAGAACCGTCGATATGCTTTATTTTACGTGACTACATGCTTATTTTTATGTTTTTAAGGCTGTGAATAAGTTGGCTGAGATCATGAATCGAAAAGAACCTGTCAAGCGTGGTAGTGACACTGATGTGCGGAGAAAAGAGAAAGAAAATCGGAAGCTACATATGGAGCTTAAATCTGAACGTGAAAAACTGACCCAGCAGATGATCAAGTACCAGAAAGAACTGAATGAAATGCAGGCTGTAAGAATACTTTTTGGACTCTAGATTGAAGATTTCCTTTTAAGAATTAGAAGTATTTTTATGTTTGCATATATTTTATTGGTTTTAGAACATTTCTATTACTTCATAATTGTTATTGAATTTAACAAAAATTATGAGGTATATGGCATCCAAATAATTTAATGTAATTTAATCTCTTGTAGCAAATAGCTGAAGAGAGCCAGATTCGAATTGAACTGCAGATGACACTGGACAGTAAAGATAGTGACATTGAGCAGCTGCGGTCACAGCTCCAGGCTTTGCATATTGGTCTGGATAGTTCCAGTATAGGCAGTGGACCGGGGGACGCTGAGGCAGATGATGGGTTTCCAGGTACAGATTTATTTTCAGGTCTTATGTTATTTTTATTAAAAGCCTTTGTCTTAAATATAAAGCAGTTGATTATGTTACGCCCTGAGATTGACTGCTCCTGAGAAAAATATTTGTCATTTCTTTAAGAAAAAACATACTCCTCGGAGTGGGGATTCAAACGATTGTTTAAACTTACGTTATTTATTGATTTTTGACAAAAACTCTTGTGAAAAATTGCTAAAGAAAATTCCACATATTTAGTTACCTAAATTAGCTCTTTATATGCTATAGGTAGCTCTTTTTTCAAATTTTTATTTTATTTTCTCTTAACTTCTTTTGCATTCTTACTTCCTTTTATGTTGGGTGTTTAGTTCATATCACTCAATCACGCACTATGGAATCCATGTCATTCACCTACCAGCGTTCCTCTACTTCTCTCAATATTGCCACTAAGCCTTCCAGTTCTCATATGCTTCTTGACTCTGATTCTGACTCAGAAGAAGAATCTTTGCCTTACTTACCTATTTCATCGGAACCTAATGGTACAGGTGATATCCTGAAAATCTTTCACCTTTCGGGTTTTCCCCATTACCTTTAATTTCAGTCTTTTTGCAAATTTTTTGTAACATTAACTAATATTCACTAACTCTAACAAATTGTTCTGACCTCAGTTAAAAGGAAAATGCTGCATGAACAAAAATTTTTTTAAAGGTATTAGTACCTGGCATTGCTGTTACATTTGATAGACTTATTTTGTCAACACTGTCATTTAAGAGCATATGGTTTTACTGCCTGTATAATCCATATTTAGCCAATAAGAAATTCTTTCTGAAGTTTCATATATTAAGAGTGACAGTACAAAAAAAAAGCATGTAGACTGTTTGAGAGGATGTGTGGGATGTATATAGGTTTTCACTAAGTGCTTAGCTAGTCAGCATTGAGTTCAAGACAGTTTGTCGCAGTCTTTGCCCTGAAAGGACTTAGAGTTTAAATGAGGAATCTAGATGGAAAACAAAATTACTGTTTAACTTACAAGTCCATGTAAGTACGGATCACATCTAATGGAAATGCTACAGGAAATTAGTATATGACCAGTTGAATGTAAGGTAATTTAGTCTCTTACTAATTGAATACAAAGTGAAATAGCTATAGTTATTTATTTACATTGTTGTCACCTTTCTCGGGTATATAGCAGCATATAATAACCAATCAAATTGAAGTTTTAGATTTTAGCAATAAAATTGAGTCTATTCATTTTGTTGGAGATCATCTAATTCAGTCCCTTAAGTTGGTGTAGGACCATGTCCAGCCAGTTACTTCATATAGGCTGTTTTTAATGACAGCATTTCTGTTCATAGTCTAGAAGGTCGTTGATGAGAGAGGATAGATTCTAGAGTCAGAGTTGCATCCCTGCATGACCTTCCTGTGGCGTTGTGAGGATTAAAGAAAATTGATGTAAAGCATCTAGCACAGTTCATAAGTGATTATTAGAATAACCTCCAGAAATACTTGTTGCACCTAATTATTTCATTGAATGATATTGATTGAATGCCATTGGAACAAATTCTGAGGATTCAGGCAGTTTCCTTTGTTGAACTAGAATTTTCTGATTTTGCTATTTTGGAATTTAGAAATATTTTTATTACATTGCTACTCATTAACCAAATTTGATCTGTAATTTACACAATTTTATTTCATTTTATTTTGGCCATTTAAAAATTCATTTTCTCTGAACACATAAATCACTCACTTACGATGTTTTCTTTTCAAAGATACATATGCACTATATCTATAATTAGGCCTCTGCCAAAAGGAAAAAGAGTTCTAATACAGGTGTACTAGTGAGAATAGAGAACTACTTCTCTTTCTTGTACCTTTTTCCTGAACTTTGCAGATGCATGAATTTAATCAGCAGGGGGCATTTGACTTTATAAACTATAGATTATGTATTTTCAATGTGCTATAACCTGGATTTTGTTTGGCATTCCATAACTTGCTTATACTGATCCTGCATTATTATAGCCTAGATAATGTATAATGATAAATTCTGAAGGGTATATCTGATTTGTTCTGTGATTTTTATATTAAAATTTTATTAAATTCCTCATTTTCTTTGAAGAATTGTTAAATTTATCCTCATATCTTCTGCTTATTTATAGAATCAAGACTAGAAGGATGGCTTTCATTGCCTTTACGAAACAACACTAAGAAATTTGGATGGACTAAAAAGGTAATTGGTACTTTTGAATATGGTTCTTTTACTTTGCTTTTGGATTAGCTATAGCCATTTTATATTTGTAGTTATAAGATATATATAACTAGAACTTTTAGACACATAAAGCTTTGCACTTCCTGATTTGGAATGATGTGATTTTTTTTAATGTATCTTTGAGAAAAAGAACAAAAATCAAAAAAACTATCATCATTAATGTGTTGTTAATAATAAAACAGGTTTTAGTGTTAGGAAAAACAAAAGCCTATTGGCCTTGGTGTTTTGCTCTTTCATTGGGAAAACAACTGTAGGTATGACAGACCTACTAATTTCTTTTCCTCTGTTACTAGAGTTATCGATATTATGATGTTCATTTTTGGTAAATGTCTTTGCCTGTTTTCAAGATGCTGTAGCAAAATAGACTGGGTGGTGTATGAAAAATAGAAATTTATTTCTCACAGCTTTGGGAACTGGAAGTCAAGAGCAGGATGCCAAATGGTTCTGGGGAAGGACCTCTATCAGGTTTAGACTTCTTGCTGTGTTCTCACATGAGGAAAGGGACTAGGGATCTCTCTTGAGCTCTTTTTATAAGGATACTAATCCCATTCAGAAGGTCTGTCCTTGCAATGGCCTATTCATTTGCCTTCCAAAGGCCCCTCCCACTAATACCATCTCATTAGGTGTTAGGATTTAACATAAAAAATTTGGGAGGAACACAGACATTCAAGCCATAGCAATAAGGTTACCTGTGTTATTGGATTTTGAAGCAGTCAGTCCAAAAAATATTTGAATTCATCCCCTTCCCAATTTGCTTATTTAAAATGTATGCAAACTGAATTTATTATTTTAAGGAAGACTTTTCTCAGGTTATGTTGAGAACTTCTTAGTTATTTAACTTAGGTATTTTATATGATTTTTATTGCTATAGAATTTATTTTCAAAGAAAATATTTTCAAAGAATTTATTTTCAAAGAAAATAAAGATATATATTAATTTTAGTCATTAATTCCTTCCCTCCCTCTCTTTAACAGTATGTGATTGTAAGCAGTAAGAAGATTCTTTTCTATGACAGCGAACAAGATAAAGAACAATCTAATCCTTACATGGTTTTAGATATAGAGTAAGTGTTTTTATTAGAATATTTGGAAACTTTCTCTTTTAAAGTATAGGAGAGTGTTGTGACCTTTTTTTGTCAAATTAGTGCTATTTATTAGTCATGTAGTATCTAGATAGGTAGGTATGCACTTACAGTATAAGTCCTACTATACTGTTGTTACATTTTCTTATCTTTGCTTCATAGAGATGAAAGTCTGGGATACAAAGTTAGTTAAAACATCTTAATATTTCATGGGTCTTTAGTATGTTCTCTGAAACTAATTAGAAAATTTCTGATTTCCTGGAAATACTCAAAATCTCAAGGAGTAATTGGATTAATAGAACCAAGTTATCTTTGACCCTTCTAACATGGGTCAGAGTAGTCAGTTTTGACTTCTAACAGAAGTATAGGATAACTCATGTAATTTGATCCTTTGGTAATATTTTATTCCTTTATTAAAAATCTTTTATAGCAAATTATTTCATGTCCGACCAGTTACACAGACAGATGTATATAGAGCAGATGCTAAAGATATTCCAAGGATATTTCAGGTAAATAACTTTATTTTGTTTTTAGTTGATTGAATTTATTTTGGTTTTTTCACCTTTAGACTAAGGTTCTCATTATGACAAGACATATCAAATTTCTTTATTCTTGGGCCTTCTTTAGATTACCTTTCAGTTTTAGTCCTGTTTAAAGGTCATTTGTTTTTCTATATCTTTCATACTACTTCCTCTTTTTGGATACAACTTCATTCTCTCCATTTTACTTTTGAAATCTAGGGTGTTTATATCATGTTTCTGGCCTTTGCTGCCCTTTAATTCAAGGTGTGTTATGATATTTATTTTATTTTATTATTTTTTTAAGGTATTTTTAAGTCATCTCTCCACCCAACATGGAGCTTGAACTTACAACCCCAAGATCAAGAGTCACAGGCTTACCAACTGAGCCAGCCAGGCACCCCTATTGGGACATTTTTAAAGCATGAACTTTCTCTTCTGTTTCTGATTTTACACTCAGCTCTCTAGAAAGTTAAAACAGTTGCTTGTGAAGTTAAATTCTGTACCCAGTAGCCCTTCTACTTCCAGTTTAAAGGGAAGCCAAATTCTTCCCTGTTCTACTTCCATTTTAAAATTAGTCAAACCAACAATTAGTTATTGAGTTCCTTCCAAATAAAAGCCATTTTGCTTGGAGTACTATGGGAGAGTTGGCCACAGATTTTCTAATGCTTATGATGTTTATTTGGAGTGTATTATACGTCCTTTTCTCTTCCTCACTTCTCCAAATATATATCTTTCCATTAAAGCTGTGTTTGGAGTTATTACCCACCTGTCTGTTTTTGAGACTTGTAAAGCATTAATTTGTATAATTGCCACATCTTTTTGGGAGATTGTTTTGAATACACCCTTTGAGAAAAATGTTCTAATACCCATCAATTAAAAATTTACCTTTGACCTATTCTGATAAAATTGCTAAAATATAGTAAGGTATCACAGAAAAAATAAGGAAATAAGGAGGCACATTTGAACAAGATAGGTTTTTTTCTGAAATGTGAGCCAAGTGACTTAACTATCCAATGACTTTTCTCATAAAAGTTCTAAGAGCCTACTAATATTTAAACATCAAATGCATTTTCTTCTCATTGAATGATCTGGCTAATTCTATTTTATTTACACTGTAAAAATTGTTACTACATAAAAAATGATTTATTAACAATCACTCATTATTCTTTTTGCTATCTGTAGATTCTGTACGCCAATGAAGGAGAAAGTAAGAAGGAACAAGAATTTCCAGTGGAGCCAGTAGGAGAAAAATCAAATTATATTTGCCATAAAGGACATGAATTTATTCCTACTCTGTATCATTTCCCAACCAACTGTGAGGCTTGTATGAAGCCATTGTGGCATATGTTTAAACCTCCTCCTGCTTTAGAATGCCGGCGCTGCCATATTAAATGTCATAAAGATCACATGGACAAAAAGGAGGAGATTATAGCACCTTGCAAGGGTAAATAGTAATTAACTTGCTCCATCAGTATTATTTATATTCAGATCAATTTAAACATGTTAATTTTTTCTAATATTTCTTTATAGTTTATTGTGATATTTCGACGGCAAAGAATCTATTGTTGTTAGCAAATTCTACAGAAGAGCAGCAGAAGTGGGTTAGTCGGTTGGTGAAAAAGATTCCTAAAAAGCCTCCAGCTCCAGACCCTTTTGCACGGTCATCACCTAGAACTTCAATGAAGATACAACAAAACCAGTCTATTAGACGGCCAAGTCGACAGCTTGCCCCAAACAAGCCAAGGTAATAAATCAAAATGTGATTAAAAATTAGTGTCTTTTAAAATATTTTGCTATTTATGTTCAATTACAAATTTTCCTAATTGTAGTGTTCCTTTGTTTGGTATGTTAATGAACCATGGAATACCAAATGTTTGAAACTGTGTGTGTCTCTCATTCATTCAGTTGAATATAGTACAAATTTGTTTGCTAAATCATACACATATATTAAATTCAACCAAAATATATAAAGGGTTCATTTTTGTCACACTTATGTATATAATAAAAATATTTTAAGATTTTATAAGCACACTGACTAATGGTTTAGTTAGATGATGTATATAAAAACTTAAAAGTGTCAGATGCACACATTGGTTTTAATACTGCAAACCTCTTAAACCTCTTTTATGTTAGATGACTTGGGAAGTAGGACCAAAACCTTTTAAAATCTTAATTCACATCTATAAATTTAGAGTAACTTGTTTCTGATTTAAAGAGCAGTAAAGACCAATCTTAAAAATGCAGATATTAACTAATGGGTAAAGTGGGCATTCCTTGTATTTGAGGTGGTTGGGGCTAGGGAGTAATAAATCCTGAGATAATGATGAATGCATGTTTTCATATGGCTGCATTATAGTAATTTCATTCTTCATTCAGAATAACCATTTCTTGGCTTACTAGCTACTATAGCATTTGTAAATACTACTATTCATTGAAATGACCCTGAAGATTGAGTTTAGTTAAAGGATAAAGTGTGTAAGATCAGGTGTCTAATTTCAGGTATCCTTTTTGTTCCCTAACACAGGACCTTCAGTATATGAATAATGATGTGCATTGGCTGTATTATCAGAAATCTTTTCATTCTAACCACAAACATCTTATATGAAACTTTTCTTGAAACTATTATCTCAAGGAAGTAATTTAGAATGACAAAGGTAGAATTGGTGTGTCAGCAGTGAAAATGTTGAATTTTTCTGTGAGGTATGAGAAAACTAAATACTATAAAATTAGTGATTTTATGAGAGTAATTAAGCTGAAGAAACTCAAAGAATTCAAAGACACTGAAGGTTATTCTGTGTGCCATGCGCAAAACACCTAAAAGTTTAAATTTCTGTTATTAGTATTGTGGAACTATTAATGCACAGATGCCCTGCTATTGTAATAGCTCACACTATCTAGTGCTTTATAGCTTCCAGAGTGCTTCCATAATCTGTTCTCTCATTCAACTTTCTGCATATTCTGTCATTTGATCTTGAAAATATTCCTGTAGAGTAGAATAGAAGATATTACTATCTTTCTTTTTGATTGAGACTCTACAAGGGCAAATAATTTCAGATTCAGGATTGTAAGAACTCCAGTCCTTTAATACATTTTACTTTTTGGTAAAGTTTGGATAAGTTAATAATTTCACTGCTTGTGATAACACATAGAATTCGTTCATGAAGCGGATTTCACACTAAGTGAGGCATGTTTTCACTTACCTAACAGTTTTCATGTTCACTGACTTATACTTTGTTATCCCCTTCTTCCCCAGTTTAGCATTTTGATCTATTGGAGGCACATTTACTTTTTATTTTTGTTGCTTTTTGTCTTGTTTTAGTTCTGGCCCTGCCCTTCGAATCATTCTTCATTGATTTTTTAATACATTTTGCATAGCAACAGTAAGTAATAGGGATTTTTTTTGTCTTACAACTATGCATGTAGATAAAACTCATATCAAAACTGACTATAAAATGTTTAGGGTATTTATGTGAACATCTTTTGTCTAACATACTCTGAAATTTTAAGCATAAAGATGGGCACATTTAAGATGCAATTTTGCATTTCATTATTGTGTCTGCAGCATTATTTCCATTGTCTTTAACATCTGTGACTTCATTGCTTCATTAATTCCTTAAGTTTTGTCTGTCTGTCTTACATGAATCACTGTATGGTTTGCATTTCGAGTGTCACATTTTAAGAGTAGCATATACAAATTGGAGAATATACAGAAAAGAATAACGGAGTAGTGGGTCATTTGAAAGTGTAGCAAGTGAGGGAACTAAGGATATTTATTCTTCTGAAGAAATTGTTTGGAAGAACAGGAGCTTGTAGGATGGGAGATTGTAAACAGTAGTAAAGATTTAGAGGACTTTTCTGTAGGTGATGTACTAGAATACGAACAAGCAGAGAGGCACATTTATAACTCAGCAAAGGAAAAGTATCAGGCAGTCACAGATTTCCAAAATTGGAAGACTTGGCTTGCTCTAGAATAGTGAGTGCCTTGTCACTGCCAGTGTTAGTACCTGATTCAGGTGACTGCTTGGTGACTCTAGGGAAGTACCCTCCCCAATTTGTCATGTGTATGTAGTCTAACAGAGAACCGCATGGCTCTGGAGTGTAGTCAAGCATTGGACTTGATGGCCTTTAACATTCCTATAGACAAATGGGTAGAGCTGTGAAAGGATCATCCAGGAACACCTAGGAACTGCATTTCTGGTCGATATCAGCAGTAATTTATTATCTAGCTCTTTGTATTAATCTGGCTTTAGTTGAACTAACTTACATGGTGTCTTTCTTAAGACAAATGTCTGGCTTTGTTAGATATCATCAAAATCATCAAATATATGTATATTTATAGTATACACTAAAACATAATACCTATAAGTAATCATCTGATTTTTTTTTTAACTTTTCCTCAGTGTTTGTCTTTGTTAATGACCACAGCATTACATTTTTTTTTTCTTTTGGCTTTTGTGACATTCCTGGTTCTGATTCTCATCTTAATTCTTTGCAGTGCTTCCCCTTTTCTGTAGGAGAGTGTTTTAAAGTGATAGCTATTAGGCAAGTGTTAGCTACTATTATAGAAGACAACATTTTTGAGGGCAGGTTATATGCCAGACACTCTTCTCTGAGCTTTGAGTGTACTAAATTATTTATCCTCAGAGCCACCCTGTGATTTAGCTCTTAATGTCTCCATATAACAGACATGGAGACTAAGGCACAGAAGCACTGTGTATCTGAGGTCGCACACCAAATAAGCAGCAAAGCCATGAGTTCAGATTGAGTTCCAGATCCTGCATCCTCAGCTGTAATACTGCACTGCCTCACGGTGATACAAATAGAAATGAATTGACAGTTTATAAAACATAATGTGTAGAAATGCTGTTCCAGAGGAATGTTTTCTTAGTAATTTTGAATTAAAAAAACAATGCTAGAAATGTAGAGAATTTGTGAATAAAATGTTGATTTGTGATAAAGGTAATTTGGAGAGATCCTTAGTTTGTTCCGAAGTAGGACACAGAATGCTGGTCTCTGCTAAGCACATTTCTCTTTAATTATTTTTCTTTTAAAGGTCTCCTTTAAAATGTAATATTTAATCTACACAGGAAAGTATAAAGCAAAAATGTAACAAACACTCATTTACCCAGTTTTAAGATATAAAGCATTGCCAACACAGTTAAAACTTGGGGGTTGGGGGAGCTCTTATGCTATCATTATTTATTTATTGTAGGGGAGGGGCAGAGGGAGGGAGAGAGAGGATTTTAAGCAGGCCTCACACCCAGTGCAGAGCCCAATGTGGGGCTTGATCTCATGACCTGAGCTGAAACCAAGAGTCAGATGCTCAACAAACTGAGCCACCCAGGCATGCCACATTAGCATTATTTTAATTTTGTTCTTTTCCATTTATAGATATTAGAAAATTAACAGACTAATTATTTGGGTAAAAATGAAAAAGATATGTACAACTTGAAGTGTTAAAAATAAATCTATGAAATGAAGTAGAAGAAAATAGGTGAATATGTATCTGATCTTGGATTGGAGAACTTCCTAAGAGTAAAAGCAAAGAAAGAAAGTGATTGAGTAACCAAAAATTAAAGACTTGTAAATTTTAAAAACAGCATGTATTTGCAATGTGTATGAGAAAGATGGGTATCTTCGTATATAGAGTACTTGTATAAATCATTAAGAAAAAAAAGATTGCCTCTGCCTGGTTTAAAAATCAGTGAGGAACATGCAGGCATTACTGTTAAGTATGAAAAAATGATCAACTTGATTATTAAGCAAAGAAGTTTAAATTAAATTAAAAATAAAATGTAAAACCATTTTCAGCTGCCAAACTGGTAAGGATTAAGAAACTTGGTATTGGCAATACGTAAAGAACTGGGCATTGTCCTGTCCTTGCAGAACTCAAAGTTCTAATGCTCCTTCCCACAGCATCTTCGGCAGGAAGTCGCCCAGGCCTGCAGTGTGTACCCACTGATCAACTAAATGGGGCAGATAGAAAATCAAACAGATAGTTACAGTACTTTTTTAAATGTTATTTATAATAGAAGCACGAAGGGAACAAAGGAAAGCATGGAGAATTCTGCCTGAGGCCATCAAGAAACTCCAAAAAGGGAGGTTCCGTCATTTTCTAGGCAAAGAAATAAGGGAACAGACAACGGTAGGCAAAATGTTATGTGCATTCGTACTGAGTTGTCAGAATTACTTCCATGTTATGTTCTGAAACATTGTACTGGCTGGAGTAGGGAGAGAGGGTAGTGACAGGAATTGGCAGAAGAGGACATGGCAGAGAAAGCAATGAGCCAGACGGAAAAGGACCCAGTGCACTACACAGTACTTTTTACTTTGTTCTCCAGATAGAAGTCTTTCAGCAAGGGTTTGGTGTGTGTTGACTTAGTGAGCTCCTTCTCTAAGGTATCGGTACGACAGTGAAAATGGCAGGAAGAAACCAAGTTAGAGAAAACTTTCTTAGGTTGAAATGACAAAAGTTAGACGGCTGACTGGAAAGGGCTGGGGGCGGGGCTTTAAGGGAAGTCTTGCCAGACATTGTACTAATAGCCTAATGACCAAACTTTTAAAATTTGAAGACTGTGACACAGATGCACACTTTACACACACTTCAAAGGTTTTAGAAGGGTATGAAATGCAGATTTTTCAAAGTTGGGCTTTAAACACCCAGGATGGCTCACTGATCTCAATCTCCCAAGCAGTACCTTAGCTACAAGTTACTGCCTATATGTAAGCCTGGAAAAATGTGATAGGTGTGTAAGTGAATAATTATATCTGTATATTCAACACATTTTGAAATAGAGTAATTTGAGTTGGTTTATTTACTTTTAAGTTAGGGAGCTATCCATCAACATACTCTGTCAGTGATTAGATTATCAGAGTCAAACAGATGCATCGGAATTCACTCCAGATTTTTAATTTAGAAATGCGGATACTTGCACCCCGCTTTCCCTTCAGTCCAGTTATATCAGAATTTCTTGGGATGATTGCCTGCAAATATGCATTATAAATAGCATTGAGTGTATACCATATACATTCATATTTAAGGACCAACTTTAAAGTTGAAGTCACAAATGAGATTTTGGGGACCAGAGGCGTTCCTTGGCATAAGTTGATTCGTGAACCTCACAGTTAAAATAATGAAAAAGTTACACCTGTTTTTTAAAATAAAGATGATAGCAACGTTAGATGATTGGATTGGATTAGAAAGAAAAGACTACATATACCCCTGCTCTAAGTCCAGTTTATTCAGCCAAGATAAATTGCTAATGATGCTTATATACCTGTGGTTTTTCTCTTAATTGTGGTTTTTCACACAGAGCGTCACTGTTGGTGACCCACTAAGCAAATAGTTTCTTGCTAGAATTGAGAATTCGACATTCTTAGTGTTTCTCTCTAAACTGTGAACTGACAGTCTGGGTCCTTTTGTGAAGGGAGTGCTGACAAATGCTGAATTTTCATAGTTCTCAAATCAAACTGGGCATCAGGATGGTTACATCTTCATCTGGGCCCAGTGGGGAGAAGATCATATCTTATCCCCAAATATTACCTGTCTTCAGGTCTCTAGTGTTCTAGAAATCAGACCTGGCTAACATTATATGCACTTATATATGAAAAGAAAGAAGATCTCCCTGTGTGCTACCATCTTAATTTTGACTGTGTTATTATTGATGGAGAGTTAAAATCTCACAGCACAAAGTGTGATTTCTAGACAATTATCATATTAAGCTGCCATTTCTATAGAGTGCTAGAATGTGAATTTGCAAACCTCCTATTGCAGATTGCTTGATTTGGCATTTAAAGACTGGGATTGGTCATTTGATGATGTTGATGGTGGTGATGATGATGACGATGTTTTTGATTTCTGAAGAAATAAATGGGGTAAATCAAAAAATGAAAAATGAGTTATTCCAAGTAGTGCATGTGATTTGCACTTGGGTTTTCATTGTTTTTGACTAGTTTTTAAATTTTGTTAAGTTGTTTTTAATAGTATGTATTTGGAAAATAGTTTTCAAAAAAGTTTCTAACTGAAATTTCCATGTTAAGTTAAAAAAGTGAAGTGCTATGTTCAGAATCTTTATTGGCTATATATTTTGAATACAGTTGGAATTACAATGTTTTATCTTAGGAATGAAACATGTAGAAATAACAAAAGAAGCAATTCTGGTACTTATTGTTCATTCCAAAGAAGCCATATTCAGAGAAGTAAAATTTACAATGTTTTCAAGTTCCTACAACTGTATTAGTTTGTGAACATAGCATGGGATTCCTTCCTCCCTCCCTCCCACTCTCCTTCCCTCCTCCTTTCTTCTCTCTAACGTGCAAGAATTGAAGCCATAAACACTTTGTAAGTCTAATAAGTGCTGTGAAATACTGTTTCTGATTTGGCTTTTCTTTGTGATGCTGTGAGATGTTTTCTCTTGCTAAAGAATGCTATTGATGTGCTGTGAAAGTTCTTGTGTTTGAGGAACATGTAAATAGTTTGGTTAACAGTGGCTAAAGGAGATTTGAGTAAAAACTGAACCTCATGGTTAAACCTTTTTACACAGAATGGATTTAAAAGAAGTAATGTCTGTCTTAACCTAAGTAAGCATATTGCAAAAATAGACTTAAATCATGTGTTATTATTGGTGTTTATAACCAAGATTTACAGAGTATTTTTACATATATTTACTAAAACAATGTGTTTGTTCCCATTTCGTAGATTTAAAAAATGTGGCTAAGGGTCAAATTGTCAAGTAGAACCTGGTCCATAAGCCCACTGTTCTTTCAGCTACAGAAGGCAGCTAGTGGTTAATCTCCAAGTCAAACTTATATTCACTTGAGTTACTTGGTGATGTATTATCTAACCCTAATAGCCAGTTAACCATATTAAAACTTGTGTGTCATGTTTGTAGAAAATATAGGAAAATATAAAATATAATTGCATGTACCTAAAAATAAGAAAAATAATATAATAAATGTTTTATGCATGATTTAGGTATTAAAAGCATAGAGGTTGGAAGACTACATCATGAAATGATATAAATGGAATGCCTTTTAAAAGAATTTTAACAGTCTCTTAAATTATTTCACTATATCAACTAACTTTGTTTTTTCTTTTTTTTTTCCAGCTAGCTGCCTTCTATGAATGCAGTCATTATTCAAGGTGATCATATTCTTCCAGTTAAAACAAGACTGAAGTATGATGGGCCAGAATTTCTTAAAAAAGCTATATTATCTGGAGGGACTGATACACACACACACACACACACACACACACACACACACACACATATATTTCCCTTATTCCTGCAATATAAATTATAAATCTTGGATATTTTCTGGGCTCCTTTGGAGTATCAGGTTGAACCAACAATGATTGGTTAATAGAGTAAGAATATCATATGCAACTCTTGCAAACTTGTTCCATAAAGCTCTCTTGGCAGTCACTCACACTACATTGCACAAAAGGATTGAGAAGAGTTAAAGCTCAAAGAAATCATCTTTTCAGCTTCAACAGAGAGATTTCACCAGCACATTTACCAGAAGATTCTGGGAATGGATTCCACTACAGTGATAGAGACTGCATCTTTAAGAAGTGACCATTATACTGTGTGTGTGCATATATATGTGTGTGTGTCTCTCTATGCGCGTGCGTGCACACACACACACACATATATATAATAGTACTGTAATACTGCAAGAGGGTTCAACAAATGTCCCATTTTATTTTTTTATACACATTAATCAGATATCATAACTTACTGCAGTTGCAACTATGCACTTGTATAAAGCCATAATGTTGGAGTTTATATCACTCATTTTGTGTATACCCCATGGAGGCTGCATGTTCATGTTTAAGCAATTACTGTAACAGGAGTTTTGATGTTAATTGTATCAATTTCCTAATGCTTCATGATAGGCAACTTTACCCATTTTGAATGCCTTAATTTAATTTTTTTTTAAAGTCTCACCCTTTTCTGTATTTTGAAAAAAGAAGTGTTTTCCAGCTCTTAGGATGCAAATTCGCTTTGCAAAAGAAAAACAGTGCACTATTTTTACATGTAATAGTTATCAATGTCAACCTATTTTGATTGTATAACAATTTTTTTTTAAAGTACTGGTGATAGAAACAATAATGGATACTATTGGAACTAATATATCTTTTATGTATATCTATTATTCATCCCACTCTTCTTACAGACCTCAGTATTAGTGTGTGACTGAAATGTTTGCTTTGCTTTGAATTTGCTGGCTACCCTAGATGTATTTTTATTTCTGGTAGAGACATTGTGACTATTTTTACATTTTCACACTCAAGATTCTAAGATTATCTCAAATATAAAGAAAATTAAGACATACTGTAGATATATTTTAAATATTTAAATGTGATTCCTCAAACACACAACTGTATATGGCAATATTTCAGGATTGGGCTAAAACTGGTGACTGGGAAGAACTAGCCTCAGAGGCTCTTAACCTGATTTTTATTTTTTAAATGATGTTAAAGTCATAGGTTATGCAGGACCATTTCTGCTAGATTTCTCATTGTCCCAGAAAAATGTGTTTTGTACTGCTACCATATGGATTAATGATTAGCATCAAGTTAAAAAAATTATGTAGTCTTTTATCAGTCTCTTTATAATACATATACACAGGGTTTAGTGTGATATTGAAATACATCATCTAATAGTTCAATGAAGGAAGCAGACATTTTTCATTGATTACTTTTAGAGTCAGTGTAGAAATGTTTAAAGAGTTAGACCCCCAAAATATAGATACTATTGTGAAAATTGAAGAGTGGCCTTTGGCCTACTGATGTACTAAAACTGAATCTTGTTATTCTCATTATCCCGCCTGCACTCTTCCATGATGTCTGTGCTAAACCAGAAACTCATGTCATTTCCCTCACAGGGATGTTCTGCAGTTCTGGTTTGGGGGCACAACTTTTTTTTTTTTTTTTTAAGTAAGATATAAAAATGAAAAATATATAAAATTTATATAGAATAAATATTTCCATTCATTAGACTTGTTAAAAGGAGACTGAATTAATATTTTATATAAAGATTTTGTTACACTATGGGAGGTTCTATCATATTCTGAATTGGAGAGTATATATATATATATATATATTTTTAATAAACTTTATTAAGGTGAAATAATTTGAAGTTTACATGAGTAATTGAAATATTTGAGTAAAAATGGCAAAAGTTAATTTTTGAATGCTGTATATATTAGAGAATATGGAGAATCATGGTGTGATGCAACTATACAAGGAAAGTTAATGTGAAGTTTTTTTGGGGAAAAAAAAGGTATTCTAAGGGGTGAAAAAAATCTCTCCCATGGAGATTCTTCACATTATATGGTTTAACGTAAGGGTTCAATAGGGTTGTTTCTCCAGCTAATGGAAATGTGCTTAATAAAAATTCTGACCTTGGGTAAGAATTTGCTTTTTACCCTGTTGCTGGTTTCATGTACATACATGAATGCATACACCCATACAAATGTTCTCTTCTCAACACTCATTAAATACAATATTGACTTGGTTTAACAACCTGATTTTGTGCCAGCTTCTTTTTCTTGAGGCTCCAAAGGTTCCCAGATAAATAAAGACCAAAAGTTGCTTATTTCTTCACACCTGATTTCTCCTAGAGCCATAAATACCTCCTATTGAGAACTAAGAAGTAGTGAATACTGGGATTTTCTTAGTTGGATTTTTCACTTTTGTTTAGTGGGGGATAGCAAGACAGAAGTAGAAGGAAAACTGGTGCCGGTATTATTGTTAAAAATAAATGTATAGTGAATGTTTGAAAAGTATTAAAGAAAATATGCTATCTAGAAGCAAGATTTTAAAAAAAAATCTATCTGAAAATTTTAACTAAAGGATACCAAGAAATCTAGAGTAAGGTTAGTGTTTTTAAAACTAACTAGGCTAGAGTCACAAATCTGGCTCTGAAGGATGTCTTTTTTTTTTTTTTTTTTTTTTTTTATCAGTTTAGCTGTAGATCCTCAAAAAAACAAACAAACAAAAAAAACCTCTAGGTTGCCAAACCACAATTTAAGAAGTTTTGCTGCTGTTGTTAATCTATTCTTACAGGATTCTCGTGGTAAAATAGAGAAACTTAGACACTATATTACCTTTTTCAAACATGCTTTAACAACATGTTTAATATTCTATGAGAGCAAGTCACTTCTGAGTTTCTCAGTCTGTGTCGACACTGCTACTGACTCACGTCTCCTCCCCTGGAAGAAGGCTGCAGTTTTCCTCTGGCGTGAAGATAACCATAGTTGATTCATAAAGCACTTTGAAAATAGGCACTGTATGACAGTGCTGGATATTATGCTTGGGGGCCTGTCCTCGATTCCCTTCCCCATAATGAGTTTTGTTTGAAATTGTAATAAGTTATGAACTGCATGGTTTAGATAATCATAAATATTTGATCAACTGTCCCCTTTGAACAAAAATCGTACCCCCCTGATTTTTAAAAAATTTTTGTTGCATCTTTGTAGTAATGTAATTGTATTTTATGCCTGCTTTTTATATTAAAAAAATTAAATAAAAGAAATTAAGACATAAGCATTTTCATACTCTTCCTGTGGAATAGTCCTGGAACACTACAACCTCCTAAAATTTATCCCTCAAAATTTTGCCTTCCCTACATGATGGTGTAGCAGAACAAGTCAACCAAGGTTACAGACTTTTGGATGCGCTACCCTGTCATTTAGTCCATGGAGAAATACAAAATAGAATTTCAACAAGGCGTCCGTTGCTGACTTGACTTAGGTATTTTAAGGGACATGCAAATCCAACAACCTCATTTGAGTGTCCGGGATAAGGAAAAGGCACAGAGTGCTGAGAGGTGGTTTTCAAGAAAGCATTTCTCTGGTAATCAGTGAGTTCTTATTTAGGATATTTTTTTGGCTATCATATCTGAGACAGGTTTTTCACTCTGAGCTTCAGTGTTTTCATCTTTTGTAAAACTGAGACTTCCGTTACAAGATTGTTGTAGGATTAAATATGATAATATGTGTAGGATATTTGGAATAGTTCAAATGTTTCCTTTCGTCCCAAAAAGGAAAAATGGGCAACTCTTCACCTAAGATAGTATGTTCTTTAAGCAATGATAAAGTTCTAATTAAAATATACTTAAATATTTGTTGGACTCAAAAATCACATTATTTTTATTTATACTAATGGTTAGATTACGATTGCATATGAAAAAAGATTCACTTGGATTTTCTTTAAATGACAACTATCAGGGGGCCTGGTTGGCTCAATTAGTAGAGCATTTGACTCCATCTTGGGAACAGGAGTTGGAGGGTGGCTCGGTTGGTTGAGCCAAGAGTCATTTGAGCCTCTGACTCTTGATTTTGGCTCTGGTCATGATCTCAGGATCATGAGGTCAAGCCCCAAGTTGGATTTCACACTCAGCAGGGAAACTGCTGGAGATTTCTCTCCCTTCCCCTGTCCCTGTACCCCTTCACCTGCTTGCAAACTCCCTCTCAAAATAAATAAATCCTTGAAAAAATAAAAAGACAACTATGACTGTAGAAACTACAGAATGAATGATTATTGGTATATACCATGTTTCTCTTCCTGCTGGTCCCAAGCAATAGTTCTAAGATGTTTGACCACAGTTTATATCCTTAAAGCATTTTACGTAACAAAAAACTAATCCCATTAAAACTGAGGTTTTTTTTTTTTTTAAGATTTTATTTATTTATTCATGAAAGACACAGAGGAGAGAGAGGCAGAGACATAGGCAGAGGAAGAAGCAGGCTCTATGCAGGGAGCCTGATGTGGTGGTACTTGATCCCGGGACCCCGGGATCACGCCCTGGGCTGAAGGCAGGCACTAAACCGCTGAGCCACCCAGGGATCCCAAAACTGACAGTTTTAAGACTCAGCAGAGTTCAGAATATGAGAGTTTATTTTACATAGGAAACTAAAACATTTTCTAATAAACATCGTTTATATATTCCATATAACAATAATGCCATTCAATCATAAAGGAAAAGAGTTTAAATTTTAGGCTTTATAAAATTTTGTAGTAAAAAGCTGTGTCCAATAATCTTAACATCGTGTTTAGAATATGATATAATGAGCGTGAAATCCTTAAGAACTTGGCAGAACCCAGCAATACCCTTTCCTGCTTATGTTGTCAATGGACAGGTGTGTTTCTGTTTTGTTTTTTTTTAAAGGTGTGACCCTTTTAAAAATGGCAGCACTCTGCTTGAATCAGAAAGTTCATCGGGACTGCCTCTTAAGTCGAGACTGCAGCTCGTGGCCCGCTGCTTAAAGGCACTGTATGACGTTAAAAGGACTAACTTTGGTGTATGACCTCTGGCCAGCGTTTGCTTGCCTCCTACCTTACTAGAGCCCAAGGAGGTACTATCTTGTGTTCTGATGCGGGGGGGGGGGGGGGGGGGGCAGCCTGTTAAAGCTCTATTACAATTAAACAGTCCCAGGGAGCGAACATTAATGATTTACTACAATTCCACTTCCGACTTCGAGAAAAATCTCACTCCATTCATGATCACTTGTGCCATGGAAAGGATTGTAAAAGCTCAAAACCAGAGACAGTTAATCCCGAGGGCCCAGCCAGCAGGGGTCTGAGCCCAGCCGCCACCTGAGGCAGAGGGAGGGGAGGGGAGGGGAGCATTTCTAAACAGGTGTCCACGTGGCTTGTGTCTGAAATACCTTTGGCTTCAAAGTCTCTGAAACAATTGACTAAATTTATAGAAGACCTTGACTTAGCAGTGAGCTTATTTTCCCCTTTGGTTCAGTCATTAGGAGTCCACTTTGTGCGGAGGAGCCGCGCATCCATCACTCAGCCTTTCCCACCGTCGTCCTGTAGCGAAGTACCGTGGCGGTTACCCACAGATTCAAAGCAAGCATGATCACAAATCGCATAAGAACTGAAATCAATCAAAAAGGAAACGTCTGTATGAACACGTACTGTTTTCATGTCCTAAAACAGAATTGCTTCCTTCCCTGCTCTCCGTGGAAACCCGGTTAGCCACACCCCAGCCTGCCCAACGAAACTCGGAACTCTCTTGAACAACTCTGGTTCTAAGTGTTTCTGGGCGGAAAACACTTTACCGTAAGTGACTCGACAAACACTATCCTGAGGAGTAAGATTTATGAGCTTTAACGTATCCTTGTGGTCGTAAAACATTTGTAAGATTCCAGCTAAACCGTCCTCCAAAGATTATCCCCAGATCGCTTTCAGGAACAGCGAAGTATAACTAGAACATTCTAACTCTTTCAAACTTCTAACATGTAGATTTGTTTTGTTGGTTAATTGCAGCTGGACTCTTCCTCCCATAGGGAGAGTCCTTCAGGTCCCCTGGAGGAGACAGACCTGTCTTCCCCTTTCCCCACCTGACCCAAGTTTGTGCTGTGGCCAGAATACTTCCGATGCTTCTCTCAGAGCTGACGGAAGGTACCTAAGCCCAAGACACGGCCTTGCAAAGGGACAAGCCTACGCACCTCACTGCTCTGTAGGCAATATTTCTCAAATACGGCTTATTTAAAGGGTCTACGTGTCAGGGACCTATATCTAGTCTTCACAGAATAGGTGACACCATTTGTTTTGATCATTTTCCAAGTGATACCCAACCTGGGAGTAGACAACAGCCTAAGGAATAACTAAATCCGTTTTTGCATCCATCCAAGTATTTTCCTCCTCCCCCTTTAAAAAAAATCAACAAGGACGTGGGGGTCAGATGACTGTCCGCTCAGCGGACCCCATCCTCACACTCCTCCCAGAGCTCCCGTTCGCTCTGTGGCTGAGCCAGGTGTACCCCACTCGGGACCTTCACGGGGGCTGCTCCCTCTCCCCGTCTCTCACCAACCAGCCCATCTCACTCTTCAAACCCGCTGCCCCAGGTCCCTCTGGCTAGGTCAGATCCCCCCTGCCCCACCCCGAGGTGCTTGTCCTGTCCTGCTCTTCCAAAACACATTTCCCGGCAGCCTTCCGTAGCTAGCTGTGTGGTGGCGTCCCTGCCCCCTGCACCCGCTGCGGCGGCGGCACCCTCTATCCCGGGCGCTGCAAGAAGCAGGTGCTTAGTTCTGCGCGTGGGGGCGGACGCCCCGGGATCGAGCTTGCGGGCCTCCCTGTACAGCGGAGCAAGCTGATGTGTGGGACCGTGAGACCATTTACACATGAAGGAGGCACACGGGGGACAGAATTCCAGAAAGTGGGAAGGAACGTACTGTGCTTACCTGTTAGATCACTGGTGGTCATTAAGGTGGTGATTATTCTTGCTGTAAAAGAAAACAGCAGCATCAACTTGCTGCTCAAGGCATTTTGGTATTTAGCTAACGTCTCTCCATTTTTAAATACAGGAATAATACACGCTAACTGGTTTAAAACGGCTCTGGGGGAGAGAACACTGAGTCAGTACTAGATTTTATAAAACTGCTCAACTCTGGCCACACGTCCTAGCCCAGTGGTTCTGAAGCTGCTCCTAAGAGCAGGAGCAGTGTCTCGAACGTAATTGGGGGCTGCACAGGGAAACCAGGGAGAAACTGAGCCCCACTCCCATCCTGTGGGCCAAGTCCTCCACCCCAAAAAGCAGATTTTGAAAATCCCATTTACCTATGGGGCTTCTGGTAACGTTTCATTTAAAGAAAGGCTCCCATAAGCAAAAACCAATGTTTTTAAACGACTAAACGCCACCCCCTTCTTTTATAGGGGTGTTCTAGGTAAAGGAAACCCAGGCCCAGCAAAGGGCATGGCATGATCTTCCTCAGGGTCTAACTACAACTGTTCCATTCAATTCATTTTTCGGGGACAGCACTTGACCTTGGGAACACCAGGAAGCTGTAGTCACGGTGAAGGTGGACATACGAGGGAGACGTGAGCTGGGAGTTCCAGAACGCAGCCTGCACCCCAAGGCCTGCCTTTCCTAACCCTCCGCCTCACACGTCCCGCATTTAGGAAATTAGGTTTAAAACCAGTTCATTTCTTTCCATCAGGCTCTAACCCCTAGTTTGTCATCTACTCAATGTGTATAAGTACTTGTTAAGCACAGAGCGCCGAGCAAAACCGACGGAAATGTATGTGGGCTCTGAAGATTTCCTACAAGAAAATCTAATATGCAGCATTTCAAGATAATACCTGAAGATAAAATTAGAGAGCTAATAAGTAATATATCTAATTAGCAATTCCAGAAACCATATCTCTACTTCAACATTTCCTAACACTTCAACACTTTAAAACTAAAAATAAAACCCAAGAAGCCTTCATTTTAAATAACTTGGGACACAAAGACCCCCTTCCATTAACCCCTGAGACAGAAATTGGTCCTTTAGGACACAGAAGAAATATAAAGTAGAATGCAAATATCTAAAAGTAGTCAACCTAATTAATGTGATAGCTCTGAATTTTAAAAAATTATTCTACCAAAAAAAAAATTTATTCTACCAAAAATAGCATATATGTATTTTGGGTAGTTCCTGCAAGAATCCACACAAATCATGGAATTCTGAACTTGACCTCAAGAAATATGGCTCCAGAACCCCCTCACACACACACACACACACACACACAAATTATATTCTTTCTCAAAAGTCAGTGCATGACTGTCATTTCTGGAATCTGTTACATCATAAACATTCACATTTTTATTTTTATTTTTATTTTTTTATTTTTTTTTAAGATTCACATTTTTAAAACAAGTTAGTGGATTCAACATAACCTTCTGATGTTTTTCTTTTTTTTTAAAGATTTATTTATTTATTTATTTGTTTGTTTGTTTGTTTATTTATTTATGAGAGACATAGAGAGAGAGAGGCAGAGACACAGGAGGAGGGAGAAGCAGGCTCCATGCCAGCAGCCCAACGCGGGACTCGATCCCGGGACTCCAGGATTGCACCCTGGGTCAAAGGCAGACGCCAAACCGCTGAGCCACCCAGGGATCCCCACCTCCTGATGTTTTTCAAATAAGAGAGGACTGTTGACACTAGGCCAGATCTTTGGAGAAAGGTGTCCTTTTTACTTTTTTTTCTTTAGCACCCGGACTACGGATCTTGCAGAGGATAGAAAATAATCTGCGTGAGGTGAGAATTGTGAACATGCATATGCTTGCAGGTTCTACCTGAATAGCTTCCTGCAGAGGATTCAAGCTTGCGGGGCTACCTACGACAGGTGGACGGGAAGGTAACGGTCTCCCCGGGGACCGCCCGACGCCCACAAATGCGCCGGTCGGCTGGCATCTTGCTCTTACCCGCACAGGTGTACGACGCGAGGCTCCAGGTCAGGGCACTCACGGCTCCCGAGTCCTGGGTCCTCCACAGGCACTGGAGCTGAGCGAACTTGCTGGCTGTGCTGATGAAAGTACTCAGATTCTGTTTGCAGAAGAAAAAGCAGAATAAGAAAAGGGGGTACAAGGTTTATTTGAGGAAATAATGATAGCTGAAACCTTCCCTGATCTGGGGAAGGAAACAGATATCCAAGTCCAGGAAGCACAGAGAATGCCATCAAAATCAACAAAACAGGTCAACACCAAGACCTACTGTAGTAAAATTTGCAAATCCTAGTGATAAAGAAGAAAATCCTAAAAACAGCAAGAAAATAATCCTAAAACCAGCAAGACAAAAGAAGGCCCTAACTTACAAGGGAAGACCATAAAGCCAGCTGCAGATCTCTCCACAGAAACCTGGTAAGCCAGAAAAGAGTAGCAAAAAACGAGCAAGTAAGTCAGGAGGCCCTCGCTGAAAAAAGCCAAAGCCCCGGAGACTGAGCGTGCCTCCGAAGCCACAGTCGGGCAAGCGGTGACCAAGCACAAAGCCCCAGTTGCCGCGACACGCTTGTTCACAGCCCGCCACTTCCCTGCTCGGAGGGCAAGTGATGGGCCAGAGCGGCCCATCAGTGACCACGTCCTCCAGTGCAAAGCAGCGTGGCCACGGTAAAGGCGGGGGACCGAGGGGGCCACCTGGACCCGGGAGGACAGTGGAGAAGGGAAGGGCAGGGAGCGAGCGCTCGCATCCAAGGACAGGGCACCCTGAGGGCTGGGCACAGACAGCTCCGAGGACGGAGGCCAGGTGGGGAGACTGCACCCAGGAGCCAGCGTGGGCACAGGCCAGTGGGGGCTGGGGCGGAGGGGGGGATCGGCGGGCAGAGGGTCAGGTGGCAGGAAAGCCTAGTGGGGCCCTGTTCACTGGTGTCAGGGGCATGGCCAGCGCTGCACAGATACCCTCACAGGGCCTGCTGGGTACCCCACCGACCCGTCTTCCAGGAGAAGATGCCATCTCCAGAATCATGAGGTAGTTCTCTTTGGGAGCATAACCAAGGCCTGGACAGATTTAGCAAATAAAAATACAGGACACCCAGGTAAATCTGAATTTCAAACCAACAACGAATAATTTTTAGCATGAGTATGTCCTGCGCTGTATTTGGGACATATTCAGGCAAAATTCTTCCTTGTTAATAGGGCAGCCCTCCCTGTTTGCTCTCCATAGGTCATAAGAGAGAACATGGAGCCAAGCTCGCTTTCTGGCAAGGGTCACAGACAAGACGCTGGGGGTGGGGGTCGGGGTGGGGGTGAAGCTCATAAACAGGGGCGTGACAGGCAGTGACTGGGAACCATCAAGACTTCTCCTTTTCCCCTTGGGTGGAGAAGTACACTCCAGTCACTCTGGAAAGAAGCCTTGGCCTCAGATGCTTCCTGACCCACCCTCTGAATTCTATTCTCAAACAATGGGATTTTTTTTTTTGCCCTTAACCAAGGAAGGAAAAGAGTACTGAGCTAACCCTTTTCCAAGGAGGGCAAAAAATAGCGGGGGGGTGGGGGAAAGGTTAGAAAAATAATGAGTAAGTGGCCAATACGCAATCGTCAACCTGATAAGAGGCTCTTTAACTCATGTCCACTTCTTCATCCTACTACTGTTGGCAACCCCCCCAGCCTGGCTCTCTATGCCTCCCCAAAAAAGGAAGTCAACAGTGTTGCCAGACAGCTAAGTGAGAATAAGGTCTTTAAACATTTGGATGGGTCTGTGCTCTCATTCCGTGATGCTTTCGTACAGCTGCAACATCAGCAGGTTAAAGAGTGCGGGGCGGCACCTGGAGGGACAGACCCCTGCCCACTCTCTCCTCAGGTGTGACTCACTCACCATGGCCAGGTCTATGATCCACTTCTGCAGGGAAAGGACGAACCACGAGGCCACACATCTACCCGGTGCTAAGGGAGACAAGAGGCTCCACAGGCAGCCCCGACCCCCCCCACCCCCAGCCCGAGCCTTCCCACCAGGACCACAGAGCTTACCCACCACACAAGCCGACCTGGGAATGGGGCTACTAGAGCCTGTCTGATTTGGAAGAGACAAAAATGGCTCAAAAGAACAAGCAGATTATGGAAGAGAACCGCCAAGAGCCCTGTCTGTGGACTGTTGCTGGGGTTCCACCCACCTCATCCCCGACCATGTAGACATCGCCAATGTCATGGCAAAAGTCAAGCATTTACATGAGAAGCTCAACATTATAGGGGAGGCATGTCCTGCAAAACTGGTGCCACGTGAAACTCTCTTCACTGATTTCCCCCTTTCCTGCTAACTCCAGCGTAAATCCGGTTGGTGTCAGCAATGCTGGGACATGGGAGATGGGAGAGATGACAGGGGATTTTTGTCAAGCTCAATGAGGCTATGAGCACAGAGAGCCCAGCTAGCCAAGCGCACACATGAGATAATGGCCAGGAGCCTCAGCTGTGGCCTTGGCAAGTCACCTGCCTTCTTTTGGCCTTGGTTTGCTTATCTGCAAAATGGCCTTAACATTCCTTGTCCCATCTACCTCGGCAATGCCCGGTGGCACACCACAGGGACCCAACAGGTTGCTGTGATTATAATTCATAACATTATTTGAATGAAGGGAGCCACAGCGCCCTGTGTGAAAAGTCGGTAGAACTCGTTCCTAGCAACCTGGTCTACACCAGAACAGCAGCTGGAACGTAGGCAGATGAAATCTTGTTTTTAAAGCACTCTCTAATTCAATTTCTTAAACTAATTTGACCCAATTTTATACTGTTCATTCCAAACAGATACTTTACATAACATTTCACAAAACTTGACCAGGAGCAGCAGGTGTAGCCAACTTCCGAGTGCCTCAAGATGACCTTTTTGTGGGGTTGCCTGATTTACCAAAAAAAAAAAACAACAACAACAAAACAAAACAAACAGAAAACAGGACACCCAGTTAAATTTGAATTTTAGATTAATAAAAATATCTTTCAGTACAAGTATGTCCCGTGGAGTATTTGGGACACACTTTTGCTAAGAAAAATTTCACTGTTAAAAATTCACTGTACCCTCCTCCCTCCTCCACCCTGAAGATGTATGATAATCAGCTCAGGCCATTTCACAGATGCGGCAGGATTAAGTGGCTGCCACTCAAAAGGCTTTCGTGGCTTTTTCAGCAATGTGAATTCAACAAGATAACCGAATTTTTAGAGAGGGCTGAAACGAAAGCCAGGCCCTTGTTCACAGAAGATGCTGCGTGAGTGGGCACACGTCTGTGTCACGGCCGGATCCCCACCAGGACCCTTCTGACGTCTTGGGCATAGTTTTCACTTTGAACAAAGCCTTCGAGAACCCACGCTCGCACACAGACAGGCAGTAGCAAGCAGCCTACCTGGTGCCTTAGGGGCACCGTGCTAGTGACAGATAGTCCCATTACTGGGACTTCAAGTACTCTGGGGATGTTTTTAGGGAAGAAGAAATGTCTCCCTTCCCCTAAAGGATAAATCTGGACGAGGTCACCCTAGCAGGGTGCCTCCACCGCTCAGCACGCCAGCAGGGAGGTGCTAGGTCTACAAGCCACTTGGCTGGCTGGAGCCCCGCTGGCACCCTGGTCTTGGAAGGGAGGCCACAGGGAGGGACTGCCCTAGAGCACCTCTAGGTTGCAGAGGTATCTTCCCTCCCATGGAGTCCTGCATTTGGGATCTTTTTTAGGTTAACCCAAAGAACATCTATCTGATAAGCAGCACACATTGCGAGCAAGTACCACCCCGGTCCCATCTGATCCCTGGATGCTGAAGGATACAGGGCGAGGTAGGGCGCTGCCCCTTTCACGTTCCCGTTGAAGTGGAAGACACAGAGCAGAAGGAGGACGTCTGAAAGAGAAAGGCTGGGGTGAGGCAGGACAGGGTGCAAGGGCTGCTGCCAGCCCGGCCCAGGGGGGACAGGGGACACGGGCGTCCAGGGGCTCCGTTACCTTGTGCGATGAGAATGGGGTACTCCAGGTAGGTGAGCAGCGGGTACTCATAGTAACACAGGTACCGGAGAAACACCAGGAAGCTGGGGAGAGAGAGGGCAAGCCTGAGCCCCACTGACCCGGCAGCCGGCATGGGGGGGACAGGGCCCGGAGCACCCGGGAGCACCCAGGAGCACTCCAGAGCACAGGATGGCTTGCAAAATCCTGGAAGCAGCGGGCAGAGCCTGCAGATGCCAAGAGGGGAGATTTCAAACACGAAGGGTGGACTGGTGATTTCACAGGCCCAGTCCTGGCGGGAGCCGGGCATACTACGCACAGTGTCAAGTCCCCCTTGCAGAGGGCAGGCTGCAGACCAGGCTGGAAGAGACGGGGCTTCCGGCCCCCCCGCTGGCCTGTCTCCAAAGCTAGGGTGCCGGGCAGCCCCTCAGAAGGCCGCACACCAGAAGCCACACAGGCCAAGACAGACATCCGGGGGCGGGCGCTCATGAGGGGCCGGGTGGGGTGGGGTGCAGCCCGGAGCTGAGGAGTTCTGAAGCCAACCAACCACCTGGGTGATCCCTGCGGCCTTCCAGAGTGCGGCCCAGTCAGGGAAGAGCAGCCATCAGTTCCTGAAGAAAATTCTAGCTCTGAGAGGCTGGGGACGTGGGGGAAAGGACCCCAGGACCCCACCAGTCAGGTCCCCAAGAACCTAACTCCCCCAGGTCCTCTTGGAGTCACCTGTGCCATCACCCGGGTTGTCTCCCCAGGTAAACCAGAGCTGCCCTCCCTCATCATTTCCTCAGCCAGGAAGAGGGCTGGGGAGCCTGTGCCCCCCATCCTGTTTCCAACCTAGCAGACACTTCTTGGCTGAGCTGGCGGTGAGGTGGGAGGCTGGCGTCTCCCGGGGGGTGTGGGTCTCCCTAGGCCTGGGCCTCCCTAGTTGTCCTCTTCCCAGGGACCCCAAAGCCCTGCTGCCCTCCAGCAATCTGGCTTTGCGGCTGGTCACCTCTGGGCTTCAGGGGCCAAGCAGGTGCTCCTCCTGGCCCCTGCCCCCCTGCATGGCTTCCAGTCCTGCCAGGCCTCCAGAACAGCACCCCTCTGTTCACCTCTGCAGGGCAGCCCAGGGAAGGGGGGGCAGCTGCAGCCCACCCACCTCTGCAGAGCGGAACACAGCAAGCCTTGGAGCAGACCCTGCTGAATGAATGACCAGCAGGGATACGAGCAGGCTCTGCAGTCTGGGCCGCCCGCACCCACGTCATGGAGGACACACCTCCCAAATGCAGCCAGTGACCTTCAGGAGAGGCGTGAGACCCTGGGACGTCGGAACCGAGACCACTGCCCAGGATCATCCACACTGTCCTCCACATCTTACAGACCACCTCGGGAAACTGAGGCCCCAGAAGCCAAAGTCATAGGACAACTCAGGGAAAAGACAAAGACCAGAGGCTAAATTTCCTGATTCCAGTGGGGTGCTCCCCCCCCCACCCCCGGTCCACCCAGCCTGGGGCATTCCCAGGGAGGCCCAGCTGCCAGGCTGCAATGCTCTCCCAGTGGGACCCAAACGTTCAAGGTCAACCGTCTATCACTTCTGTGGCCTGAGGGTCGTAAGTGTCCTTTTATTTTTAATGTTGCTTTTAATTAAAAACTATATGTTTTTATATGTTTTATGTTTTATATATATGCCAACTATATGTTGGTAAATTGAATTTAAATAAAAAAGATATTTAAAAAATAAAGAAAAAAATTTAAAAAATAATTTAGATACAGGCTTCCGGTTATGGAATGAATATGTCATGGGAATAAAAGGCACAACAGAGGGGGGAAAAACAGTTGAATGCTTGAATGCTCATTACAGTCACGCCCAGTGATGTCTGACCCCCAGCCCCACAAATCTGTTAAAATTCCTGGTCCGCTCCATGGAGTGACTTGAGGTTCTCTCCTCCGCACATAACCTAGAGGTCTGAACAAAAACCACACACGTACCCACAGAGGCAGCAACTCAGGAGTCGGGAGCAGAACCGGGATTTGGAGTGAAGGCTTTTCTAAGGGAATCTTACCCAGAGGCCGGGGCACCCAAGAGCCTAGAAGGCAGCCTGCTGGGCCTGGGGGGGAAGCAGGTCCCCCACCCAGGCTGCCCTGTCTGAAAGCCCAGCCGTGGAAGGTTCCAGGGCAGGAGGATGCCCGGAGGAGGGGTGGCGGAGGAGCTGAGTGAGGCACGGGTGCTCTGAGTGGGGGAAGAGCCCCGTCTCAAGAGGAAGTGGAGGCAGCCTCTGCAGGTGCTGCTAGGCTGGGAGGTGCCCAGCACAGCCTCTGCCAGCCTGCGCCCCACTGCCTCCCTACCGGGAACCTCCCCGGGACACCCAGACACCTGTGCCAGCAACGGTGAAACAGCAGCCTCCCGGCACGGAGCGTTTCCCACAGTCGGCCTGGGGTCCTATCTGGGCTCCCTCCCGCAACAGATGCTGTGGGACCCCAGCCAGTGCTTCCTGCCCCCGCCACCTGCCCCTCACCTGCCCCACCTGCCCCACCTGCCTGGCCTCCTCCTCAGAGCGGCCGCAGTCGGCCCCTTGCTAAATGTGGAGCCTCCTGTCCAGTGCGGGGTAAGAACTAACACTCCGGGCACAGCCACTGGGCTCCCAATCCCCGCGATGGGGACCTAACCTCTCCCTGCCCCGGCTTCCCACCTGGGGAGCAGGGGTAACCGCATCCCTAGCTCACGTGGGTGCCTTAAAAGTGTCACCTAGTCCGGCCCACAGGCTTCTCCCGGAGCCCCCTGCCTGGAGAGCCCTCTCCGTCCTGCGGCCACCTCTTCTCCCTGAAGAGGGCAGGTGACTCCCTCCCCACCACCCCCTCCAGGGCAGACCACGGGCTCCCCAGTCACCTGAATTAGGAAACTGCTCCAAACAGGCGATTATTTATTCTCTTCAGAGACCTGAGGGGCTCTGAAGGCGGATGTGCTTGCCCCATGGCCTGGTCTGGGGTCCCCTGTCCCCTCCACGGGTGCATGAAACAAGGAAGGAATCGGGTGGGTGTTTTTGCAAATTGAAGAAACTCTGAGTTCTTTTTTTTCTTTTTTATGAAAAGGAGAGAGCAAGAGCTGGAGGTGGGGCACAAGAAAGGAGAGAATCTTAGGCAGGTTCCACATCCAGTATGGAGCTCAACCTGGGGCTCGATCCCACGACCCTGAGATCATGACCTGAGCCGAAATCAAGAGTAGGACGCTCAACCAACTGAGCCACCTCGGCGCCCCTAAATTGTAAAAACTTTGAAACACAGACATAAACTGGAAAAAAAACCCCAGCATAATGAGCCCAGGTACCCAGCACCAGCTTCAACAAATAATACTTTGCTACGTTCACCTACGTCACTTCCCTTCCTTCTCTTTGCTGAAGGGTGCAAGGTGCACGCTTCAGGAGGCACTTCTAAAACAAAGGCATTTTCTTGCTGCTTCACACCAACCCACATTAAAGGTCATTTTCCGGTATCATTAAGGTATGGCTTATGTCCTTATGGGCCCAATTCTTTAAAAAATTGGTTTTTTAGAATTAATTTGCTGAGATCAGGATCCAAGGAGGGTGCATGTCCTCTGAGGGGTTGTTATGGCTTCTACTTCCCAGGAGATGAAGGGTCCTTCTTCCCCCTCCCCCCTTCCTCCATGGGGACCCCTCAGGATTCTTTCTGGGGGGCTTCTGGAGGCCGCCCTGCCCCGAGTAGGCAGGCAGGCAGGGCTCACTGGGGACAGTCACTGGGAGGCACTGCCCCCAGCACCCGCTCCTAGCTGGCTCTCACCAGAGGCGGCTGGGGAAGGAAAGGGAGAGGAGGGCAGGGTGTGCCAACCCTTTCCCCCACCCACAATATGGGAGATGAGCCTAGAAAGCAGCCAAACCCAGTGAGCGTGGAGACGGTGGGAGGGCAGGCATGGCAAGGGAGAGAGGCAGGGCCAGGTGACCCCGAGGGCCCTGCTGCTGCGGGGGAACTTGGATGTGATGCTTCACCTTCTAGGCCCCAGGTTCCTACTGTCTACGGGTGAACACAGTCTTCCTCCCGGGGTGTCCTGAGGATTGAGTAAGGCAGTGCTCAGCGTCTGCACACAGGCCCAGCTCTGGACATGGAACCACTAAGATACAGTGTGGCCGGAGGTGGACAGGAAACCCAGGGACCCAGCCCAGGGAGCCCAGATCACTTCCAGCTGGGCCGGGCGGGGGGATGGCGGCGGAGGCCGGGCCTGGACGCAGCCTGGGCGCCCGGCCCCCGCCTCCACGAAGCCCCCCGCGCCGCCCCCTGCGCCCCGACCCCCCCACGCCGGCCCCTCCTGCCCCAAGGGCGGCTTCTGCCGACGGGCAGGGGCAGGCGCAGGAACGTGGGCAGGGGCAGGCGCAGGAACGTGGGCAGGGGCAGGCGCAGGAACGTGGGCAGGGGCAGGCGCAGGAACGTGGGCAGGGGCAGGCGCAGGAACGTGGGCAGGCTCCCGGCCCTCCCCTCCGGCGGGCGGCGGGCGCTCTTGGGCTCCCCCCCACCCCGCACCCCGCACCCCGCCGGCCCCGCCTCCCGAGCCTCAGGCCCCGTCCGGGCCGTCGGCGCCCCCTGGACCCCCTCAGCGCCCCGAGCCCGCGCGGTGGAGGCCTCGCCGATCCCGCTGTCCAGCCCGGGGCCCCGTGTCGGGGGTCGCCCCAAGCCCGCCGGGGGTCCCACTCCCGCCAGCGGCCCAGCTCCAGACGGGCGCGCCCGGGTTAGGACCCCGCCTCTCCCAGCCCCGAGGTCTCTTTCTCCCTCCCCGGCCCCGGCTTCTTTCCAGCCCCGGAGCCCCGGGGTCACGCGGCCGGCGGCCCCGTCCAGGGCGCGCAGTCGCGGGGTGAGAGCGGCGGCGGCTCGCCGGGGGCGCAGGGGCGCAGGGGCGCAGGGGCGCGCCGGGCTCCCGGGTCCCCGCTGCCCGCTCGCCCGCCCCTTCCAGGCTTCCCAACCGGGATCTGCAGCTCCGCTCTTCGCGTTCGCATCTCCAAACCTGGTCAGGGCCCCCACCCCGGATTTCTCACGGACGAGCCGCCCTGGCTCCTCTCTGGCTGGCCGCGGCCCACGCAAGTCCTCCTCCCCTCTCCCTCCTCCCTCCCCCTCCCCCCTCCCCCTCCCTCCTCCCCCTCCCTCTCCCTCCTCCCCTCCCTCCTCCCTCCCTCCTCCTCCCCCCTCCCCTCCCCCTCCCTCCTCCCCTCCCTCCTCCCCCTCCCTCCTCCTCCCTCCTCCCCCTCCCTCCTCCCTCATCCCCCTCCCTCCTCCTCCTCCCCCCCTCCCCCCTCCCCCCTCCTCCTACCCCCTTCCGCCTCCCCCCTCCCCCCTCCTCCCCCTCCAGAGAGCCCTCCGTCCTCGGGGTCCCCCTCCCCCCACGGGTAACTTCTAAAAGCCAGAGGACCCGTAGAATTTCTAGCCCAACCCCTCATTTTGCGCGCGAGGAAGCCGAGACCCGAGAGAAGGGGTGGCGGCGGGGCGCTCCGGGACCATGTGGGTCACGGCGCCCCCGGGTGCAAACGGCCCCGCCCGGGGCCGCGGGGTTGGGCTGTGGGTGCCGGGCGGGGTGGCGGTACCGCCGGGCGTCGGTCTCCGCACCTGTAGAATGGGCGTGCGCCGTCGGCGCGGGGAGCAGCGACTCGCCAGGGGAGGTGAGCGCCCCGGACAGTGCGTCCCGCGGCCGCAGAGCGCAGGGGGAGGGCAGCCGCCCGGCCTTACCCCGCCAGCTCCAGAAGTAGGCTCGGGAGGCTGATGCCCCGCGAGCTGCGCGCCGCCAGCACCGCGGAGATCTGCGGCAGCTTGAGCGCCGCGCACACGCCCAGGGTGCTCCAGTTGCAGAACAGCAGCAGCGGCTCCCGCATGGCGCCCGCGGGGCTCGGGGCTCGGGGACTCGGCGGGGGCGCCGCGGCGGCGGGAAGGAAGCGGCTCTGCGCCGGGCCGCCGGGGGCGCCGAGGCCTTCCGCCTTCCCCGGGCGCCCCCGCCCACGGCCCGAGCCGCGGCCCGCCCCGTAGGGGACCGCGCCCCGCCGGGATCTCCGCCCCGCCCCGCCGGCGCCCCGACCCCTCCCCGGCTCCTCCCGAGTCCTCAGGGTCCCGGGTGCGCTCCGCCGCCCGCAGCCCCGCCCCGCGCCCCCCGCCCCCCTCCACGCCGCGGTCCTCCGAGGGCTGGGTCCGCCCCTCCCGGGCCCCGCCCCTCCCGGGCCCCGCCCCTCCCGGGCCCCGCCCCTCCCGGGCCCCGCCCCCTGCCCCGGGGCTGCGGCTCCGCCGGGCGGTGCTCGCGGGGTGCGGAGCTGCCGGGAGACCCCAGACAGTCCCGCCCTCCCGGCGGTTGCGTGGGTCCGGGCTGAACCCCTTCGCGGGGGTGTGCACCGCTCTGTGGGGATTTTTCACTTCCCAAGCGCTTTTCTTTCTTTGTTCTTCTCACTGAGCGTTGCAGAGATGGAAGCTTGCAAGGACCTTAGCGACCCAACTTGGCAGACGTGCGTCCTCCTCGCTTTACCTGGGGACACGGGCTTTGCCCGTCCGTGGGGGCCAGACCTCCGGGTGGTCTCATTCCCTGCCGTCTCCTGCCGCTCAGTGGGGGGGGGGGCGCCTCCCGGGCCGGGCTTAGCCCCGAAGCCCCCACAAGTCTGGCGCTGGAGCACTGCAGAGGGAACGCTTTTTAAGGAGGTGGGTTCTGTGATACAAAGAAGGTAAGACGGACGCGAGCACAAAATGAAGGGATGGAGTGTATTCTCCAAGCTCTCGGGATCGCAGGGCAGTCCAGGTTCGAAGCAGGAAAAAAAAAAATCACCAAACTCAGTGCTAGAATCCACGGCGGCTGGTCTTGTACTGTGAACCTCGGCCAGGCTCCCAGGCTTTCCTTCTGCCGGCCCCACGCTCATCCGTGCGCCTCCAGCCCTCACCTGGCCATCAAAACCCTTCCCCTGGAAAAACAAAACAAAACAAAACAAACAAACAAAAAAAAACCCAAACCCCAGAAGTATTGAGTCCTTCCAAAACTAAAGGGAAACAGGATGTTCAGAAGGAGACTTTTAAGAGGAAAATAGTGTGTGTGTGTTTCATCCTTATCTTCTAGAGATCCTGAAATACTTCCAGATGAAATAATAATATGTCTGGAATTTGCTTCAAATAATGGGTGCTTGGGTGGAAGGAAGGGTGGGGATGTAGACGAGATTAGATGTGAGTTGATGGTTTGGGGCCTTGGTTATGGGCATATGGGAGATTACCGTTCTACAATAAAAGTTTAAAAACCAAAGAGAAGACAGGCAGGAAGTGCTGTTACCCTCATTTTTAAGGGGAGGAGTCTGTGCCGCAGAAGGTGGGGCAGCTTCCTCCCACCCACAACCAGCACCACCTGGAGCCCAACTCTGTTCCCCCAGGACACTCCCCCGGAGGCTGCTGGAAGCAGGGCCACAGGGGTGGCTCCGTGGCTCCAGCTCCCCCGGAGGCAAGGTTGGCTCTCACGCGTTGGCATTGCCAGCCAGGTGTCCTTGCGATGCCCTGACCGAGCCCTGCCCAGACTGTTACCGAGGGCTCAGGCGTCCCTGGGAACCAGCCATTTGCCCACGGAGCCTTACATCCTTTTAATAAATAGAGCATGGTGTTCAGAAACAAAGACCTGGGAGGACATGTGCCTAGTTCTTTTGAGGTGTCGGTTGCACCTGCCCCCTTAGGACACAGAGCTGGGGTGTGTGTGTGCATGTGTGTGTGTGTGTGTGTGTGTGTGTGTGTGTGTGTGTGTTGTATTAGTCTGCTTGGGCTGCTTTAACAAAATGCCACACGCTGGGTGGCATAAACAACACAAATTTATTTTCCCATAGTTCTGGAAGCTGGAGATGGAAGGTGCTGGCAACGTTGGTTCCTGGTGAGACCCCTCTCCCCGGCTGTCTTCTTCCTCTGTCCTCTCTTGGCCTTTTCTTTGTGTGTGCACATCCCTGGCCCTGGTGTCTTTCTTCTGATAAGGGCACCAGTTCTATCGGGCTAGGCCTCCACCCATATGACCCCAATTACCTCTTCAAAAGTCCTATCTCCAAATACAGTCACACTGAGGATTAGTGCTTCCACATGTGAATTTAGGGGTGGGGGACATAATTTAGTCCATAATATATATATTCTTAATTCTCTGTATATATCCAAATACATGATATATATGATATATGTCACACATACGCATGCTTCCTTCTAACAGAACCCCCGGATTTGGAGGCACACCAACTTGAGAAGCACTGGCTCCAGGACCTACAGAGGTTGACTGCACTCCCTGTGGGACACCTTCATAAATACTGATTCTCTTGGCCAAACTTCTGCTACGTGCCTAATGGACCGCAGTCAGGTTAAAATGCCATTCCCTGACATCGATTTAAAATGTGGCTGATCTGCTCTTTGCCACATCTGCTGCGAGAACAAAGACCATTCTCAGCAATCAGGCTTTGGACAGTCAAGGAAATGTCGACCCTGCTCTGCAGGGACGCGCTGCTAGCGTGAAGGGCCCCACAGGAACCCTGCCAAGGGACTTCAATCACATCAGCATAGAACTAGTCTCCTTGGAAAGGAGAACAAGAGGCTCCGAGTTGACAAATGGTGGGAACCAGAAGAGAACTGGCTACTGTCTGCACCAACTGTAGTCAACTGTAGTCGTGTGCAGAAGGTGATCGAGGGTGTTACTCTGGGCTTCCGGTACAAGATGAGGTGACCGAGGAAGTGTATGCTCACTTCCCCATTAACGTTGTTATCTAGGAGAAGGGTTCTCTTCTCGAAATCCGAAATTTCTCGGGTGAAAAAATACATCTGCAAAGGCTTGGTTGAGGCCAGGTGTTGCTTGTTCTGAATCTCAAGCCCAGAGAGGAGTTAATTCTTGAAGGAAATGACCTTGAACTTGTATCAAATTCAACTGCTTTGATTCAGCAAGCTGCAACTGCTAAAAACACGGCTATCAGAAAATCCGCGGGTGCTATCTATGTTTCTGAAAAGGGAACGGTTCAGCAGGCTGACGGGTAGGTAAGATCTAAGCTGTCCAGCTACAGAAGCAGCAGGATGCTGGATGATTTTTTTTTAGACTTATTTGTGATAGTTTAAAGATGCAATAATAGCTGTATTGACTCGGGGGATTTTTCTTAAAAAAGAAAAAACGCAGCTAATCATCAAAATGGCAAGTGCAGGATGGTCTTCTTCACTGTTAGCTGCACTGAGTACCCTGTTGCATCGTCTTACAAAAACCAGGTGGCGTCAACAGCAGACCACCCTCACTACCACCACAGACTTTGGAACAAAAAGCTCAATATAACTTTCCTTTGGGTCACAGAATTGCATGCTTGTGAGGTTGCTCACTATGGAAAATTCAAAATGAGTCTGGGCGAGCCTCCTAGCCAGGGTCCCAGGAGACGACAGAATGTTCTGGAACTTTGAGGGGCTCTGGAAGTTCTCTGCCAAGAAGAGTGTGACGGTGAAGGTCTAGGGACAGACCACACAATCCTCCTCTTTAGTTAGCTTAGTTATGATCACCCGGTGTTGAGCAGCTTAAGGACGAGGAAGCAGGTAGTAGGAAGAGTCTCTGAGGAGCAGAAGGCTCCCTGAAGAATCGCCCTGGGAGGGGAGCTGCTGTGCCGTGTCCACCACCGCAGGAAGCTGCCACCACAGCTGCCCGCTGCTCTTGAAGCCGGAGCCTGCCGCAAGCCATCAAGGCCCAGCTGTCCCAGAAGGACCCGTGTTCCTGTCTCTCTGTCCTTCTGGAAGGGTCCTGCCTTCTGAAGGGTGGCGCCTTCTGCCTTCTGAGCCTCCTGGGGGTGCTCCTCCTTGGTAGGAACTAGGTCACATGAGAAGCCCAACTGCCAGGGCATCTGCTACAGCCAGCCTCATTGTTGGTCCGCTGTCACAGCCAGTGACTTCACATGACCGTGTCCTCAGAGCACGACACAATGACTGCAGGGCAAAGCCACCAGGGTCTGGGGTACTTTGGACTGAAGCAGCTCCTAGCTGGTTTCCCACCTCTTATCCCTTAGTGCTCTGAGGACTCTGTCACTCAGACTGGGCTCCCAGTGCTCGAGGGGCCCGGGAAGGAGATGGGGGAGCTGGAGAGGCCCCGGGCCCCAGGCATGGGGAAGAGAGTATCTGATTGCAGGGCCAGGGGCCGGCTCTGAGGACCAAGGCTGCAGGAAGTCTGGCAGAGACAGCCACCCCGGCTGTGTCAGTGACAATCTCAGGGCAAAGAGCACCCCCCGACCTCCATGCCCTGTCCCCCTGCCTCTTCCAAAATGCCGTGCTGCTCTGAACACAAGGACTCCGCTGGACTTGACCATGGACCTGCAGTTTTGAGTCCTGGGTCCTGTCCTTGAGCAGCTGAGGATGGAGAGGGAAGAGGGCACGAGCGTGCCGGGCATCAGGCAGGGAGCAGGACGCCCTGAGAGAGAAGGGGGCGGGGAGGCGGCCCCCGGGAGCACCCAGGGGGAGCACTTCTGCTTTCCCTGGATTTGAGATGGAGTCTCAGGTATGTCAAGGCGTCATTTCAGTTTCTATCTGAAAAAGGATCTGAAAAGGGATCTACCCGGTTGACGGAGTGTCCCCCCCCTCCCCCATGGTTTCGGTAAACTCTGCTAGTTCTCAGATAACACGATTTGGGCACAGGCTGTTCTTGCTTTCACACGAGCAGTAGGAATCACGCTGGCCTCGGCCCTGGTCAGATTGCTCATCGGCAGACAGTCACCGCTCGTAGGAGGTAAAATAAGGAAGTAAAGAGCTTTCTTACAAACATCAAAGGCTTATCAACAGCACACTGACAATGGTAGAAGCATCTAGAAGTGGAGTGCCTGCTGCGTGGCAGGTGTTTCGCTTTCATTGTGGCGTCCCACTTATCTGCTGAAGCAGGAAGGCCTTTCCCATTCTGTGTGGTCCACGTTGGAAGTTGCTGGCCCCACCGAGGGGCTGTGGCTCCCTCTTCTCCCTCCCATCGGATCGCCCTCCCTCCGGGGTCCCCAGAAACAGCTAGAGGAGAGAGTGGCTCCAGCGTGGGGCCCAGCCTGCCCCCACTCTCCTGGCAGTGCTCCCTGCCTGAGGGACCCCTGTAAGACAGAGCTGTCCTCTGTGGTGTGGGACAAACAATCTCCAGGCCAAGGACAGAAGCCGCCTGGTCTGGGAGTGAGCCAGCTGAGGCAGGGTTGTGGGAAGAGGATTTCTAAGCCTCTCCCATGCTGCTTTGCATGCAGCCTCTGATGTGGCTAATGTGGGTGTGGGGCTCAGGTGCCTTGCAAACCTCTGCTGTCTTCCCAGCGTGAGATGAGCAAGCCCTTCACTTGCCTAGGCCTCAATTTCTTCATTTTAAAATGAGGGGAGTCATACCCACCTCATAAATGTACTGAGAGGTACACAGTAGGCGTCTAATATATGGTAGTTCCTGACTGAGTGCAAATGAGCAGAGTGTTTTGGGGGTTTGTGGCCACCGGCCTTGCTCCTGAAATTGTGAGGAGCCAGTTGCCCAAGGAGGAGTCAAGGACAGGCTCTGCGGGGAGGTGGGGAGTCCCAGCCCCCCTGTGCCAGCCGGAACACCCCCTAGGATGTTGGCCCATCCGACTGTCTGGCCGAGCTTTGGGGCTCCCCTGTATCCTCAGGAGGGTGGGGAGTTGCCGGGATGGGGGTTCTGCGGTGCACACCCTCTGGGATATCTCTCCGGCCCCTAACACGTGTCCCCATCCGGAGGAACTCTGCTTCTTCTCCGTCTACACAGTTACCTGGGTGACAGCCTGTCACAGGAGCCTGACCCCACCGGAGCTGGCCACGTAACATCTCCCTGGGGAATGTGGGGTCGAGCGCTGACCCGTTCCGTCAGCACCCTGGCTCTTCGGTAGGAGAGCCGTCAACTCCGGAGGGCCACGGGTTATGGCCAGTCCCCTGGTCACCATTTTTGTCGGTTTGCTGGTTTGTTTTTTTTAAGGCTCCCAAACCTACAGAAAGGTTGCAAGACTTCACTGAACAGGCATATATGCTCTTCACCGGAGTTTATCAGTTGTTGACATTTTTATCCACATTTGCTTGGTTTCTATTTATATAGAGCACACATTTTGTGGTTGCCAAACCATTTGCAGGTGACTTTCAGACCTCGTGACACTTTACCCCACATACACCTCTTAGGAACGGGGACATTGCCCTGCGTAACCTTGATAGAATGATCGTGCTGTGCGAATCTAACATCGGTACGATGCTCGGCCTACTATTTAGTGCCTATCCTCTGATATTTAGTCTGCAAAGTGTCCTCTAGAGCTGCTTTTGCTTTGTCGTGAGAGATGGTCCCGACGACACTCTGCGCTGCCTTTAATGTATGTCGCATCCTCAGCCGTCCCGTGTCCCTTATGACATTGACGGTTGAAGAGTCAAGGCCGGCCGTCTGGCAGAATGGACCTCAGCTGGGGTGTGCCCGGTGTGTCTTCACGATGTGGCTCGGGTTATGGGGAGCGGGGGGAGAGGTGCTCTGTGCGTGGGTGCTCCTCCCCAGCGGGTCCCCTCAGGAGGCACCTGCTGTCCGCTGTCCTCTGGTTGGGGAGGTTAAATTTAATAATGTGGTTAATGGGAATCTCCCAGACTTCACCGTTTATCCCTTCCTAAGAATCTTTCACATAATTCTTTCAACGTCTTTTACTGATTCTTACCTAAATTAGATAAAATGGTGATTTTCTGTTTTCATCATTTATTCTATATTCTTCGGTAGAGAGGAGCTTTTCTTCCTGTACTTAAAAAACTTAAAACTTATTGATATGAACTCATGGCTTCATTATTATTATTGTTCTTATTATTCTTTGATGGGATTTGTGGGGGCTTTGCTCAGAAGCTGTACGGGCTGGGTTGCCGTAGGTGAAGTCAGGTAAGGACATCACTCTGATGCTCACCTTGTCCCAAATTTGGCCTGTGGGAGCCCCTTCGGACGGGCTCTTACATCCATCCCTTTGAGGCTCCCCATCCCGTTTTGAACACTTCCTCACTTTCTGCCACAGGAGGAGGCTCCAGGCTCACTTTGTATGTTCCCTGGACAGTGGGTTGTTGTTGTTGTTTTAATGGGAGCAGAGACGCTGGCTCTGCCACAGAGAGGAGAAAGAGGCAGAGGTGCTCAGAGAAGCAGTTAAAAAGGCGAAGAAGGAATCCCTGAGCCTCAGTGTGGCTCATTAGCCCCTGATTCTAGTTCTCCCTGGCCTCGGGCAGGGAGATGTCTCAGCTCCTCGTTTTTTTCTTTCTTTCTTTTTTTTTTTTTTTTAAGATTTTATTTATTTATTCATGATAGACATAGAGAGAGAGAGAGAGAGAGAGAGGCAGAGACACAGGCAAAGGGAGAAGCAGGCTCCATGCAGGGAGCCCGACGCGGGACTCGATCTCGGGACTCCAGGATCACGCCCTGGGCTGAAGGCGGCGCTAAACCGCTGAGCCACCCAGGGATCCCCCAGCTCCTCGTTTCTAACGGCCCTCTTGCCTTTGCTGTGCCGACACGCAGGCTTGGTACCCACTTCTCCTCCTGGCCCAGCCAGCCTCCTTTGTTCTGCTCCAAGCGAGACACTGAGGCAGACCGGCCGGCTGGTATGAGGAGGGGGCCCTGCGATGATGCCCTGCACAGGTGGGCTGCAGAGTGCAGGAGGAGGCCCTTGAGGGGATCTCCGCTCTCCGGGATCCCCCTGCCTTGGGGCCCTCCCTGGCACTGCCTGCCCCATCCAGCAGAAATGCCTGGCCCTCCCCATCTCCCCGAATTTTGACTTTTCCTCCAGGAGCAGCTGGGTGGCTCCTTCTGCAGGAGGACTCCCCCCTCCCCCTGCCTTCTCCACTCCCTCAGTGGGGACCTGCCTTCTCCACTCCCTCAGATGAGCCTTCTGTCTGAGGCTGAGGGTTCCTGAGTCCACAGCCCCATAAGCCGGAGCAGAACTGGTGCCTGCCTCTAGCGGGGCTTGTCCAAGCCTAGACAGGACCGAGTCTGGGACATCACCCTTGGAGTATGTCTGGTGTTGTTTTAAGCAACGTACGGAAAACTATTGCCCAAAGCCACCCACGCAAATGGTCAGATCCTCTGCATCACAGTTGGGATTATCACTCAGCCAATATTTGCTTTCTTTTTTTTAAAAGATTTTTATTTACTTATTCATGAGAGAGAAAGAGAAAGAAAGAGAGAGGCAGAGACACAGGCAGAGGGAGAAGCAGGCTCCATGCAGGGAGCCTGACATGGGACTTGATCCCGGGTCTCCAGGATCAGGCCCTGGGCTAAACTGCTGAGCCACCTGGGCTGCCCCAATATTTGCTTTCTGAGCCTCGTGCTGTGGACAAAGTGTGCTTTCTTGCCTTAGTGAGGCTGGGGTTGGCCGTGTGACTTGTTTGGCCAATAAGACGTTAGCGGATGTGTGCTATGGAAGCCTTGCGTGGTTCGGACTGGCTCCCGGTCCCTGGCGCTATGCCCCGAGAACGTGCCCCAGGAAGCTGTGGGTCCCGGATAACGAGAGACGTGTGCACTCGATCTGAAGCTTGGAGCCAAGTCCATGCAGATCCGTGAGCAGGAAATGAAGTGCTGTGTCACACCAGCATGACCGCGGCCAGCGAATGCGCTGCGTACACCCGCACGACTCAGCACTCACTCATGCTTGCACGCTCACGGCCGAGCCCTGAGCCGGGGACTTCCTGGGAATCGGACTCTCCTCCCCCATTTTACAGCTGTGAACACTGAGGCCCGGGGAGGAGACTTGGGTACAGTGAGTCAGGCGCGAGAGTCTGGCTCTTCACTAGCTGTGGGATCCCGGCCGGATTGAATGAAGCCTTTGACTTAGTTTCCACATCTCTCAAATGGTGACCATTCAGTAATGTGCCAAGCACAGAGTTCGCGCTCAGTAGGCACATGGTCTGTAGGCGGCTCTGCTGCCAGGGAGTGGCCGATCCCGCGCCTGTCCCTGGGCCTCCTACCCTCCCTCGGGCACAGGTGGAGAAGTTCTGGATGATTCCCTCCGGTCTGCCTGGGCTCCGCCGGCCGCATCCGCATTTAACCTTGACTTTTCCTACCTCCTGGGAGTTCCCAGTCTATCTCTTGCTTCCATCCTGTCTCTCACATGGAAATAAGACCCCCTCTGGACCCCCTCTCCTGCTGCGGCTGAGCCCAGGCCGGACCCTCCACGAGGGGCCTCCCCAGAGCACAGAGGGCATGGGGTGGGTCTGGGGCACAGGTTCCCAGGGGTGCCCTTGCAGGGCCTCAGCTCGGGCTCCTCCGGTGGGCTCCTCCGACTTGGCTCTGGCCTAACCATGACCACCCAGACCATCACTCAGTAATGAAAGAGACGGACAGACTGATGGGGGGGGGGGTTACCTCCCAGCAGCCCCTGTGTGAGGACCCACACTTCCCTGCATGATTCACCAGGATGCAACCCTCCCTCCCAAGAGAGGGGCGTCCTCGGCAAACACACCCTCATACCATGGTCCAGGCGCTGCTCTGAACAGTTACACACAGTAGCTCATCTCACCTGCACGACAACCTTCTAGAATCAGTACTTTTATTATTTCTGTATGTGGTAGGCAGAAAAATGGCCCACCAAAGACGTCCGTGTCCTAGTCCCTGGGCCCTGCGGATATGTTACCTTACACGCAAAAGGGATTTTGCAGACATGATTAAATTAAGAACGGTGAGATGGAGAGATTATCCTGGCTGTCTGGAAAGATGGAAGGAGGGAGGCCGAGAGAGGTTTGGAGATTGGTGATGCTCCCATTCTGCTTGGAGAGGAGGGAGTCACGGGCCGAGGGATGAGGGCAGTCTCTCCTCTAGAAGCTGGAAAAGGCGAGGACTCAGGTGCCTTTAGTGGCCAGAAGGAAATGCAGCCCTGTGCATACCTTGATTTCAGTCCGGTGAGACCCACTTTGGATTTCGACCTCCAGCGCTGTGAGATAATACGTATGTGCTGTTTCTAGCCCCTCGGCGTGTGGCCTACTTGTTACAGCAGCACAGAAGGTTCGAACAACCCGTGCAACGTCACACAGCTGCTCAGAGTCAGGAGCGGGATTTGAACCCAGGCGGTCAGCTCATGACTGCAAGCCCAGGGCTGCCCCTCCTGGGCCTCGAGAGGGGGTCCCCACCGCTGCTGGGTCCAGGGCCACGGACCTGGAGTCCTTCTGAGCTCATGTGTGAAAATGGGCCAGTGGAGCCTCAGGAAGGCTGTGCGGGGCCGGGAGAGAAGGAGAGGCTGGCGGACGCGTGTGGGCTGTTGACTGGGGCCCTGGGGCTGGCCTCCCTCCCCACGCCACCCCTACACCCACCTGGGGCAGGCCAGCCGGCCCTCCTCCTCCTCCTCTTCCTCCTACACGGGCTGCAGCTCGGCTTCCAGCTTCTTCTTCCGGACTCCGTCCACAAAGAAAAAGTCCATGCCAATGAGGGTTTGCCCCAGGGGCGTGCCCACCCTGCTGCCCACAACCTGGTTCGTGGAGTTGGGGACGGTGTCGGAGAAGAAAGGCACGTACTCCGGCAGCTTCACGGGCTCCTTCTTATTGCCCTGGGGAGAGGGGACAGTCTGTGTCACCAGCTGCATGGAATCCAGGGCAGGCCTGCAGGCGGCCAGGACCATCCCGGGGGTGGAGGGGCAGGCAAGGGTGCAGGAAGGAGGTGGCCTCTGCAGGCAACTTCCAGCAGCTGCCACCCCAACTTGGCCCCAGGAGCCCAGAGGGTTACGAGACCCTTCAGCTGAGGCCCACTGCACCTTCCTCACCCTGGGCTCCCTACTTCAGATGCTCCCCCGAACCCTCCCCTTTGAGCCTTGGCCTCCAGTGACCCTGGAGGGGCCCTGTCTGATTCCAATCTCCATCCCCACCACCTAAGACCCTGCCTCACCTATGGTGGGAGTGCCTGAGGGTTGGTTTGTTTGGGGGTGACTTCTTCACCTGAAGACTGACACACACACAGAAATGTCCCCAAATCATAACCGTCCGGCTCCACAGGCCTCCACAACAGGTCTGAGCAGCGCTGCCCAGATCAAGAAATCCCACCCGCCACAATCTCTAAATCCCAGTTTTGAACTTCATCTTAATAAGACCTTGGCTCCTGTCTCTCGGGAACGTGTTTTCAAGGTCCGTGCATGGTTTCGGCTGTGATCACAGCCCTTTTGCTGTCCTCGCTCCACGGTCCACCATCGTGGGGCTTGTGTGAACGGTCCATGTTATCTACCCACCTCGTGGATGGCATTTGGGTTTGTTCCCAGTCTGGGGGGTCTGAACATTTGCGCTCGTGTTTCTGGTGACTTCTGGTAGTGGAAGGTGAACGAGTGAGTGAATGTATGATGTGAGAATAATCTGATGAGGCTTTGGGTTGGGGGTTAACTCTGTGCTACCCTGGCTCAAATAGAGGTTATGGGACCAGCGAGGTAACAGGATCCTCGCTTTCACGTGGGAAAGTCCGGGCCTGGGTGGCCCCACACCTCTGGGCGCGATGCAGGTGTCAGTGGTCAGGTTGCTAATCCCCAGGCCTCGGCAGGGAGACTCTAGGCTGGAAGCCCAGTCCAGGAGCTCAGGGTGGGACTTCAGGTCTCGGGACCCACACCTTCTCTCCCAGGGCAGACAGCGAGCCCGCAGGCTGGGCACATAGACTTTAAGCCTTCCCTCAACCTGGCAGGGTGCGGCCACCGTCTTGGTTGACTTGCTACGCTCACTGCTCATTTTCCAGGTTGGTTCTCTGACCTTTCTTAACAGCCAGACTCATTCTCCCACTTGGTCATTCACCCAACAGAGTGCAAAATATTTATCGGGTGCTGGGGGGTAGGGCATGGCTGATGGGTGGGGTCCCCAGCTGCCACCCAGAGAAACTGGTGGGTGAAACCCGACCTGCGATAGCCAGGGAGTTGGGCAGGATCTGCCAGCAGGTGAGGAATAGGGGGACCTGATCCAGCTCCCCCAGGAAGGAGAGATTTCTCAGCAGGAGGCCTCTGAGCGATGAATGAGCCTGACAAGGCGGAAGCGCATTTCAGGCAGGGGCACAGCATGCACAGAGGCGTAGCTGAAAGGGGCGTGGAGGTCAGGGTGGGGGTGGGGGTGCAGGTCAGATCCTGGGAAGCCTCGTGAGCCACCCTGGGAAACACAGGTGGAAGGATTTTAAGCAGGATTTTAACTCAGGGTCAGTTTTGTGGTTTAGGAAACTGCCTCCGGTAGCGACGCGGAGGACAGATTGGAGGTGGCGCCATGAGAAGCAGGGAATTGGCTTGCGAGGTGGGGTCACCCAAGCTCATCTCCGGGGGGGCACAGCACACATCGCTCACTCTCCTCGCTGGCATCCTCATACGGGGCAGGACATTTCCGAAGCAGACGTCTATCTTTCCCAGTCGGTTCATCTCCATAAACCCGAGAAACGCTGCGGAAAACTGAATGCTCTACGCATTTTCTTTCCCCCAGACCCTGAGTTTCTCGAGACAAGAAAGTGTATTTTTTTTTTTTTTTGGCCTCTGTACATTCCAGCTTCTAGCACACAGCAGGGCCTCCATCAGCGTTAGATGCAGTGACGCGTCACTGGCCTTACCAGGGGATCGTAGTCTTTCAGGAAACTCCAGTGCTGAGCCCTGGAAAGGAAAACACGTGGGCAGCGTTACAGCTTCCCGTGACATTTTTTTCGCAAATGACTTTCTGTATCAAGGGAATGAGTCGATGCCACGGATGCATTTATTACATCACGGAGGAGCTAAAAACAATCGAGTGCAACAGACACCCCCAACCAGCCACGTATTTATGGCGTGGCCTCTCAACCAGGCAAGTATCTCAATACCTGATGCTTCCCGGAGCGGGAGGCCTGGCGCCAGAGGAGGCAGCGGCGGCGGGGAGGGGGGGGGGCGAGCTCCCCGCGTGCCTCTGCCCACGTGGGAGCCCTCAAGGATTTCGTGAAGAAAAGCCAGGGATCGCTCCCTCAATTTTTTTTTTTTTTTTGTGGCCTTCCAGTGTGGGCAGCAGAAGAAGGTAGGGATGGGGCAGGAGGCCAGGATGGTGACGATGGGAAGAAGGGCCTTACCTGGGCTGCTAATTTAATTTTTAGTTTAATCTGTTTTTAAGAAGTTGAAGAGTTCTGTAAGACTTATCACAAAAACAGGTTTTCTCTGCCCCCGATCCTCGAACCCCACAGCCTCCGGTCAGGCTTCCAGCCCTCTGGCTGTTTCTTTGGGCCTGTCACCACCCCATTCCGGAATAATAAGTCTAGGCTACTATTTCTTGAGTTTTTGAAATTATAAACATATCTGTGGACTTTCTCTTGTGGGAGAATTTCTTTTTTAAGATTTTGTTTATTAATTCATGGGAGACACAGAGAGAGGGGCGGAGACACAGGCAGAGGGAGAAGCAGGCTCCCCCGCGGGGATGTGGGCCTCGATCCCAGGACCCCGGGATCACACCCTGAGCCGAAGGCAGACGCTCAACCACAGAACCACCCAGGGGTCCCTCTCCTGGGAAAATTGATTATGCGTTAGCTCTCCTGCCCCTCTTCCCTTCCCTCATTTCTTCCACAAATGACTATATTCTAGATTTTGGCTGAACCAACATGTATCGTTTATATCCTTAGGATTCTGTAAACACCGTTCACTAAGCAACTATCCTGGATCGTAGGATCCCAGATCCTGACTTGGACAACGTGGAATTTTTTTCTAGAGTTATAATCACTTTTTTTCCTTAGCTTTCTGTGTACAGATCACTGAAAATCTCTAGCAAAATCATAAAGCCCCTCCCGGTACGGTCTTCCACGCAGTCAAACCAACAGGTAATCCATGTCTCTTTCCCGCTTCTTCTCTAGAGGCCGCCGTCCCGGATCCGGGGTTGCCCTGCTCCCACCAGGGCTGCTGCCCTGGACCTGCCCTGCCCTCCTGACCCCCACTCAGGGGTTCCCTCTTTTGGGGTCTCGGGCCTTCCTTTGTTGTTTACTCTCCTGCTATGGAGCACATCCTCCGGGGTCTGTGGATGCCTGCATTTCTTTGGTTCTAGAAAATTCTCAGACACTTTCTCCTCCAATATTTCATCTTTCCCAGCCTTCCCTTGGGGAGCTCTGTTGAAAGGTATGTTGGACCTTCTTGTCCCGTTCTCTAGGGTTCCAATTCCTTTTCCGTCTGCTTCCTCTCCTTGTCTTTTTGGATAATTGTGATGAAGCTGAGTTTATGGTTTCTCACTTCAGTTGTATTTTTTTTTAAGGATTTTTTTTTCCTTTCCTTTTAAAGATCTTATTTATTTATCCACAAGAGACACACAGAGAGAGGTAGAGACAGAGGCAGAGAGAGAAGCAGGATCTCTTTCAGGAGCCCGATGCAGGACTCGATCCCAGGACCCTGGGATCATGCCGTGAGCTGGAGGCAGATGCTCATCCCTGGGGCTACCCAGGTGCCCTCAACATTACAGATTCTTCTCTAGAGGTTCTCTTGGATTCTTTTTCAAGTTGCCTCTTGGTTCCCCCTGTCTTCAGCCCATCACCCTCCTGAGACGTTGGGGCCCTCCCCAGCCACCCCTTCCTGGGGACCCTGTTCCCTCTCTGCCTGCCCACTCAACCTCCTCCAAGCCTCCCCAGGTGTCCTGATCCCCTCACCTGCCACCACTCCCCGTCTTGTCACAGGGAGCCACGTTTCAATAGCGTTGGTCTTGAACTCACCGAAGGCAGGGACCTTGACCTCAGAGCCACACTAGGACTCAGTGAGAGCCAGTGACGTGGGAGAGGGGATGCCGGGTCCCCGGCTTTGTGCTGCTCGTTGCCTGCTCTGCTCGCTGGGGGGCCCTGAGCCAGGCCACTGTGTTCTCGGGCCCTCAGTTTCCCCATCTAGAGAAACCCCGGGGGGAACGGGTGTGTGGAGCACCTCTCAGGGCTGTAGGAGGTAAGACACCGACCTGGTTTCAAGGGCTCAGAGCAAAGAGGAAGGTCAGATGATCTCCCGAATACCTTTTCAAATATTGACGATGTACCCAAAAGATGATACTTTGGATGAGATTCATCATTAAAATGGATTTCACTAGTTCCTCGTTACATTTTTTAAGGCTGCCATTAGAATACGGAATATTTCGTGTGTGGCTCATATGGTGTTTCTGTTGGGTTTCCCTAAACTCTCCCCTCTTGGGGTCTGTGACCCCTTTCTTGTCCGAGGCTCATCTCAGTCCCCTGGAGGGAGTACGTGTGCCCACTGGGTCTAGGACCTTATCTCTGGGGACACGAGGCCCCTTCCAGGGACAGCCCGGGGGTCCCAGCACCAGGTTCTCGGGCCCCTCCTCACTGGGGGTACACACAGGTCGTGAGGGTCACCCCTGTAGGGGGGATGGTCCAGTGGTTCCCGCATATTCAGAGTCATGGCCAGCACCAGCCTTTTGTCACCCCCTAGAGCGACCCCCACGTCCCTTGTCCCTCCCGTGACGCCGGCCGCCTCCCGGCCACCCCCGGCTGCCTCCCGGCCCTCTGTCCCCTGGTCCCACGTCCAGCTCTTGACTGCTGATGCTCAGCGGCCTCCTGGGCGGCCTCCCGCCCGCCCCACAGAGTGCTCCTCCCGCGGTCCTCGTGGCGACTCGGACCTGGACCCCACTCCCACCTCTGCTCAGGTCTCCGGCTCCTGCTCTCCCCAGGCCCCTTACTGTGTCGACAGCCCTTCCTTGTAAGTGTCCCCTGCACCCCAACCCCTGCCTACACCCCACACACACCCCACACGCACCACACACACCCTCACCCCACCACACACAGCAGGTACACACCTCCTCCACACCAACACCTCACACACCACACACCCTACACACATCCCACACACACCAACACTCCACACACCACACATACACACACACCCCACGTACACACACCCTCCACACCAATGCCACACGCACACCACATACGCACCCCTCCACACCACACACCATACACATACGCCCCCCACACATAACCCCATACCCCACACACATTCACCCCCACACCCCACACCCTCTCCAAACACACCCCCCCACACAGCACACGTACACACCCCCACACACACCACACACAACCTTCACACCAACACTCCGTAAACACCACACACATACCCCACACACTGTGCACACTGTACACACACACCCTCACTCCATACACCCCCACCCCTCCACACATCTCACATACACACGTCCTCCACACCAACACCACACACACCCCACATAGACACCTTCCAGTCTCACAGCCCACATACCACATATGTACACACATATACCCTATACCCCCACCCCCTTACACACCACACACACACACACCACATGTGTACACACACACCACTTCCCCCACACACATCCTGTGCACGTATCATACACACCACACACACATACACACACCCGCCACACCCCCATGCCCCACATATCCCCCCACACCACACACATGCACACACCCCAATCCACCAACACACCACAGACACACCACACACCCTCTCACTCTAATCCATCAGCAGTTCTCATAACGCTACCATGAAGCCATTCCTCGAGTTTTCCCACAGTTCTCAGGCTAGATCACATCATGCTCTTCCTCGCAACCCTTGATGGTGTCTCATTACATTTAAAAAAATATGACCTTTTACAGTATATGACATGTTCCTCCTACTTCTGATCTTTTTTTTAAAGTTTTCTTTTTTGGGATCCCTGGGTGGCGCAGCGGTTTGGCGCCTGCCTTTGGCCAGGGCGCGATCCTGGAGACCCGGGATCGAGTCCCACATCAGGCTCCCGGTGCATGGAGCCTGCTTCTCCCTCCGCCTGTGTCTCTGCCTCTCTCTCTCTCTCTGTGACTATCATAAATAAAAAAAAAAAAAAAAAAAAAAAAAAAGTTTTCTTTTTTTTTTTTTTTTTAAAGATTTTATTGATTTATTCATGAGAGACACAGAGAGAGGCAGAGACACAGGCTGAGGGAGAAGCAGGGTCCCTGTGGGGACCCTGATGTGAGACTCGATCCCAGGACCCCGGGGTCACGCCCTGAACCAAAGGCAGGCCCTCAACCACTGAGCCACCCAGGTGTCCCCTATGTCTGATCTTGAGGCTCCTGTCCCCTCGCCGACTGCCTCAGCCACATGGACTGTCTTTGTTTTGTTCTGTTTTTAAAAACACCAGACTCTCCGTGGCCCCTTCTCACATTTCCCGTCAGCCTCTGGGCCATGTCCTCAGAGAGGCCTCTGTGAGCACCTTGTAGAAAGAAGGCGCCCACCCTCCCCTCGCTCCATGACACTTGCCACACTATTTCTTGTCTCTTGGCTTGCTTTGTGGCAGCCCTGTCCTGAGCTGGGGGCTCCCAGGAGCCAGGTGTTGGCCTGTGTTGTCCCTTGTCGCAGTCTGACAGGAATGTCTGGATTGAACAGATGCCTGAAGGGATGTCTCTCCCTTGGGTCAGAGGGCGAGGGCTCCCCCCGCCACTGCTGCCCCCCAGTCTATCCCTGGGGCTCCAGCTGGAGGGATTATTCAAAGGCAGATGGGACCCCAGAGTGAGCGCTGGGCCACCTGGCCCCTGCCACCTCTCCCTCCCACCCTCGGGCTCCAGTCTGGCCGGGCCATGTTCTCCCCAACTCGTGGCCCGAGCACTTTGACGCCAACACGTTTGCCTGCTTACTCCTTCTCATGGGTCTCTCTTTTTCCAGAAGCTTCCTAGACCCCGAGGGTCAGGCAGGTCACTCACCAGCGCTGCTGGCCCCTCCTCTCGGCCTCCAAGAGCTCCCTCCACAGCTGGTCCCGCTGCACACCGTTCGTTCCCAGGGCCGAGCGCTCCGCTTCTGGGGCCTGGGGGGCTTGGCGACCCCTGCCCACCGCGGGGCCACCTCGGGCAGTGCAGGAATCTACGGCTGGCGGCCTGGTTGAGGGCAGCCGGTACCCAGCGGACGTGGTTTTCTGGAACCCAGGGGTGGGGGGGCTCCCCATGGGTACGGGTGTGATGGGGAGACAGAGAGAGACAGAGAAAGACAGAGAAGTGGAGAGATCGAGAGAGGCACAGGAGAGAGAGGCTCCGGGCTGAGCCTGGGCCGGGGTCCTCCCCGCCGCCCCCCAGGCCCCAGGCTCAGAGTGGCTGAAGTCGGCGGGGAGAGCGTTGGAGCCGAGCTGTGTTTTGAGCTTCTGCCTGTGTTGACGGTTGTCCAGGGGACGGGCCAGCTCCCAAGTGTGTGTGACATCTGAACCCGGGGGGTGGAGAGACTTGCTGCATCTGTACCAAGCCCAGCTCAGCTGCCCCTCAGCTCTGTCCCCAGGGCCCCGGCCCCCTGGCCAGAGACCTCAAAAACAGCATGGGGGAGGGGAGGGGGGCCAAAGCCCTGATTTCTGGGGCAGTGAGGAAAGACTCTGGCTCCTAGACAGGATGGGGGGGTGTTGGGGCCCCGGCCTCCCAATTGCTGCATGGCCTTGAGCTGCTCTGCCCCCCTTGGGGTGTGTGAAAGGACCATAATAACCTGCTCGGCTCCCCTGGTGGGGAGGCATGGGCTCCCACCAGAAGGTGGATGGAGGTGCTTCGTGAGCTACAGAGAAGATGCCAGTGCGATGCTCTGCTTCTCTGTTGGAGGAGGCTGCGGGCACGTGGCAGCAAGGGGAAGCTGGTGACACTGTCCCTTCATACCTGGTCTAGCTGCAAAAACCTGGAGGGTTTGCAAAGCAGCACCTTCATCTTGCTAAACCCTCCGGATCCCCCAGACAGGTATTTTGGACTCTGTTCCACAGAGGAAGGAACCAAGGCCCTCGCCAGCAGGATTAGGTGACTGTCCAAGGCCACATGGTTACTAGCCGAGGCTTGGCCTTGAATTTAGATTTTCTGAAGGAATCAAGGGGAACTGGAGGGTGGGGATTCGTGTTCTGAGCCTCCGGCTGCGAATCTGCTCTCAGCCAGTGTGGCCCGAGTGGTTCTGTGGCCCTGGGCCTCTCCTGCTGTGGCTCAGCTGAGCTCCTCGCACACGCCTCCCTCACCTGCTGCCAGGTCTCCCAGCTTCGGGCTGTCCCCTGTCCCTGTCCATGTGGGCAGATTTCCGGATCTTTCCCTGAATCTCTTCTGTGGGCCGATCCAGCTGGGCGTGGTGCTCCCTTCTCTGTATAGCTGGAAAACGGGTTCCCCGTAAACTAAGCACCCACAAAGCCCTGCTTGAGGAGGTATGTTTGGCGCCCCAGGGTGTGGGGACGGGTCAGCCAATGCACCTGAGCTCGCACTGGATCTGCTTTCCAGAAGGAGAGGCCAAGGAGTGAAGAGGGCAAGAGGATTTGCCAGGTGGAAAAACTGGGGCAAGGAGGAAAAGCGTGGATGCGGGAGGGAGCACCAATATTGGGGGGATGTAGAGGGGAGGAGGCGAGGTCTGAGGCTGGCGGGTGGGCCCCCAGGACCACAGGGCTGTTCGGAGCTGTGCCTGGAGTTAGCGCACAAGGGAGAGAGAGACGCTGCTGAGGCAAAGAAGCATCGGGAAAGAAGCAGGGGAGTGACCACGGCCACGGCCCAGGTGAGCGGTGGGGAGGCCCGCACTGGCTTTGGGCCAAGGGCTGGAACAGAGATGGGGTGACAGCGGCCAGCATTTGCCTGAGGAGGCGGCGCAGAGTGATGTGACAATTAGTTTAGTCCCAAAGCAGAGGCTGGGGGGCTGGTGGGGGCTGTCTGTCCTCTCTCCTCTCTTCTTCCCCCAGAGCTGGGACATGCAGCCTGGCCTTCAGTGACCTTGAAGTTCTCTCAGTAAAGATAAACTGGGTGAACCCCCTGGACCTGGAACAGGCTTCTCTGGTGGCTATTTTCTTTTCCGTGGATGTGCCCAGGTGCAGCCAGGACAGGCCCCCACTAGTTGCCGAAGAGTGGCAGCTCTGATCTGACCTCCACAAACCTCTGGAAGGGGTCGCATGAGTGTGTTTACAGAGGGCAGTCCCTGCGGCAAGGGACACCTCTCATAAGACGACCACAGGCTGTGGCGTGGAGCAGCTCGGTTGCTCAGATACCTTAGCCCAGGTCTCCTGGCCCCAAGCCCCAGAGACAAGGGACAAGGCCAAAAGGCCAGCAGGGGCATCCAGGATGACCAAGTGCTTGATGTATGTAGAGGCTGAATACTTCTGTGGGGGCTAGTCTTTAATTCAGAAGCCATTTACTGACAGATGGTAGCAGGATCGATAGAAATGTGACAAAGCAAATACAACAAAATATTATTGTAGTGTAATTGTAGAATCAAGGTCATGGGTATATGGGTGTTCAAGGTACCCTACTTTCAGTGTTTCTCTATGTTTGAAATTTTTCAAAATAAAATGTTGGGGGCAAAAAGACCTCTGCTGCCAGTCCAGCTGGAACACATTCCGTTTCCTCAGTCACTGACCTAGAAAAGTGTCCATATCCACTCTGGGTGGTCTCCCTAAGCCCCAGCCTAGGGGACCCCTCCCCTCTTCCTCAAAGAGAATCAGGACTCTGGGTGTCTGTGGTGCTTTGTGACTTGCTGGGTGTCCTTGAGCAAGTCATTGCCCCTTCCACACCCCACACCTTGTGATGTAACTTTACATACAACTCTCCAGGATAGGACAAAAATCCTTGCATTTGGGGGCTACTGGAGCTGTATTTTAGTGGATTTCTCCCATCTCCAAGAAGGATTTTTTTTTAATAAAGATTTTATTTATTTATTCATGAAAGACACAGAGAGAGAGGCAGAGACATAGGCAGAGGGAGAAGCAGGCTCCCCCCCACCGCGGGGGTGCAGGACTCGATCCCAGGACCCTGGGATCATGACCTGAGCTGAAGGCAGATGCTCAACCACCGAGCCACCCAGGTGTTCCCCCCAAGACGGACTTTACCGTAGGTTCTGGTAAATTCTACAGCCTGGGCTCTGGTGTGCAATGACAGGCGGGGTCCCCCTGGGCCAGGTGGTCACAACCTGGGAGGATTGGCCCAGCCAAGTGAGGCTCTGCCCCGCAGGGCAGGTGTGGGGGGCTGGCCGGAGAAGCCCCGCCCCTCCCCATAGGCCCCGCCCCTTCCCCTGCAGGGGCTGCGGTGGGCTTGCCTGCCTGGTTTAGGCCTTCCTCCTGTCTCCGAGATCTACCCCCTCCCAGATGAAAATTTGGGCTTAACACCAACCTCTGTTGGTGCAGATGAGGTGTCCCCCTGCAGACACCCTCAAGGCTTCATAAAAGGTGGTGAAAGCCAAAGGATTCCGGGCCACCGTCCACACCTTCCCAGCTGCTCCTACCAAGTCCCCAGAAAGTTCTGAGATTATGAGGACAGCAACATTCAAGGTAATGTGTGGATCAGCCCACACCCCCTTGTCATCCCAATCATTTCACTTTTGAACAGTCGCTTTTGATCTTACCGTTTGCTCCTTCTTTGCTGTCAACTCACCCACCATTTTGTCTTCAGCTTAAAAAAATTTAACACAGGAAACATCTTTTCATGTTTTTCTTCATGATCTTTATACTTCTCACTTTAATCAGCTTCTTAGAATTGGGGTGTCGCAATTCACTTAGCCATTTTTTCCAGTTCTTGGGCATTTACTTGGTTTCCGGATTTAGCATTAGTTAGCTCTGATGGATATCTTTGTGCTTCTTTCTGTTGCATTGTTTCACCAGGATGGATTCCTGGAAGGGGATGACTGAGCCAAAGGATATGGACATTTTATTTTATTTTTAAAAGATTTCATTTATTTACTCATGAGAGACAGAGAGGCAGAGACACAAGCAGAGGGAGAAGCAGGCTCCCTGTGGGTACCCCAATGCAGGACTCGATCCCAGGACCCTGGGATCATGACCTGAGCCAAAGGCAGACGCTCAAGCACTGAGCCACCCAGGCGTCCCAGATATGGACAATTTAATGACACCCAGTCTACAGAGCAGTGTTGCCCTCCAGCCAGGCATGTGTGCGTTAGCTGAGCTGGTCCTGCCAGAACTGGAAGCTGTGCGTCAGGGTCTCTGAGGCCAGCCCCATGTTGGGATTTTTTAAAAGAGATTTATTCATTTATTTGAGAGACCCAGGAAGAGGGGAGAGAGAGAGAGAGAGCGAGAGAGAGAGAGAGAGAGAGTGAGAGAGCACACATGAGCAGAGGAGAGTGGCAGAGGGAGAAAATCTCAAGCAGCCTCCCTGCTGAGCCTGGAGCCCGACACGGGGCTCGATCCCATGACCCCAGCTCGTGACCTGAGCTGAAACCAAGAGTCAGATGCTCAACCAACTGAGCCCCCCCAGGTGCCCTGACTGGCCGGGGCAGGTCTCCGTGCCCAGGACTTTCCCTGGGGTCATGTACACACCTCTGAGAAGCACGTCCCCAGATTCCAGAGTCCCAGAAGGAAAGCAAGCGCTCAGCGTGAACCGTAGTGTAGCACAGCTTAGGCACAGGGAGCCGCTCTTATCAGGGAATGGAGGCCACCCTCTCGACATCGAGGTCCCCAGACCCCGGAGGAAGGGCTCCTGGCCCTTCTGAGAGTAGTGGTCTCAGGCGCACTAGTAACTGCTTTGCACTTGCATGATTTCACTGGCTAGCACTTAACTACTCCCCATTTTTCCCACGAGCATCCTTGATAATTTACAGCAATTAGGGACTCTACGTTTTCAATACCAATCTAGGCTCTGGGAGATAATTTAAATATTCCCTGATAGATAAGTACATTAAAAATAATAATTGTATGCACCTCAGGTTTGAGAGTGTGCTTGCACGTCTCAGTGAAGTACGACAGCCTTGCGAGGGATGGTCGATCATATCTGGATTCGGTGCAGAGCCTGGGTGCTCAGAAAGCCATGCTCCCTGCTGGTTCCATGGGCAGAAGATGGGGTGCCAGGACCGGAACCCCTGCTGACTGCCATTTCTGGTGTCTGCCTAAATTGTTATTTGCAGGGGAAAAGCATCCCACATAAGCAGGTTTACCTTGGCTATCCAAAATATAAACTCAGTGGTTTATATTCTGAAGACCCTGGATCCCTGGGAGTTGGGGGCATTCTAAGCACTGGAAGAAAATATTCTGGGGCATCGTCTTTATTTTCTCTATTCTGGAACTTCCCAGTGATGGGCAGCTGAATGCTTTTCAGGAGAAAGCAGTTGAATGAGGATGACTGCAATGCGCCTCTGGGGCAGCAGGGGACAGCCTGTAGCTTTGCATCCTCCATCAGCTCTAAATTCTGAGATTCCCTCCCATTCTGCGTCCCAGGGCACTGAGAGAAGCCCGGAGTCCTGAAGGCACTCTGGAAATGAGTGTAATGTCCAGAAAAGGTGTCCAGGAAGGAATCCAGCAGTGGGCCTGGGGAAAACCGGTGCTTGACAGAGAGCCCTCAGTTAGCAGCGGCTCTGGGCGGGAGTGAGACCCCAAATGGTTTGCAACAGGTAGAGCCAGGCACCACCGGCCACCTGGAGGACTGGAGGCCACCTGCTGCCACACAGTGTGCAGGAGTGAGAGGTGAGAGGGGGACAAGGGGGTGAGGGCAGGGAAATGGGGGGCAGCTATTTACCAGTTGGTATGAAGGGATCTGGATATTTAACAACTGAACCAGTGCTTATAGGCTGGTTATTAGCCTGGGTGAGGTCTGGGGGGGCCTGAAGCAGTGGAGTCAAGATCCCTTCAGCCCAAGTGGCTTCTCTGGTTCATAGGATTGGTGGTTATGAGAACATGAGCTTTTCGCAGATCAAGGAGATGTATTACACTATAACAGCAGATCACGCTGCCTTGCCTTTGGCTCTCTGAGCCCCCATGACTCGCCCATGCAGGTCTGTGCCCCTGGGAGCTGGTCCGTCAGACCTCACTCCTGCTCCAGGTCCCCCAAGCTCCCCAGCTGCTGGTGTAGTGGTGGTCTCCCAGGCGAGAGTCTGGGGGCTGGGCTGGAGCTGGGGGTAGCTGGGCAGGTGGGGGGTGTGGAGGAGAGCACCTGGCCAGATACAGAGAGTGGGATCTGTGTCAGGCGGTCACATCCATCCCAGCTCCAACCCCACCCCCTGGGTGACCATGGGCAAGCCACTTCATCTGTCTGGCACCCTGACTGGGTCCTGCTGGTGAGGACAGGGTGGGAAGGGGGAAGTGAGTGGCCCTGCCAACTCGAGAGTGCACGTCCTCGCTGAGCATGTTCGTGCTCGGTTAGGTTCTTCCAGGGAGAATCGGGTCTAGAATGTGGAAGTGCTGAGGAGGGAGGGACCGGGCATTGAAGTGCAGCAAAGTCCAGTGACCACCAGCAGCTTGACTCCAAAGAGCAAGTTCGTTTGAATCTGCAGACTGAGTAAAGCACATCGCCCTCCCCGTGTGCCTCATCCTGTTCCTGGAAGGCCTGCATAGGACAAGAAGTCCGAGCTGGAATTATGCCCGCCTGACTGGTGCCCTGGTCTTTTCTTGCCTTTGGTCCTAAGCTGGGACCCGAATGTACACCATCGGCCCTCACGGATCTCCAGCTTGCCAGCCACACTTCCAGGGACTTGTCACCCTCTGTGATCATGTGGGCCACCTCCTTAGATCGATCTCTGTCTATCTGCCTAACTCTACATGTCTGTATCTGTACATGCTTTTTCTTTAGAGAAACTGAATAATATAGATAGTCTTATTTTCTCTCTTTTACAGATAAGGAAACTAAGTCCAGAGAGTTTAGATGGGGGAGTGGGAACTTCGAGTCAGATGAGCACAGACTCAACCATCTGAAGCCAGCACCTGTCTTGTCAGGTCATGTCATGCCCCGGCACAGCTGGACCAGTAGGGAGCACATAGGCCTAGGCTCGGGGGGTCAGGAAGCTTGCTTCTTCTTCGCAGGAACGGAAGGACAAGTAGTTAATCAGATAGTATCTATCCTAAAGATACAGTCGCCAGGTGTACCTGATGAAATCTCTAACATAAAGAATAAAGACAGGCACCCCAGTGTTTAGAGCAGCCATGTCCACAAGAGCCAAAATATGGAAACAGCCTAGATGTCCATCAACAAATGAATGGATAAAGACAGGGTATGTATACACAATGGAATATTACTCAGCCATCAAAAGGAATGAAACCTTGCCATTCGAAACGACATGGATGGAACTAGGGCATATTATGCTAAGTGAAATACGTCAGAAAAAGACGTATGTCTTTTCAAAGTACCATATGATCTCACTCATATGTGAAATTTAAGAAATAAAACAAAAAAAAAAAAGAAATAAAACAGATGAGCATAGAGGAAGGGAAGGAAAATAAAATAAGATGAAAACCGAGAGGGAGGCAAACCATAAGAGACACTGAACTCTGGGAAACAGGGTATCTGGAGGGGTGGGTGAGAGATGGGGGTCACTGGGTGATGGACATTAAGGAGGGCACATGATATAGTGAGCACTGGGCGTTTTTAAAAAAGATTTTATTTATTTGTTCATGAGACAGAGAGAGAGACAGAGACACAGCAGAGGGAGAAGCAGGCTCCCTGCGGGGAGCCCGATGTGGGACTCGATCCCAGGACCCCGGGATCACACCGTGAGCCAAAGGCAGACAGACACTCAACCACTGAGCCACCCAGGCATCCCGAGCACTGGGTATTATATGCAACTGATGAACCACTAAATTCTGCCCCTGAAACTAATAATACTAAATTAATTGTAAACTAAATTGAGTTTAAATAAAGAATTTAAAAAGAAGAAGAAAGACAGTTTTCCCATTGCAAGCCTCTTGAGATGGCATCACCATCTGAGGACCCGAATGAAGCAGCAACAGAAGCTTTTCTAATGTGACCTCGTGGGCCTGCAGTCCGCGGCGCCCACTTTCTCAGGGGACCCCTGCCCCAAGTTTTGCCCCTAAAAACCTTCACTTGCAATCCATCTGGGAGTTCAGGACATTAGAGCGTTGGGGCCGTATGGACACGTAGCCCATCATTCCTCCCTGCAAAAGCTCGGTGTCGGTGTCGGTGTCGGTGTCGGTGTCGCTGGGCTCGCTGCCATCGGGTGAACGGACTCTCACTGGGCTCAGTTACGGGCCTTGCTGTTGCCCCCTGTGCTCAGCCACTGGCTGGGTTCCTGGTCTGCTCTGCGGCCTCCCGGTGAAACGCCAGAGCCCTACGAGCTGGGAGCACGAGGAGCAGATGTCCAAGGGCCACAGTGAGTGGTCACCTCCCAGGACTCGGGCTGGGGAAGAGGACAGGACTCACAGGTGTCCCCATTCTGTGTTTTCCAAGCAGGAAGGCAGTCGGAGCACAGATGTCTGGATGTCAGGTCTAGTGGGGGGTGGAGGGCGCTGGGACATGTGCAGCCTGCTTGACAGGTGAAGGGACACGGCCCCTCCGGGCCTCGGTGTTGATGTCGAACTGGGTGCTTCCATGCTGTTGTCTCGATTGTGTTCACCCCACCGTGTGGCTGCCGAGGCCGAGGCCCAGAGGGCCTGCCTGCTGTGGAAACTGGAAGGCTGGGCAGCCCGGGACCAGTGGCACATCAGATCCTCCCAGGGCCCGAGTTTTTCCTGCCACTCTTGACTCCCTGTGCAAGGGAGATCTTCTCTTCTAAACAAGAGGGCTCGGAAGCTTTGTTGAAGAAGAACATCAGACGGTGGTTTCGGAGAGGAAGTAATATTTGGTCGGGGAGGGGCTGGGATGCACGAGCCAGCTGGAGGGCTGCGAAACCAGAGGGCAGGAGACTATTTTACTTACCAATGGAACGTTCTCAATTTCCTGCCTATTATTTTGCCAGCAGTAGCCTTGCTTGGACTCCCGTAAAGGCCAACATCTGCCTCAGACACGTTGGTTCTACAAACTGGCGCGGAATCTGCACATCCGGAGGGGTCCTCGGAGACCACAGACCCAACCGGGACCTGGGGACACCCCTTAAAGTGTCTCAGCTGTGTATTGGAAAAAAGGCCTTTACTCCGGGTTCCTGACACTAGTGGCATGTTTGAAATTGGGGGCCCTCTCTGTTAGAAGGCCTGGTGCCCCCTGGGAACGGGAACGTGTTTGCACTTGCATCCTGTAAGTCTCCTGGGCACACGTGCACTAGACCGGATGCCGCTTGCATTTTGCATTAGGGCTGAAATTCACTTACAGGTTTTCTGCGCAGAAAGGTGGCGAAATATGTGGTTAAGAGCAAGCACTTGGGGGACAGACCTGGGTCGGAGTGCTAGCTCCTGCCCTCGCTGGCACTCAAATGCCGAGAGTAGCTTTGCTTACGTGTAGCGTGGGAACACAACTCTTTTGTGGGGTGTTGTGGGGTGGGCCTGGTCTAAATCCCCCTTGGCTGCTTTATCGTTTCCTCCCAAAGCCTCATTCCCCTCCCTGGGAAGGAGGTGGTAATAATAGCATAGTCACCCCAGAGGGTTAGAGCAACAGGAAATGTCACAAATTTTGTGTAAAGTTCTTAACAGACTGCCTGGGGGCCAGAAAGACTAGAGCTGGTGGCCAGTACGGCTATGATTAGGCTGCGGGCCCCCAGGTAGGCTTATCCGCCACGGACGTTCCCGTGGACCCGGCGCTGGGTTTATGGGGTTTGCTGCGGCAAGGGAGGGCGCCCACCCGGGAACTCAAGGCTGTCTTGGAAAAGAGCCTTGTGCTGGGCGATTCTAGGAAGAGTGTTAGTCATTTTTGCAGCTGCGACGCAGCCTTGCCTGGGTTTCTTTGTTTTCTTTGTTCTGGTGGCTTCATCTGTGTCCCATTGGAAAACTTGTTTATCTCAGTTTGCCTGCCAGCCGGGCTAATTTTCACTTGCTCACTGATTATGCAGATCTCAGCTATCAAAGGCTTGGGTTTCATTTAAGCCAACACATGATCGCTCTTCCCAGGCGATCAACGCAAGACTTTCCCGCAGCCTCGTGACTGCCCCGGTGTCCCACCTGCACTCGGCCTTGTGTCTCTACCCTGGAACGCTCTCCTCTGTGCTGGGCTCGCTCTTGTCATTCACTCTCAGCTCAGAAATCACCCTTTTCCTGCCCTCCTCGTGATGAGCTCCCGCCCAGCTGTCTGGCAGTCTCTGTCTCCACTCTGTGACCTCTCATTTGTCCCTCTCAAGCTATTCTGCTCACTGTCGTTTCCCTCACTAGAGGCAGGACACCACGGATGCATCTCCAGCTACAAGGGCGCCTGGCGTGTGCTAGGTGCTTAGTAAACAGTTGTGCAAGGAAGCGAGGAGGCAGGAGTATCCCCGTCCACGATCCTTTCCTGTTTGGCCCGTAGGATTCTAAGGGGCTGGAAGGGGAGCTGGAGGTCATGGGGTCCAGCATCCCCCTGGGGACCGGTCTCCTTCTGCGGCATCCTCACCTTGCCTCCGTTGGGCCACTTCCGTTGCAGAGAGCTCCATACCTTATGACATGCCCTGTGCATTTCTCAGAAGTGCCTTTCTTAGCGACTGAGCTTCACCCACTGGTCTCAATTCTGCCCCCTACAACGGCCGAGAGCAGGACTCACGATGGCCCTCTGAGTGACTGGATGGCTCTCAGGCTTCTCTAAGACGAGCCCCAGTCTCTGGACTTCCCTTCCGTGATTTCTAGATGCCCCACTTTCCTCTCTTTATGTCAAAGACCTGAAAATTTTCACGGGCATCCTTCAGTACCCTTGATATTATTTGTGATGTTTTCTGCAGGCGCACAGTTTTGGGGTCCAGCGGGGATCTGTGGGTTTCATTAGCTTCCCAAAGAACCCTCGACCTCAGAGTGGTCCGGAAGCTTCCAGAAGCCCTGCTGTATCTACCTTGTCTCTCCATAGTGCACGGAGCGCCTTTCTCCTTGATAATGGCCACCCACTCTAGGCGGCACTTTCTGTTCAAATGACTCCCTTTTGCCAGTTCCCCGAGTCCTAACGACACTGTTTCTCCAGTGTGTTTGATTTTTTTCTGTGACTGAGAGAAGAGGGCCCCCAAAGGGTAGGGGTTTTTTTCATCTATTTTGAGACTGTGTTGTTAGATGTGTCATGCTCAAGACTGTTAGACCTTTCTGGTGTGCTTTTCATCATTAGATTGGTAAGTTTGCTGTCTTATGAAACACTTGGTCTTTTTTCCTCCTGTTAGAACTATACTCATTTTCTTTTGATAAATATTTGTCTGCAATTTCTTTCTCCATCCATTTTTTAAGTGTGAGTACTCATGTTTTAGATGTGTCTCTTATAAACAGCATAAGGCTGTCCTAAAGAAAAAAAAAAAAATCCAGTCTGGCAGATTCTTTAACAACCAAATTTAGTTCATTTTTATTGTAATTATTGATAGTTTGATTTTTTCCACAATCCTATTTCCTCCTTTCTGTTTACCCTGCTTTTCAAAAGTTCCATTACTTCTATTATTTTGAAATAAACTCTATTTCTCTTCTTTAGCTCTTTGAAAATTGCCTGGTTTTTTTAGTGGTTTGTCCTCAACGTATGTATTTAGCTCCATTTAAAAAGATCTGCAAATTTTCTATCCTCCACCCAAAACAAATATTTGGTAATAAAGTACACAAATTTTAGAATGTTCTCACTATAATCATTTACTGAATTTTACATGTTATTTTTGAGGTGTGTATGAGTTTCACTTTATTTTTATTACCCTTTGAATTAATCATAACTATTATTTAGTCAGTACTTGTTCTGCTTTCTGTATATTTACCTTCTTTGCTCATTTCAGTCCTTCTTCTGGGTTCAATTTGCTTCTTTTTGAAATAGCTCCTTTGATGTTTCCTTTACTGGAGATCTGTCGGTAAATTCATTAGTTTTTATTTGTCTGTGAAAATCTTAATTCTTTCCATCACTCGTAAATGATGGTTACACTAGGTATACAGTCCCATTTTGACAGTGAAATGTTTTCTTAGCCCCCTCTTTTAAAAAAGATTTTATTTATTTATTGGAGAAAAATTGAGAACCAGAGAGATCACAGAGGGAGAGGGAAGGGCAGACTCCACACTGAGCAGGGACCCCATGTGGGGCTCCATCCCGGGACCCTGGGATCATGACCTGAGCTGAAGGCAGATGCTTAACCACCTGAGCCACGCAGGCGCCCCTCTTAGCACTTTGAGAATAACATCCCACTGTATTCTGGTTTCTGCTGGCGGTCCACGAACACCCAGTGCCCTGAAGGGATCTGGCCCTTCCTTCTTTTGCTTTCCAGACCTTCTCTTTGTCTTTGGTCTTTTGTCCTGTCATCTGGATGTGAGATCCTGCTTGAGGCTGCGTGTCCGTGGCTCCTGGTCCTTTCATTAGCCCTTTGCCTATTGGCTCTCCTTCATTTCCTCTGTGTTTTTTCTTCCAGAATCTCTCAGATGTAGGGATGTTGGCCCTTGTCGTCTTATTCTTTGTGTCTCAACTTTTCTTTCATATTGTCCATAACTCTGCCTCCCTTATGGTCACTCTGAGGCCCTAGTTCCCATCTGCCATTGTTCAGCTTGACATGCTGGGCTGTTTCTTTTGTTTTTGTTTTTGTTTTGTGTTTAACAAAGAATTGTGGAATGATGTGGACAATTTTCTTGCTAAAGTAAAGATGATTTGGGGGCATCTGGGTGGCTCAGTGGTTGAGTGCTTGCCTTCAGCTCAGGTCGTGATCTCGGGGTCCTGGGATCGAATTCTGCATCGAGCTCCCTGCGGGGGGAGCCTGTTTCTCCTTCTGCCTGTGTCTCTGCCTCTTTCTCTCTCTCTCTGTGACTATCATAAATAAATAAAGAAAAAAAATATTTAAAAAAATTTAAAAAGTAAAATAAAATAAAGATAATTTGGCCTCATGGCTTCCCCAGGGCTGCTTTCATGGACCTTATCAAAGTGCCATGAAACCAGTCCTAGAGACTGTCCACCGGCTCCCAGCCATTGCCTATTCTTCTCCCTGGTTATTTAAACATGACTGCAAATTGGAATTTTGCTCAAAATTTTGCTCACTCTTGCTCCTCTGTTTCTAAAATTCACCTTTTCCCCATTCTTGAAAACTGGCTGGCATTTTCTCATTCCTCCACCATAACGGCCTCTATCTTCCTTGTCTGGTTGCTTCCAAGCTCTTGCGTTTGATCTGGGAGGAGGCCTTACAGGCTTTTACTCTCCTGGAGGCCACAGCTGCCTAGTTTCAAAAACATGAAATTAGTTAACACGACCAGAAACATTTTTGCCCTTTCTCTCTTATCTGGAAATTGCACTTCCTATGATGTGAGAAGTCTGGTAATAGAATGTGTGGATCAGAGTTGGAGTTACATCAGTAGCTCAGTCAGGGCATCTGGTGAAGGATGGAGTTAATTTAAAAAATAAGCCTCCATGCGGAATGAATAGGATTCGGGGGGAGACCTCCAGACCAGGAAAGGGAAAGAGAGGTTCGGCAGATACTTAACTCCTTCCTTTCCCCAAGCCGCATGCCAGACAACCAATCCCACAGCCACTGGGAGCATCAGACGCCGTGGCACGGCCTGAGCAGGCCTGGAAAGAGATGCCTCCAGCTGGTTTTATAACCTGGGGGATTGAATTATTCATCTGACATTTGACTATGCGTTTATCAATCTTTAAAAAAAATTTTGTTTTATTTTGCTTTTATTGCTTGCTGTATACACAGTCCCTGCCCCTTCTGGTTGAGTTTTCTCATCTGTGAAGCAGATGAGGGGTTGTAACCCCGAGTCACAAATCAAAACCACAATGAGATCCCACCTCACACCAGCAAAAATTAACAAGACAGAAAACAAGTGTTGGAGAGGATGTGGAGGAAGGGGAACCCTCTTGCACTGCTGGTGGGAAGCAAGCTGGTGCAGCCACTCTGGAAAACTGTGTGGAGGTTCCTCAGAGTTAAAAATAGACCTGCCCTACAAGCCGGCAATTGCACTGCTGGAGATTTACCCCAAAGATACAGATGCAGTGAAATGCCGGGACACCTGCACCCCGATGTTCATAGCAGCAATGTCCACAATAGCCAAACTGTGGAAGGAGCCTCGGTGTCCTGTCCTTTGACGGATGAATGGGTAAAGAAGATGTGGTCTATACACAATGGAATATTACTCGGCCATTAAAAAGGACAGACCCCCCCCCCCCATTTGCTTTGATGTGGATGGAACTGGAAGGTATGATGCTGAGTGAAGTAAGTCAATTGGAGAAGGACAAACATTATATGGTTTCACTCATATGTGGAACAAAAGAAATAGTGAAAGGGACCAGAAGGAAAGGGAAGGGAACTGAGTGGGAAAAACTAGAGAGGGAGACAAACCATGTGATACTCCTAACTCTGGGAAAAGAACAAAGGGTTGTGGAAGGGGAGGTGGGTGAGGGGATGGGGTGACTGGGGGACGGGCACTGAGGGGGGCACTTGATGGGATGAGTCCTCGGTGTTATACTGTATGTTGGCAACTTGAATTTAAATTTAAAAAAAAAAATCCAAACTAAAACCAGGCAGGAGGGGGCCCAGCCAGCGAGAGGCTGACTTGTGTCCTCACGCCGGGGCTCTTGGTAGAGACGGGCTGGCACAGTTAGCTCAGTGTTGGGCTCACATGAACTTTTCCTTTTCCACCAGAAGCGTGATTTTACAAGGTCGGAGAGACGTGAAAACACGAAGCAGCCACAGGTTTGAAGCGGAGCGAGCTGGGGGTGCGAATTAGCAGTGCTGTTGCAGACCCTTCCTGGATGCTCCTTCTGGGCATATTCCTTAGCCTTCCGGGGAGCCCAGAAGATGGTGGCAAATGCACAACCGGCAATCCCATCACGCAAAAATATTTCTTTTAATATTTTAGTTAGTTGGGCATGCAGACGGCTGTTAGGGGCTCTGCTGCTGATTTCCAAAAAGAAGGTGGAGTTCCCGACAATCTGCAGCACACTTTTGACAGGGACTTTCCTGTCATTGTGCACAGATGAGGGTTGCTTTTGGCTCAGGATGCGTGGTGGTGACGTGGAACAATGTTGTGCATCAGAGGGTCCCCGTAGAGCAGTGTGGTCCTCCCGGGAGCTCATCTCCCGGGCTCTTTCTGACAGCACCTTCACCGTGAGGGCTCCCAAGGGGTGCTTCAGAGCCTGGGCCAGGTCTGAGGCCAGGACGTGCCCTGGCCCCTATATCTTCATCACCGTGTGTGGCATTTGCCAACCCTGCACACAGGACCCGGCGAGCCTCCTTGATGCCAACGTGAGCAGGGGCGCTAGCCCAGGGCGCATGGCCTCCTGCTCCCTCGCTTGCATCTCACACCCTTTCATGGCTTGGCGTCTGCCCCACCTTTGCTCTGGTCACAACAAACCCCTCGTCACTCCCAGGACACGTCCTGTGTGCCTATAGAGTTGTCTCCATAGAACAAGCACTATCCTTCAGGACTCATCCTGTCACCGTCACTGAGGAGTCCTTGGTCCCCCCACCCCATCGGCGTCTGGTCCCCTCATCTCTGGACCCCTGCCCACTGCAGCCTGAGAATTCCTCAGTCTCATTGTCCCTCTGTATTACAGGCATCTGCTTGTCTTTCTCCCCTCCTGAATTCGAGCTACTTGGGCATAGGGAGCTGTGATCCAGAGTTCCTGGGTGTCCTGGTCCCATGGCAGGAGCCTGGCATATAGCAGGGGCCCAACAGAAGATCACCCAACCAGGACGGGCTATGTCAGCGGGAGGAGTTCCCATATCTGCTCATAAACGGAAGCTGGAGGTGGCTACCCCAGGAGCAGTTTCTGGAATGTTCTGGGCCAGGGCACCATCGTTGGAATAAGCCTGACCTTTTATGACACATCTGTGAGGAGAGGCCCTCTGTGTTGTGTTGGGGGCCCGTCCTCCCACACAGGGTGGGTCGCCCAGGAAGCTCATCCTGAGACAGAGAATAGAGTTTGGGACATTTAGTGAGCATTGCTCCAGGACCAACGTCTGTGGGAGGAGGGAAGGCAGCCCAGCTGGGAGGGGGGAAAAGTAGGGTGGCGATGCTGGAGCAGTGGGCTCAGCTCATCCAAGGGGCGCTCTGCAGTCAGAGTCGTCCCAAGTCAGAGCAAGGGGCCAGGCCTTTACACCTCCCGTGTTGACTGTCACAGGAGGCAGACTGTCCCCAGGGAGGGGGCATGTCGTGGGTTCATTTGTGTTCTTCTAAAAAGATATGTTGAAGTCTTAACATCCTGTACCTGTGAATAGGAAAGAATCTGTTGCAAACAAATAGCATTTAGATCTCATCTCTCAGAACTGGCAAGTCCTCTCAAGAGCAGTGGATTTTCTGTTGATTTGGAAGGACAAGTCGTGGGGTTAGAGCTGTTTCTTGTCTGAGCACACATGCTTCACTCAAACCCACGAGAGCATGTCCACACGATTCGCAGTTCTTTTAAATGCTGTAGATTAAATCAGGGCATCAGAGATTGCTGATGCCGGAAGGGACCGTGCAGGTGTTCACCGAACCACCGAGTGGCCCGAGCTGGGACATTACGGTGGGCACTGGTACCTGCTGGTCGAGGGACGGTGTCTGAGGTGTCCCTACTGCGGCCCCACGAGCTGGCCATGCCTGGGGACGGGCTGAGAGCCTCCCCTCTGCCCCAGGGGCTCACCCCTCTTCTCCCAAAGGCCTGGCCTCCCCTCGTCACCTAGCCCTCCCCCTCAGGGAGTGGTGCTATGTGCCCCCAACCCTCCTTGCCAGGAATGTTGGCTGTTGGTGACTGGCAGCCGAGCGTCCTCCTGGGAATCATAGGACGGAGCGGTCCGGCCCAGGCTCGTGTCCCCCAGGGGGCCACCTGCTTCACTGATCGCCGTGGCCATTACCTGGAGGTCTGGCCACCTGCCTCCGCTCAGAATGACTTGCGGGCCACCCCGGGCTCCCTCTGATTCTGGCCCTGCCATGCTCCCTCCACACTAGCGCAGCACAGGCTCTGGCCTGGGAGGAGGACAGAAGCTCTCAGCTCCGTGCCCCCCTCTGGGTGCCTGGACCCGGGGGAGCAGGACTGGGAGGGGGCTGTGACTCACTGTGACCCATGCCCCAAGATTTCCTCCTTGCAAAGGGCCTTAGGGAGAAGGTTCTCTGGCCTTCCTTTCTGCCCCTTGTAGACTCTCCTCCCGGGGCTCAGAGACCCAAGGTGTAATTAGCCAAAGGCACCAGTTACATTGATCCTTCATCCCAGATGGGCTTCTACTCTGCAGAGGCTATGGGCTTCCACAGGACCCCCAGAGAGGAGGAGAACCCAGTCTCCTGTGTCTCCTGGCTCGACGAGGCTCTTCTGGGGGGTGCAGTCTCTTGACGGGCTCACGGTCAGCCCGCAGACCTCTCTTCCTCCATCCTGAGTGTAGACGGTAGAGGAGGGTGGGGGCGAGGGAACCCCTGGTCTGCCCTTGAGTGGGTAAAGGCTGAGGCGGCAGGTCTGGTCCTGCCCCTGGGCGGCCCAGTGGGTCTGTGACAGAAGTCGGTGCCTGCTGCCCTTTGTGGTCTGGGAAGCCCAGCTGTCCCGTACGGGGGAACCGAGCATGGCCCTGGGGGTGCTGAGTCAGCTCCTGCTGGGGAGGCATCACCCCTGGACATCTGCATTTATCAGGCCCCTGTGGCCCAGGCGGGGGTGGGCGCTGCTCTTCTCTGAGAATCCAGCTAGGAATCAGGGTGAGAGGTCCCTGCCTCTGTTTCTGGTCCCCCCACCCCCCACCAGGCAGTGCCATGAGCCACCTGGCTTGGAGACCTTGGCCTTGGGAGGGGACGGGTCACCGAAGGCCCCTGCCCACACACCCGCCTCCATCCCTTCTTCTTGCATCCACCTGCTGGAACGTTCATACTGGCAGCTGAGGTTTCTCTATCCCACGCCTTCCTCTTTCCCGAAGTGAGACCTTCCCTGGCCTCTGCCGCGGGGCCGAGACGGCCGCTAAGGACCAGGATCTAAGGAGAGAAAGAAATGGGAGCACTTCTCCCTTCCCGGGCCTGGGTACCGAGCCCACACCCCTAGACTGGACGCTCCCCACGGTCAGGGTCCTGATTGTCTTGTCACTGCTCCCGACATCGGGGTCTGGCCTGTGGACAGTGTGCAGCAGGAAGGTGTGTTGGGTGAACTAGCAGCCGCCCTCAGGTGTGAGGGGCTACCTGCGGGACCCAGAGTTTCTGCACCCCGATGTTTTCAGGTCAGCCTCAAATGAGAACAGAAACTGAAACGTGCCCCAAGGGACGTCCAGATGGCCCAGGAAGGTATCTCTGGACCCCCGGGAGCCGTGAGGAACACTGTTTGAGAAACACTGTCTATACTTCCCTGTGACGCCCCCAACGACATTAATTTCACACAACACTGTTATTTGGGCTTTGTCCTAAACCAGAAGATTAGGTCGTAAGACTTGGCGATCTCAAATGGAGATCAAATCTGGGGATCAATCCAGAGATGCTCGTATGTCAGGAAGTGTCTTCCTCGTAGCTCAGAGCCAACGAGAGGCCGAGAGACCGTCGTTGGGAGGATCCTGGGTGTGTCTGGTGTTAATGTGGCAAAGAAGAGGCGTGAGGGTGGATGGTTGACCTGCGCTGGTCATCGTGCCCACCTGTGTTTCTAGAACAGCACGGCAGGGCAGTCGGTCCCACCCCACAAGGGAGCTCTGTGGCCAAGGGACGCTGACCAACGGCGTCTTCCTCTAGGGCAGCACCAAACAGTAACAACAGAGCAGCGTGGACATTCTCTAGCAGAAAGAAATCCTAACAAGACCCACGGGCTCCGGGCTATCACAGAAGTGTGACATTTGGGACCCTTGGGTGGCTCAGGGGTTGAGCATCTGCCTTTGGCTCAGGGCTTGATCCTGAGGCCCCGAGATCGAATCTCGCATTAGGTTCCCTGCAGGGAGCCTGCTTCTCCCTCTGCCTGTGTCTCTGCCTCTCTCTGTGTCTCATGAATACATAAATAAAACCTTTAAAAAGCACATTAAAAGTGTGTTTTAAAGAACACATTAAAAAAATGTAACATTTGTCCCCTGGAAGGGAGAAGTGCCTGCTTTTCCTTCAGCTTTACTGAGAAATAATTGACATAACTTTAGGTAAGCTGAAGGTGTGCAGCGTGAGGATTTGATACCCGCGTGGATTTGAAATGTTGACCGCGATGAGGTTACTTAACGCATCCTTCTCCGGACATAATGCACGGTGTTGCCCTGGTGAGAACGCAGAAGCTCTCCTCTCAGAGCAAGTGTACAGTCAGCGTTACCAACTGCGGTCACCACGCCGGACATTCGGTCCCCAGACTTCAGTCATCTTAAAACAAAACCCTTTGACCAACATCTCCCCCTTTCCCCTCGTCCCCACACACCATTCTGCTCCATTTCTGTGTATTAGATGGTTTTCTGGTTTTGTTTTTTTTTTGTTTTTTTTTTTTTAGATTCCACATATGAGTGAGAATCCAAAAAAAATCTTTCCTGGCTTATTCTACTCAGCACGACGGACGGACCCTCGAGGTCTAGCCATGTGGAAGCAGGTGGCAGGACTTCCTTTTTCCCCGATGCGTAATACTCCGCTGGTGTATAGTCCTCTATCAGGGGCGCTCGGGCTGCTTCCAGTCTTGGCCACTGTGACTAATGCTGCACGAAGTCCACGACTTTGAGCAGCACTGGGCCTTCCTAGAGCCAGGAGGATGTCTCCCGGGCTTCACCCAAGACCTTTCTGGATCCTCGCTCGGAGCCTTGCTGCAGAGAGGAGGTTGAGGAGGTTGCCACCGAGCAGGTCGGGGATGGGACGTGGGGGACAAGATGTGAGGCTGCCCCATGGGGCCCGGGGCCAATGGGAGCCGCCAGTGCTGGGTGAGCCCCAGCTAGGAGGTCAGAGACATCTCGGAGGAAGGAACAAGGACAGTTTAAGACCTGAACCTCAGGCCCTCACTGTGACCTGCAGCAGAACCCACCCAACAATCGTCACCCTCTGATGACTCCGAGTGGACTCTCCAACCGATTGCATAGACAGAGCGGGGAAGGCGCCGGATAAAGCCAGAGATCCACCATCCGCTGAGCATCTACTGACACCACGTGCTCTACCTACATGGCCTCACTTCATTTTTCCAACATCCAGTGCGAGGTAAACGTTATTATGTTCCCACTTGACAGGTGAGCAAACCGCAGCTCCGAGGGATCGAGGGGTTGGTCTGGGATCAGGCGGCAGCCCCTGAGCCAGCGGGATCTGAATCTCGTGCCTCCTGTAGCAGAAACGCACTCGTGTGGGGCAGCGCCCAAGAGACCTGCTGTCAGATGTGAGCATCCCAAGTGGGGCTGAGCGCTTTTCATTAATTATTTAATTGATTCACACATTTCCTTCATTTTACACATATCTATAGAGCACCTGCTATTGGCTATACGGGCAGGCCAGATAAAGGCCCACAGATGAGTATTGTGAGCCCCTCTGAGGGCTTCTCTGACATCCCCAGGCGGTTAGGGCAGCGGGAGGACCAGAACTGGGGGCACCCGGCTCCCACGGATGAACCTGCCTGCTTTTCCCATGGGATACAGACTCGCGGGTTCACTCCCTGTGTGTGCGTGGTCCTGGCCATGCACATTCGATGGAATATGACGGCATAATTATAGGGATAGATAACACCCCAAGCTTCCCTAACCACCCTGCTCTAATCATACACAGCCCCAGAACACATTGTAACAATGTGTCACCCATCTCCCAAGGTAGAATGCGCTAACTCTTAATTATAAGCCAGGACTAGAGATGAGTAAATAAATATGCATGCCAGTCTGAATGCTATAATTAGAACTACCATTGGCTAAAGAAAAGTAGAGACATTTTAATTCCAGGCCTCGGCTTGAATGTGGAGTTGCTGCTAGGGAACAGTCCATGTGCATTAACACATTAAGTTCTGAGCAAGTGGTAGTGTCATAAGAAGATAGGGTTTTTGGTTTTTGTTTTTGTTTTGTAAGCGGGGCTGGGGTGCACTCTGTATGCCACTTGATGTTTCAGTTCTGTGTTTATTCCCCAAAGCCGATGATGATTAGTATTTTTCAGACATTTCTGACAGTCACTTTGAATGATAATTTTGTTTTTAAAGATTTCATTTAATTATTCATGAGAGACACAGAGAGAGAGAGAGGCAGAGACACAGTCAGAGGGAGAAGCAGGCTCCATGCAGGGAGCCCGATGTGGGACTAGATTGAGGGACTCTGGGATCACACTCTGAACCGAAGGCAGACACTCAACTGCTGAGCCACCCAGGCATCCTGATACTTTTGCATAAAATGTCTAACTCGATTTGTATAATGTGTTGGCCCCATTTCTTGGCAATAAGGGGTCAAGTGATGATGGGATGGACCTACACAATCTATTCATACATTTAGTATTTTTTCTCAAGCACCCACCTTATGCCAGGCCCTGTTCGAGGCAGTGAAAGACACACTTCTTGGAGGTTATTTTTTAATGAATGAAGGCAGACGGATAAATAATAAACAGGTATGTAGCTGAGAACCCAATACACACAAAATGTCAGGTGGTGATAAGTGCTATAAAGAAATATGTCAGGATGAAGGGATAGAGAATGAACCACCCCTTAGATGGGGTCCCTGGGGAAGATTCTGATGAAGGACGTCAGGGCACAGACCCGATGGGCATGTTTTGAAAAAAAGCACCCAAGCAGAGGAAAGAGGAGGTGCAAAGGCCCCGAGGCAGGAATCTGTCTGAAGTGTCCAAAGGTCAGCAAGAAGGCCAAGTGTCAGGACATAAGATCAGAGAGGAAGACAGGGCCCCATCGGATAGCCTTAAGGGCCACAGTAAGGACGGGGATATTACCCTGAGGAAGATGGGAGCCATTGCAGGGTTTTGAGCAGAGGAGTGACATGATTCAACATCAGTTTTAAAAAGAATTATTCGGAGGGCACCTGGGTGGCATAGTCGGTTAAGCATCCAACTCTTGGTTTTGGCTCAAGTCGTGATCTCTGGGATCGAGGCTGTGTTGGGCTCCATGCTCTGCGTGGAGTCTGCCTGAGACTCTCTCCTTCTCCCTCTGCCCCGCCTCTCATGCTCTCTCTCGCTCTAATAAATCAACAAATCTTTACAAAAAGAAAATTAAAAGAAAATGAAAGAATGATTCTGGTTTTGTGTGCAGGACAGATTTAAGGGAGAGAGCATGTAAAGAAAGCCCCCCCAGGGGTGGCCACTGCCCCTCTTGCAGTAAGTGCCTCTCTTTGGGGTGGTGTAGCATGGTGGCTCATGAGCAGAATGCTGGGTCCCCATCACGGGTACGTGGTCCTCGACAAGTCGTTGAAAATTTTGTGCCTCATTGTACTCACCTGTAAAATGGGGATAATTACCTTACCGTCCTCGGTGGTTCTCCAAGTGCGGCTCTCAGGCCAGCAGTATCAGTGTCCCCTGAGAACTTCCTGAAGATGCAAATTCTCAAGCCCCACCCCCGACCTGCTGATCCAGAAACCCTGGGGGTGAGGCTGCCAGATAAATGAGCAAGGCATCCGGGGAAATTTGCATTTCAGACAGATGATGAATACTACCCATCCAGTATCTGGAACATTAAAAATATATTGGTCGCTGGTCTGTAGTTCAAGTGTAACTGGGTATCCTGTATGTTCATTTGCTACGTCTGGCAGCCACGTCGGGCCGGGACCCTGTGTCATAAGAGGTCCTCCAGGGGATCCTGAGGGCCGTGGCTGAGAACACTCACGTTCTCATGGTGGTTCTGGAGGCTCACAAGCTTAGCACAGGGTCTGGCAAGGGGCCGGCACTTGGTAGCTGTCACTATGATCAACTGAGCCGTTGCCAGGGGACTTCAGAGCCACAAGATGAAGTGACTTGGCTGAGGACACATGGCAGGTGCGGTGTCTTCTCCGTGTGGGCTCAGGTGCTGGAATGCTTGGCGATGTCCAAAGTGCTCTCATCCGGTTGCCCGAGATCATTCCCCTCCCTCCCTCTGTGGGGTTGATGATGGGGATGAGAAGGACACGCGCACCCCCAGCCTTGGCCCGGGGATTTGGAACTGTGTGGGTTCTCCTGACTCAGTGATGGGGAGCTCTCTAACTCAATAACCAGGGTTTGCCATCTACGTGCTGGCTGCCTTGCTAACTACGTGCCTGCAGACACTAGGTTTCTGTTTCTGGATTGTTCTGAGCAGCTTTGCCCAGCTCTTGGAGTGAGTGAGGAGACGGTGCGTTGGGACCCGAGAGAATTACCCTTGTAAACGTTAACTTGGTGAGTCAGAAAGTGAGGCTGAGGTTTATACATGAAGACAGCGAGGAAAACGCACTTTCTTGGTCTCTGGGGAAAGCAGACACACGTGTCCTAGTGATGTTCTGGGAGAAGATTGTCAACGTGTCCAACTGCAATATGCAATTAATACGTTCGAATTAGGTGAGTTTTAAAAGAGATATTTCCATTACAAAGGGTAATCATCTGTTAGTTTAATTGAATTTTCTTTTCTCCCAGCCCCATAGCTGGTAAGGGTGCCATTAGGTCCAGGAAGGGCCACTGTTGGTTCGTGGACTTGCAACCACCTGGAAATCTGGTACAATAGCGGCCTGCTCGGGGGCTGACGTGGGGATTAAGGAAGATCAAGTGTGTGAAAGCTCCCAGCCCAGAGCCTGGCACTTAGTAGGTATTCAACAAGTGTTAGGTCTTCGCAATCATTCATCTGAACAGCCTTCATTTGACAACTGCTTTTCTCTGCAGTGGCCAGCACCTATGGTAGGTGCTCATCTGTGTGTGCCGAGTGTGTGCGTGTGCACACGTGGGCGTGCCTCTCACCCAGAAGCATTGCTTGTGGTAATACGACGCTGTGTGTTAGAATGAATGGGAAATGAAATCCCCCCCTTTTTTTTCTTAAGCCTAGGAAGCTAAGGGCTCAGGCCAATGCTTCTCAAGTGGTCACGTCTATAGGAATCACCTGCGGATGTTGTTAAACATCAGATTCTGACTCGGCTGGTCCCAGGTGGGCCTTGAGATCCTGCGCTTCTAACAAGACCCCAGGTGACGCTGAGGTCTGGGACTGGAGCCATACTTCGGGATGGGGAGACGTCCGGCTACCAGCATAGCCCAGAGCATGACTGGTGCATGCTGTTGCCACGTGGTGGTTACTCAGGTTTAGGGGTGAGCTCTGGAAGGGCAGGGGCTGTCCGAAGAGTTGTGTGCTCCGAGGGTGGTGGACACGGAGGGATGAACAGCCTCGGAGTCTGGCACTCAGTACACAGTTAACGATTGTTCACTGCTTCCAATGACTCACGCAGGAGGAGCCAGTGTACCATAAACCCTGTAATAAAAATTTAGTTTTATCCAACAGAAAGATCATGGGGTAACTCTGATTTTTAATACATCTGTTCTAGTATAGGATTCTCTTTAAGTAGTCTGCTCTTTTTTTTTTTTAGATTATTTATTTATTCATGAGAGACACACAGAGAGAGACAGGGACACAGGCAGAGGGAGAAGCAGGCTCCCTCTGGGGAGCCCGATGCAGGACTCGATCCCAGGACCCTTGGGATCACGCTCTGGGCCCAAGGGAGGCGCTTAACCACTGAGCCACCCAGGTGCCCCAGTACTCTGCTCTTCTAAACACGTTCCAGGGACACGTGGGGGACTTAGTGCTTGAGCATCTGCCTTTGGCTCAGGGAGTGATCCCAGGGTCCTGGGACCGAGTCCCGCAGCATGCTTCTCCCTCTGCCTGTGTCTCTGCCTCTCTCTCTGTATCATTAACAAATAAATAAGTAAAATCTTTAGAACACACACACACACACACACACACACACACACACACACTCCAAGCAGGATTTAACTGATTTTTCAGATTTTAGAAATCGACTTCATGCACAGTGTGAGGCCCCTCCAAGGGCCCAGGGTGGTCTGGTGTTGCTCTCCAGGTGTGGCCTTGGCAGCTGTGCCAGCATGGGAGCTGGTGACATGTCGGGGTACCCTGTTCCACTTCCCCCCTCCAGGTTCCACCGCACGTTCTCCCTCACTGCCTGGTCTCCCTCTGGTGCCCTTGTCCGCTTGGGCCCTTCGCCTGTCCTGATCCTTTCTCCCGGAGACTCAAATGTGGGGGGATAGTGCTCGTCCGCCTGCAGTCCGAAGCCACTCACACTCCCTGTCTCCCCATCCTCCTCTCCCTGGGCTCCGCTCCCCCCAGGAGAGCTCTTCCCAGCCATGCAAGCTGAAAGGGCAGCGACAGCCACTTGTGCCAATCGAGCTGGAATCCACATGCTGTAAGGCTCACCCATTTCAAGTGTACAGGTCAGTGGTTTTGAGTAAATTCACGAAGCCGGGCCGGCATCCATCACCACCGCTGAATTTCAAAACACTTTTTTCACCCTGTACCTTTTAGCACTCATTCTCCGTCACCCCCCACCCCCACCCCAAATCTCCAGCAATCACTAATCTTCCTGTCTCTGTGCATTGGTCTAGTCTGAACATTTCACGTAAGTGGAATCCTAGACTATGCGGCTTGTTGTCTCTGCCTTCTTTCTCTTAGCAGAACGTTCTCAAGATCCATCCATGCGGTAGCACAAGTCAGCACTTCATTCCTTTTTATGGGTGAAAATTTCCCTTATATGGATATACATCCATGTTCACAGCACCGTTCTTCACGATATAACAGGGAAGCAATCCCCGTGTCTGTCCATTGACAGAGGAATGAACAAGATGTGGCCTATGCATACAAAGGGATGTTATTCAGCCTTGAAGTGGAAGGAAGTTCCACCATATACAGCAACGTGGATGGATCTGAGGATATTGCGCTAAGTGAAATAAACCAGTTACAAAAAGACAGATACTGGGTGATTCCACTTACAGGAGGTACTTCAAGTAGTCGGAATAAAATCATAGACAGAAAATGGGATGATAGGGTGCCAGCGGCTGCCACAGGGCGTTGGGATTTGTTTAATGGGGACTGGGCTTCAGCTTCATGAGACGGAAGGAGCCCAGAGAAGGATGATGATGGTTGCACATCATGAACATATTTAATAGCATTGGGCTGTACACTCCAAAATGGTTAGGATGGCAAATTTTGTGTTATGTGTGTTTTGTCACACTAAAAAATTTTTTAAAAACTAAGTTGAGGGGGGCACTTGGCGGGATGAGCACTGGGTGTTATGCCAAATGTTGGCAAATTGAACTCCAATAAAAAAAAAATTAAAAAAAGAGAAAAAAAAACTAAGTTGAGGGAAAGACAGCAGTTTCCATCAGTCAAGCAGGGAAAGGCATATTCATGTTGAACTTGCTAGAATTTGCAGTACTACTTATTTTATGTTATTTTGGCCAAATTACAGACAATGGATGTTTCAGGGGAGGTAGATAGGGAAGCATGGTGAAATCTTGTTTTCTGGGTAGTTCCTGTTGTGAAAATAAAAATGTGTCTGCGGAGCTTATCTATTTTGTAATCTTTTCCTAAGGGAGAGGCTCACACTCTAGTTATAAGAGGGGAAATATGCTGTAAAATTCATTACTATTAAACCTTTGAAATTTTATCTTGCTCCCCTCAAAGCCGGCATTTTATTGGCTCTGCGCTGCCCAGTGCCTTTATACCGGGGATCTGTGCCGCACAAAACAGAGCAGCTGTCTCTTTCTTGTGTATCCAGCTCCAAAGAATGCAGTGGTAAATTGGATTCATTTCTTTGGTAATTGTTGAAGCGATGCCTGGGAATGTTGAATTCATTATGGTGCTGCTTTACCCTTCTACAGATCTGAAAAACCATTACTGAAAAAAACACAAGCTTGTAATTTCCTTAATTACTCATCTGAGAGGTTCTTCTGTGCCGGGACAATTTTAAAAACTACTGCTCGGGTAATGGTGAGAGATGTGTCAGCTGCATTTACTAAGGTAAATTATAATGATGCAGACATGAGTGGGAGAGGAGACAAAGTGGAAGTAAAATGAATATGGTGGAACCATCCGTCGAATAGCTAACATATGCTCCATTTGGGGGCTCCATTGTGTACTAAAATATATTTTTAAGATTGTAGAATTCATAAGTTTGTATAGGGCAGTGGAAACAAAAAAAAGAAACCAGAGAGGAACCTTTGGGGTTTGTCAACAGCAAAATGCCTTTCCATTCATTGTACATCTCAAAGAGTTGCACAGGTAAAGACAATGCAGTTTGATATTTGCACCTTTTTCATAAACACTGACCACTCATTCTTAAACAGAGTTCTGGATTTTAAGCAGGCTAACTGAACTAACTGAAATTGTTAACAATTTTAAAAAAATGTGTTAACATTTTTAAAAAAATATTTTATGTATTTATTTCAGAGAGAGAGAAAGAGAGAGAGAGCAAGCCTGAGCAGGGGGAGGGGCGGAGCAGGGAGCCTGGATGATGGCAGGGCTCTATCCTAGGACCCCGAGATTGTGACCTGAGCTTAAGGCAGATGCTTAACCGACTGTGCCGCACAGGTGCCTCTGATGTTAATTAACATTTTTTGCAATTTCATTAGTAAGAAAAGGGTCATGTGGAAATGAAGTTGCAGTGGATAAGTGTAGACAATGCTCTTTGTCTAGGCAGGCAAGGACAGATCTCAGATATCTTGGGGGAATTTTTAGGGATTAAGAGGGGATCCGACATAGACATTAATCACTTAGCAAAAATGATCCAAAGCCCAGGGGGCATTAGTCAGTGCTGTAGACTGAATGTTTGCATTGCCTCTCACCCCTGGATTCATATATTGAAACCCTAAGCCTCAGTGTGGTGGAATCAGAAGGTGGGATCTTTGGGAGGTGATTAGGTCATAAGGGGAGTGGGGAGCCTTTATTAATGGGATTAATGCCCTTGCAACGGAGGCCCCAGAGAGTTCCCTTGCTCCTCCTACCATCCTCCCAGAAGGAAAAGATTGTCTATGAACCAGAAAGTGGGCCTTGATCTTAGACTTCCCAGCATCCAGAACTGAGAAATACCTTTCTGTTGTTAGAAGCCCCCTAGGCTCAGTATTTGAGCGATGACACCCGAAATGCCCTAAGACAATCAGTACAAAAGGGTCAACATAAGGTAGGAGAAACCCAAGGAAAGCAAATCCAAGTTACAACTCAGAGAATTGCAGAGTAGCTTAAATAAAATAAAAGTTGCAAACTCCATAGAATGAGAAAGTCCAGGATTAGACAATGTTTTTAGCTTTCCCTCAAAGACATCTCGCCATCACTTTGGTCTAGTTCAAAGGTTTTCTCGTGTAAGGGTCCTATCTGTCAAATCTAGAAGATGTGCTCCAATCTCTCTCTTAGTCTGAAAGCCAGGTTAATTTTGGTCACTTCCCAGGTTGATTTGGATTTTATATTTCTGTAGCTCTCTGCTTCCAGCTTCCAAGGAAACAGGTCTGCTGTCAATTCCTCTTTTGCACTCCAGTGTGTGAGTTTTACAAGCAGAGGCCATAAATCATTCACGAAGGACAGTTATTCCTTGCTCCTTGAGGGGGAAGACGTTTTTGAATTAAAGATGGATTTCTGCTTGGCTTGGTGTCCTCTCCTGGGTGCTTTTCTGGGTAACAGATCGATCATTTCAATTTCTAGCATTTTCAAGTAATTACCCAGGCCACTGATTTTCAAATTCTTGCTCGCTATCATTCTCAATCATAGCTTTAGTTTTGCAAGAACTTCCAACCTTATGTCCTCGCAGCAGCCAACACAAGTTACAAGTCACATATATCTTGAAAGTGGCTTCAATTCAGTCCTCGTTTCCCTCATGGTGATTAGAGGTTCCTTCCCACAGTCCCCAAATGCAGGGATCGGTGGCAGTGAGGACTGAATAATCTTGCCAGAGCCCTCAGGTTGAAATTAGCCTCTGACTCCACTGCCCAGACCCTCTGTTTCTTCCCCTCCACTGCCAGATAAACTTATATTCTTCCCTGAGGGTTTCAGTTCAACAATAATTAGGGAGCACCTGTCATGTGACAGGTTGGGTCCCAGGTGTTTAGGTGGTGACAGAGAGAAGCATGCTTCTTGCTCTCCGGAAACTTCTATTTTGTTATATATATATATATATATATATATATATATATATATATCACACAAGAAGATATACTTCAGTATTACTTGGTGTTTGAAAAATAGAAGTTCCCTTTAGAGCCCAGAGACGTGTGCTGGGGGCTCGGTGGGAGCTGCAGGGGTGGGGAAGAGGCCCGGCAGGTGATTCTGAGGAGACAGGTCAGATGGCCTGGGGGGCCCAGTGGGATTGCACAGGATGGAAGGATAGGGACATAGAGGAAGTAGAAATGATAGAATTTTTATAGCCTTTTGCTAAGAGATTCCATAATTTACCTTCAGCAAACATGCTGGCTAGGGGGTGTTTTTCTGGGGGAGGATTGTACGGGTGTGGAGGAAACGGTGGATGGATATATGCTAAATTCTCAACTTGGGTCTGCGCATGTATTAGTCTCGGTTCTCAGGTCTGTTTTAGGCTGGGTTTTCTAGAGCAACGGAACTCACAGATGCAGTTGTGGGGGGAAGGGGAAAGCCAAAAGTGAAAAAAAAAAAAAAAGGAGGGAAGAAGGAAGGAAGGAAGAAAAAAAAAAAGACCAACAAAACAACAGTATGAGTGGTTGGTATGACTGACATGTTAAGCATTTCTGTAAAAGTTACATGCGTGTATATAAAAGAGAAAGTTAAGAAAAAGAAAAATAATGAGCAGTGACAAATGTATGATGATGTGTGCAGCACTGTAGTACCATACAGACTAATTTCTCTGGCATAAAAACCCCCTCTGCTCCACCAATTCATTGCTCCCTCCCTCTCTCCCGGCCCCTGGTAACATCTGATCTTCTTGCTATCTCCATAGTTGGCCTTTTCCAGAATGTTACACAGTTGGAATCATACAGCATGTAACCAGATTGTCTTCTTCCACTTAGGGTTTTCAGGTTTCTTCATGATAGCTCATTTCTTTTTAGTGGTGATAAATAGTCCACTGTCTAGATGTACCACATTTTATCCATTCACCTACTGAAAGATATCTTAGTTGCTTCTATCTTTCGGCGATTATGAATAAAGCTGCCATAAACATTAGTGTGTAGAGTTTTTTTTTTGTTTTTTTTTTTTTATTTATTTATGATAGTCACAGAGAGAGAGAGAGAGAGAGGCAGAGACACAGACGGAGGAAGAAGCAGGCTCCATGCACCGGGAGCCCGATGTGGGATTCGATCCCGGGTCTCCAGGATCGCGCCCTGGGCCAAAGGCAGGCGCCAAACCGCTGCGCCACCCAGGGGTCCCAGTGTGTAGAGTTTTGTATGAATGTAAGTTTTTAATCATTTGGGTAAATACTAAGGAGTAAAATTGCTGGACTGTAAAAAAAGAAAAAAGAAGAAAAATAGATTTAAAAGGATGTTGGGATCATTCATCTTATCTGACATTGCTTAGACACTCGGGCGGTGGCCTGATAGACTGGAGCTGGGGAACTGGGTGTGTGGGATGCGTCCTGGGCCTCTGCTGGGAGGAGTTCAGGAGTGCGGTGGTCGTCTGTCCGCATCTGCTCACCCAGGCCTGGCTTGCTTTCACAGATTCCATTCCTACTGCATGTTTGTGCCCTACCCCCATTCACTTGTTCACCGCCAGACCCCCAGAGAGATGGTATTTGGAGGTGAGGCCTTCCGGAGGTGGTTAGGTTTTGGTGAGATGGTGAGGGTGAGGCCTCACAACGGGATTGATTAGTGCCTTGATAAGATGAAGAGACCAGAGTGTGCTCCCTCTCAGTCATGTGAGGATGTAGCGAGAAGGCAGTTGCCTACAAGCCAGGAAGAGATCTCGCCAGAGCCTGACCACACTGGCATCCTGATCTTGGACTTCTAGCCTCTGTAACCGGCAAATACCTGGTGGTTGTTTACGCCACCCAGTCTGTGGTATTTTGTTACAGCAGAGCAAGCTGACTAAGACAGTTCCCATTACAGTGGAGCTGTAGCATGCAAATAACTTCCGGGACAAGTAGCACAGGGACTTAAATTCACACTAACGTGTAAATGACTGCTACTAGATCTGTGAACTGATCTAGTAGCGGGTGGAGGTGTGGAGGGAACCCTGAGTCGGAAAGGCTTAGAAGAAAGTCTGTCACTCTGGATTGAAGGGTTAAAAGGAGAAGTTATAGAGAAGTTCTGCTGGTCGGGCTGGCTCTGCTAATGAAAATAAAGTACAGATCTGGGTTCAAGTCCCAGCTGTCACTTATTGGCTGTATTGCCTTAGGCAGGTGACAACCTCTCTGGAAGTAAAGGCACCTACCTCACGTGGCTGTCTCAGAGGGAAATGGGATTACATGTATGCACAGCGCAGTGTTTGTCAGTGTTAGGTAGGTGGGTTTTTTTTTAATTGTTTTTTCTTAAGATTTTATTTATTTGTTCATGAGAGACACAGAGAGAGGCAGAGACATAGGCAGGGGGAGAAGCAGGCTCCCTGCAGGGAGCCCGATGCGGGATTCGATCCCAGGACCCCGGGACCACACCCTGAGCCAAAGGCAGACGTTCAACCGCTGAGCCACCCAGGCGCCCCTAGGCAGGTGTTTTTTCCTGTTTTTCCCAAATGGGATGCTCAGAGTTGGCCTCAGGCACCCTTTCCCCCTTATAAATGTGCCCACAGTCCGAGCAGGTGTTCACTGTCACAACTTACCGTTTGTTGGTCTCGCTGTCCTCAGCCTACAAGAACCTGGCAGGGCTGCTCCTGCCTCAGTCACCCCAAACTGCTGTGAGAGATGAGTAGAGCTGAGCACTGGAGTGTGTGTGTGTGTGTATGTGTGTGCGTGTGTGCCAATGAAAGACAGAGTCCTAGTCTAGGCCTTGTCCCTGAGGAGCCTGGAGATCCTGTGGGATCAGCCCACCTCGTCCCAGTGATCTGGGCCCCAGCAGTATCCCTGGGCTGGTCGGTGCTCTGGTCAGCGAGGCTCCCAGCTGTACAGGCCAGGCCCCGGGCCCTCCCTTACGATCTGTTCCCCTGGCCGGAGTGACTGTCCATCTGCCACCACTGCCCCCCTGATCCTTCCCAGCCCAGCCTTCTCGGCCCCAGGCCATCATGCTCCCTCCTTCGAGAATCCCCCTCTCCTCTCCCCTCTGCACAGGAGATGCTCTTTGCATTACAAAGTCCTGTACCAGGTGAGGCAGGGAAGCCGTGCTGCTTCCTCAGTGGGTGGTCTTCCAGGGACCCAAGAAAGGTGGCCTTTTGTCTTTGTAATAAAGGACTGGCCATTTGGTGTCAAAACTGCCCCAAATCCTGTACCTGTGGTTGGAGATGATGATGGCAGCTGACCCAAACCTGTGGTTTCATCTGGTTTTGAAGAAGAAGTGCAGAGGGGCCCTGACGCTGCCATTCCCTCCGCACCGGCTCGCAGGCTGCTGGGCTATGCTTGCACACATCAGTTTATTTGCTGTTTTCAGTATTTATTGCCTAATGAAATGACAAATTGCATCGGATGCAGCTGTCTGGTCAATGAGGAAGCAAAGTAATTAAGTGTTAAAATTATATTGCTTCAGTCCCCAAGCTGTGCTTGCTTCGTTGAATGGCTAAATTGAATGGCTATAAAAGATCCCAGTGCAGGCTTGGTAAATGGCCTGTCACATCCTGTAGGAAGGGAACTCCATGGTCAACAAGACCTTCTGGACTTCTCGTGTCAAAATGACAAATGGATCATGCTTTCCTCCTGAATAATGATCATTTGTTACCCGCTGGTGGCAGAGGAACAGGCCAGGGCTGCTCATTTACCTAATCTGCTGAGGATGACTCTCTTGGGGGAGCTGTAAGTTCCCAGGCCTGGCCTGCCCACTCCGGCCCCGCAGCCTCTCTCCATTTCTGATCCTGAGACCAAGGGCCCATTCCCAGAACATGAGATTTTGTTTTGTTTTGTTTTTGTTTTTGATTTGGGAAAAAAAATGTATAACATGATATTGATCAATTTAACCATTTATAAGTAGTGACCTTAGGGGCATTCAAAACATTCCCGTTGCTGTGTGACCATCGTCCATCAACTATGCCCCAAACTTTCTTATCATTTCAAACTCTGTCCCCATCACACCACGGCTCTCCCTTCCTCCTCCCCAGCCCCTGGGAACCTCTATTCTGTCTCCCACCTCTGAATGTGTCGGCTCCAAGCACGTCAGTGAAGGAGAATCTTGCAGTATTTGTCTTTGTCTCTGGCTTATTTCACTGGCCAAGGTCCATCCACGCTGCAGCATCCATCAAAATTCCAGTCCTTTTAACAGCTGTGTGGTATTCCACTAGGCGGGTTTGGGAAAGGATCCGTCTCAGGACCCCTGGCTGGCTCCCTCTCAGGCCTGGGCCCTGCCTGCCCCAGTGCAGCCATCTATCGCTGTGGGCCGTGAGGCCAGGCCTCTCTGCTACCTTCCCCCCGGGGGCACAGTGGACTGCTCCTCCCTCCCTCCTCTTTGGCTCTGGGTCCACGAGCCACGGATGCACTGAGGGGATTGTGGGGGAAATACGGAAGGTGCCAGGAGGGAGTTATTTCTTGGATTTTGTGAAATGCTAAGATGCTAACAAACCCTGAGCAGGAAATCTGTTTGCGTTTAGACAACCAGCCCTGCAGAGCGACCCTCTGTGGCTGTTGCCATGGGGATAGTGGAGAGGTGATGGTCAGTCCATCTCGGGGTCTGCAGGGCAGGGGACTGTTGGCTTTCCTGGTTAGTCGGTGCTGGGTTAGTTAGGAGATGTAGGGTCGCTCCACGGGGCACACCTTCGCTCTGCATATCTCTCCACCCAGAACACCTGGGGAGCCTCACCTTGCATGAGAATGTGAGCTGAGTCCTGGCACCCCTGTGGCTATTATGTGACCATGAAGTCACTGCACATTCATCTCAGAAGGAGCTAACACTCCTTCTTGCTACAGGTGGGGAAACTGAGGCCCCGGAAAGCAACAGCAGGTGCCAAGGCCCCTCAGCTGGGACCCGATCATGGTTCCCTTGGCTCTTCTGATGTCCCCTCCACATGGCACGGCAGGTGCACCTTCCAAACTGACAAGCGGGCAGTGGGCCTGGGGGAGCCCGTGCAGTCAGCCGAGGGTCAGGGTGATCAGTGGGGGGAGGGTTGGTCCCAGATGTGACCAGACTGGCGCTCGTTTCCACCTGACACTGAGCATCGTCCCTATTTGGGTCAGGAAGACCCTTTTTACTCCTGAAATATTTAACTGTCCGAAGATGGTGTTGGCTGATGTCATGTTCTCAGAGAATCCCTCATGTGTTATTGTTTTTAAAGGAGAAAAATAACCAAGTCCAATAAAACGTTGTTGGACCTCATTACTAGACGCTGAGGAGGTCACATTAGACATGAGAACACAGAACGAAAGGGTGCAAATGGGACTCCCCTCCTGAGTGGAGCAGTCAGGGAACGGCCAGGCCAGTCGGGGTTGGGATGGGGCTCACCGCTTGTGCACCTGCACACTCACGAGGCTTAGCCACACAAAGGTTTATTCGTTCACACAAAACTTCCCAGGTAGTTGGTGTAGACTGTAGTCTCTGTGCCCCCCAAATTCATATGTTGAAACTCGATCCCCAATACGATGGTGTTAGGGGGTGGGCCTTTACCAGGTGCCGAAGTCATGAGGCGGAGCCCCCATGATGGAATCGGTGCCCTTGTAAGAGAGACCCAGCGAGCTCCGTTGCCCCTTCTGCCAGGGGAGGACATGGGGAAGACAGTGGCTCTGAACCAGAGCCGGACACCAAATCTGTGGGCACCTTGGACTCCGACTTCCCAGTCTTCAGAACCGTGAAAGACAAATTTCTGTTGTTTGTAAGCCACTTAGTCTGTGGTTGTCTGTTCTAGCATCTCAAACAGGCTAGGCATTGGGTGACCCAGAGCCGGTGTGGTGGCTGCATGAAGTCAGCAGGGACCCGGCTTCCTCTGCCTTCCATTTAGCTGTGCATCACTTCTGATCTCAGGCAACCTCATAGCCTAAAATAGCTGCTGCAGCTCCAGCCATTACATTCCCAGTTAAAGCAGCAGAAAGGAGAGAGAGAGGAAGAAGAGCTCTCTCAATTGTTTGGGAAGCACTCTGGTCTTCTGTGCCCCCTAGACGGTGAAGGGGCATCTAGGGGTGGGAAGGAGGGGCACCCCCACAGGCATTTCTGGGCGAGGTGGCTCCCACAGGCCACAGGCAGGGTTGCTGGGTGTCAGGACTACGCCCTGAGCAGCCTCGCTCAGGGTGGGGTGTGGTGCGCCGGGGCCACGAAGGGTGGCTGGCAGGGGGACCCATGGCCTGGTTTTTGCCTTTGGGCAGCTGAGCCCCGATGTGAGCTCCAGGTCCCCCTACCTGCCCCGGCCTCCCTGCTCCCATTCTCTGTCTTCCAATTTGGCCCCTGCCTTGCCTGTCCCTTTCTGTTCCTCTGCAGCTCCTCGCTGGCCTCCCCCGATGCCATCTGTCACCACCCCCCAGGTGTCACCCCTCTCAGGTCCTCCCAGCTCCCCGCTCCGCCGCCCCATCCTGCTCACTCCAGCGCAGGCCCCGGGGAAAGGGAGCCCGAGAGGGACCCTGGGTGGATCAGGTGAGAAGTCCAAGGCCCCGGGGTTGTGGGGGTGACCTGACAGGCCATCACCCCCTCTTTCCTTAGATGTGATGCTCCGAGATCTTTCCATGGCTCTCTGTTGCCACCTTCCAAACTACCCTTCCGGGGGCACGGTCACGCATTATCTGAACCACCTGCAGTTTTACACTGGGCCCCGGGGACAGCGGCCAGGGAAACAGCTGGCTCTTTATTCGAGGACACAGCTGCCAGCCCCGCTCAACGGCCGAGGGCTGCTTCTTGGAATAAAACCAGCAGTGGCACACGTGTCCCCGGGCGGGAAGGGCACTCGGGGGTCGTGATTACACGGGCGTGCGCGGCGCACTGGGGTCTGTATTCGCCCTTCCTGAGCCGGGTTGGGGGCCGCCGGCCGGCCCGAGGCCAGCTGGAGGCTTGTGCTCTGCAGCCGAAAATAGCGGGAGCTTGGGCCTGAGTTTTCCTTTTCCAGATACGGGCCCGGCTAATTCCCGACACATCAACTTTCAGGGATTTCAAATCCTCAAGTGCTTCTTCCTGAAGGACATAAAAGCTTGAAAACATCTCCTCACAGGGCCCATCATCCGACCGGAGTTCTTCTGGGTCTCCTTAACACTCCCCCTTCCCCTCTTTTTTTTTTTTTCAAAGTAAAATAACATTTATTTTGCTTACAGTGAGACCCTGGAGCCCCCCGGATCTGTCCAGTGTGGGGTGCTGGAACAGCGCTGGTGCCGCGTGCTGGGAGATGCTGCGCCTCTCGTGGGGATGGTTTGGGTTGGTTCCTGTTGACCTGGAGGGTCGGCCTCTGAGATACCCTCAAGTGGAAAGAGCCGGTGGCAAACACGATAACACGGTATTACTCGGTTTTTAAAGAACAACCTGCAGACTCAGAACCTACAAATGCGTGTGAGCTTGCAAGGACGCAGGGCAGGAAGCGCAAGTGCAGTGGAATCACGTCCTCACTCCATCGGCGGGAGCCAGGGGGAGGCGGTGGGAGTTAGGGAGACGTTATTCCCTGTTCTTTCTATGTTGTTTAATATGCTGCAGTAATGAAATACCAGTTTTATGTTAACTAATTAAATGGATTGCTTTAAAATTTCAAAGGAAGGGTCCTTGCAACCCTGCAATTTCAGTGGTCAGCGCGATCTCCCGCGGATCCGACCTGGTGAACCATGAATCCCTCTAGAGTGGGGGCTGCTGGCTGCTTTTGTATGTTTTATGTCTCGGCCCTGGAGTCAACTATTTCTCCAAGGAAGGTGGGTCTCTTTCCATGGAGAATGAAATTTAAAAGCCAAAATGCAGGTGCCGGGTGTGCTCATTGCTTTGAGGGTGTTGCTGATCACAGACTCCTTCAGTGGGTAGGACTAGGGAATGTCTGTCAGTCTATTATCTATCATCTTTCTATTTATCAGTCATCTGTCTGTCCATCCAACTATTTATCTATCAGTCATCTACGTATCTATCCATCTCTCATCTCCACCTATCATCTATCAATCATCCATCTATCCATCCAACTGTCTACCTATCATCTATATCATCTATCAGTTATTTATCCATCCAACTATTTATCTATCCAACTATTTATCTGTCATCTAGCAATCATCTATGTATCTACCCAACTATCCATCTATCAAATCTACATATCACCTATCAATCATCTGTCTATCCATCCAACTATCTACCTATCATCTATATCATTTATCTATCTATCTATCATCTATCTGTCATCATCATCATCATCTCTAGCTATCTATCATCTATCTTCAAACCTTAAGTTCATACAGATACTTTCTGATCCAATTCAACCCCTTAGGGCTGGCTCAAGATTTCCCTCTTTCCAAATCTGTAAACTGACTTCAATGACCGTGAGAAACCTGCCTCCCATTATCCTTGTATGTTTACTTACTAGACCAACATCTTGCCATGTGACCGATCTCTCCTCACTGGCGCTACCTCCTCCCATATGTAGATGCTTCTCTCTTGGACCCTGTGTTGGGCCAGGTTTCCTCACCCTGCTGGACACCCTGCCTAGGCTTTCCCCCACATGGATGTCCTTGTCACCTTGCTTGGGCTCCAGCCCATTGAGCTGGGCTGCCTCTTGCCCCTTCTTCCATGTGGATGGCCCCTGTCCTCAGTTGGGTTCTGATACCTCCTGCCACCCCCATTATGTGGGCATCCTCTATTCTGCTCTATATTGGGTTACCTCTTTGCCTGAATGCCTTCTTCACCTTCTCGGGCTCTGACACCCAAGCAGCCTGCTCCCCCCAAACTTCAATATACCTCTTTTTCTCTGTGATTGGACTCTGACATCTTACCCTGGCCAGCAGCTCCTTCTGGCACTTAGAGGGACACCTGCCTTGCAGCGCCACCTATGGCTTTTTGGACTGAAGTGTTCAGGACAGGGAGAGGGGAGGAACAGGAGCTGTAGACACTTCTTTACCTAAAGTGTTCTCAGCTATTCCCTATTTCCATCCTATCCCTCTTGAGTGGGGGCATCCGTCCAGACATCTGTGATGGCTCCTGCCATGGTTCCTGGTGTTGCCAAACCCATCCACCTGTAGCTGCTTAGCACTGCTTTCATCATTCCGAATAACTCGAGGAATCTACATAGTAGTCATTGTCGAAAGGGAGAAAACAGAATGAAGACAATAACCACTGACAAAATGGAGACAACACTATCATTATTTACTGATGGATGGAGACACACAAAATCCTCAAGAGAATCAGCTAAAAAAACTACCATGCTAGGTACGGGAATTCATTCATTATCCATATAAAGAAAAACCACACAAATTCCTAGGTTTCTTATAAACCAACAGAAACCATTAGAAGGTAAAACTGGAAAAAACTCCTCTGGCAATTGCCCTCATGGTCAGACTTCCATAAAGGCTGGTTGTCCAGAATGTCGGAGGTGGAGCCAGGGTAAGGACCTGCTTTGTAGGACCAGGGCACCCCAATGCATGACACTCAATTTCATGACTTATTTTCTTTTTCCATCTGGGAAGCAAAACGGAGTGCTGTGTGCTGTCATTAAGTGACAGATTGGTGTGCCCCTTTCTAAAAGATAAATTATACATTTTCAGAGCTAGAACATGTGCTATTCACAACATCCCTCTGAGAAATCACTCTGCCCAGGATGTCTGAGTGTTTTTTAATGTTATTATTAAAGTAGAGAGAGAGAATGACCCATGGAACCTACCTCAAATGAGAACATTCTGCTTAGGGAGCTGCATCCAGATGGTGCTCCAGGACAGGCTCTGGGGGTGTGAAGGCAACTCATGAAGATGCCAGACATTTAATAAGGAAAAGTGGTCCTAGTTGCAGGGGTTTGAAGCCATGTGGGCACTGTCTGAATGTTGCTTGGTGTCACCTTGGGTGGAAGGACAGGCACTGGCAATATCACCAGTCTGAGATGAACAGCTGTGCAGAGAGCCTCAGAGATGATCGACTATGTTATGGTGTTATGTCGACTCATGCTTTCACTTGTCTCTGCCTTGCTTATTAATGAGGAACAAAGCAGGCGAGACCCCGAGGGCCATCACTGCTTTGGGAAAGATTCTGTGGGGTGTGTTGGCTATATTGTCTCAGTGTCCCTCTTGGGGTTTGAGGAGACACCTGGATGGCCCAGGCACCATCGTGTGGTGGCTTGGGTGACCAGTTGGACAGTGATATTCTCAGGAGTCTAGGAGAAGCACCTGTTGAGGGCAGATGGTGAGTAGGGTCATGGTCAGTTGGGGCACTTGAGGGGTATTCAGGTAGAGACCCGCTCTGGCTGCCAAAGTATCAGTTCCAATTATAGATCCAGGGCCTGGGGAAATGGCTGCAGGGAGGGCTCATGGACCTGGGAGGGGAGTGGCCTCTGTGAGCTGGACTCCCAAGTAGGACCCTGTGTGTTATTCAGCTCTCACAGGCCCCCACTCTAACAGGGGGCTGTGCTGGGGCTTTTGGGTTCATTGTCAACTCAGGCTCCATGTCCACTCATCCTCAAAATGTGTGGCTACTCTCTTCCCGGTATACAGTCATCTGAGTGAATGACTGCATGTCCTTCTGGGGAAGGATTCAGGGGACAGTCAAGGTAAATACTTGTTGTGATGTCATAGGGTCCTTCCCCTAGGGAACTGGCCACTTATTTAGTCAGTAGGTTTTGGATCTGAAAATTGGTTCAGGTCTGAGAACAGAGCAAGGGATCATGACTTTTAAAATTAGAGTGGCTGCCCTCAGCCCCTGACTCATTCTTGTGTTTTATTAGATATAAAGGTTCAACAGGGCCCTGTTAGCTGCCTGTCAGTCTTGTCCCCGTGGGCACCAAGCTCTGTCAACCACCCCCATGCCCCCATGTTGGCATACCAAGCTCTGTTAACCAACCCCACGACCCCCGTGTTGGAACATCAAGCTCTGTTAACCATCCTCATGACCCCATGTTGGGACATCAAGCTCTGTTAGCCATCCCCACGACCCCATGTTGGGACTTCTTTAGAGCCCTGTCTTTCTAGAACCAGAACAATTTTGATTCTGCTTTCTCTCTCCATTTCAGTTACATGCCTGCAGCCAGAATTTGCTCTTTCTCCTGTTGATGTCACAGCTGATGCAAGCTGGTGGCTCCAGGCCAGCCCCCTGGTTAATATGTGTCCTTCTGTCTTCTGAAACAGGCAGCCCAGATGTCCCTTGTCCTGCTTCTGTCCCCATGAGGTGGTGAGGCTGGTGTCCTTGGAAGGCTTTCCAAAAAGCATGTCCCTCCCCAGCAGTACATTCAGCACTCTTGGAGGAAATGTCCTCCCCTCTTGGGGTCTTGGTGATCACAGTCTCCCCAGGGGAGTGTTGCAGCAGGGGCCAGGGCTTCAGATAGAAGACATGATATCATATCATTTATCCATGTTTCTCAGCACCTAGGCTACAGATGCACACTGAATATGGAAGGACCTCAAATGCGTGATGCTAAGTGAAAGAAGCTAGTCTTCCAAGGGGGCGTGCTGCATAATATTGTTTATATGACATTCTGGAAAAGGCAAAACCATGAGGGGGATATCAGATAGTCATTGTGAGAGGTTGGGGATGGTGGAGTGCTTGACCACAAAAGAGTCACTGAGGGAGATCTTTCGGGTAATGGAGCTGTTGTCCCCTATGTGGGTTGTGGTGGTAGTTAAATGACTCTGTGCTTTCAAACCTCATACTATTATATTAAAAAAAAAAACCCAAGCAAACCAACAAAACTCACACAACTATCTACTACACTAAAAGATGTGAATTTTGCAGCATTTAAATTAAAAATAAAATTTTAAATGTGAAAGAATACATCACATATACATAAAAGACTCTATACTGAAAAAAAAGAAAATTCACATTTTCAAGTGCACAATGAACATTTTCAAAAAGTTTTTAGAACAAAAAGAATGCTTTATTAAAATTTAAAAAGGAAAAAGAATACAAGCAGCATTTTTTATCACAATGCAATAAAAAGAGATATAGTTAATATAGCTAGTTTTACAAATTTTCTACCTCTGTTTCTTTTCCTTTTTTCTTTTTTTTTTGGGGGGGGGGAGGTGGGAAGAGGGAGACAGAGAGAAAGAATCTTAAGCAGGTTCCATGACCTTGAGATCATGACCTGAGCCAAAAATCGAGAGTTGGACACTTAACTGACTGAGCCACCCAGATGCTCCCAGACTTTCTACCTCTTAAAAATCTCTTTGTATCAGAGAGAAAAAACTGAAATTGCAGACTCTTTGGAATGTAAAGATACTAATAATGAAAACACTTGTATCAGATGTATGAGATGTAGCTAAAGCAATTCAGAACTTTAATACATTAATAATAAACAAGTGTGAGTGATTCAAAAATTAAACTTCTAACATAAATGAATAGCAAAATAAAAACAAAATAATCCTAAATGAAACAGAAGGAAGGAGTTAATAAAGTCAGTAATAAAATGAACCAGAAAACATAACAATGGTAGTTAAATCCAAAAAGTTGATTTTTTAAGGTTAAAGAATGAAATAAAAAGGATAAACCATTAGTTAATCTAATCTCTAAAAAGAAGGAAAACACAAATGTACAAAATAAGATATGAGAATGGAGCAATCAAATAAAACAAAATAATTCTGCTCAAAATTATTGGATGGAGGGGCACCTGGGTGGCTCAGTTAAGAGTTCAACTCTTTATCTTCGCTCAGGTCATGAGATCAGGGTAATGCATAGATCAAGCCCCACATTGGGCTTATGGTGGATGTGGAGACTGCTGGACCTTCTCTCCCTATCCCTCTGCCCCTTCCTACTCCCTGCTCACATGTGTTCTCTTTCTGTCTTTCTCTCTCTCTCTCTCTCAAAAAATAAATAATTATTGGATGGAACCATATGAAATTGTTGATGGCAACTCATGGTCCAACCTACTATTTGTACAAACTCTCTGCAAATACAGTTGAGCATCTGGATGGGATTATCAATATCCTATGAAATTATGAATGCCTGAGAATGACCTCAGAGGAGCTAGAAAATCTAAAATAGATAAATTATTGAGGACTGAAAAGAAACAATTGTCAAAGAGCTACCTCCAAAACAAATAATACAAGGTCCAGATGATTCATAGGACAGTGATACAAAAAAATTTCAAAAACAGAAAATCCAAATACTGCTTAAACTGTTCCAATGTATAAGAAAATAAAACTCTACATGGAGAGTGGTTGACAAGAGTCTCCACCTAAGAATATTAGGACTCTTGTCATCTAGGGTAGTGCTCTGCTCCCACCTCACCCCCATGCTTTGCTATTGTGAAGAAACCCAGTTGTTTGTCCTGTCCGATATCCCACAGAATGGATTTTGCTGCTTACATCCTCATGGTGTCATTTGACATGTTCCTCTGTCCACTGTTTTTCTCATAAATTGGTAGTTAGATCTAAAAACTTAATCTGACTTCGATTTAATTTGGAGGAAAGTCTGCTCCATAGGGGTGCTATGTATTTCCATCAGGAGACATGTGGTATCTGGTTGTCTGTTTTTGTGATGTTAGCAGTCTTTGATGATGCTTGTTGAGATCTATTAATTCCTTGTAGGTTGCTAGGTGGTAATATTCTAATTTTACCATTTCTTCTTAAGTTGGCATCCTTCAATAGAAAGAAAATTCTTTTCATCAACTATTTGGCTATCCCAAGATATGGTTCATGTGGGAATGGTAGGAAAAATGCTTCATTCTTTATTTTAATTTGCCAGTTTTCCAGAGTTGGTTTCCTAGTATTATCCCAAGATGACCAATGAGGAATTTTGTGTTTTGTTTTCTCAATAATTATGAGATTACTATTTTAGACATATTTGATGTGTTTTCACCTTTTGAAATGATTAATCTTATGCTCAAATTATCCAATATTGGGCTCTTTACTCCTAAATTCATCCACCATGACTCTAGTAATCTTTGATAACTTCGTTGCCTTCTGGTGTGACAGATGTTCTAGGCTCTCCTTCACGTTGCCCGCCCCAGACCTGGAGTTATTTCTCCAAGGAGGCATGGCTTCCTTTTACTGACCACAACTTGGAGCTAGGGGGAGCATCTTATTTCTGGATTAGTCATTGTTTCCAGTTTTGTTCAGTGGCCAGCACCAGCAGATTACAGACCTACACAGTTTTTGCTAAGCTTGTTGATTTTACACTATACTTCCTTCTCCCACTCCAAAAATCCCAGTTTCACTGACTTGAACATAATTGCTTATTTTTTTATCCCATGAATACACACACAGTAGTTCCAGAATAATGCTACAAAAACTATGACCAACAATATGAATAGCAAAAATCAGTTTAAGCTCTTTTTTTGGAGGAGGGGCGTTTCTTTTGTTCAGGAGGCTGTCTCCCACTCAATAGGTAAAATCAAGATGCTATGCTTTAAAGTAATTTGAAATAGTGTTCTTTATGGGGAAGGTTACACCTCAGAGACTTAGAGTAATCTGTTTCATTTTGCTCTTATTTTAAAGTATTGCTTTTTAAAGTTTAATGTTTTAAAATACATAAAATACTTACATACATAAATACATAAAATAAAATACATAAAATATTTATCAAATCTATAAAACAGGTATATTCAAGGAAGTCAACATCTAAACCTGCTCTCTTTATCCTATTCCTTCTCTCTTCCTATAGATAACAATTTTTAAAATGTTAAAAATTGCTTGTTTTTTGCTTGCTTGCTTTTCTTCCAAATGAATTTCATAATCAACTTGTTGAGCTCCAGCAAACAAACGAAAACTCTGATGATATTTTTATTGGATTGTATTTCCCGTCCATAACTTAATTATTGGATCCCATTTCCATCTATTAACATCTCTATGGTATTGAGTTTGCTTATCAAAGAACAGGATGTCATTCTATTTGTTCACATTCTTTTGTTTTCTCAAGAGGGATTTCTTTTTTTCTCATGTAGGTTTTGGGTGTTCTGGAAGACACAGATGCTGCTCAGATATCTTTTCAGTTAGGAACAGGTGGTCAGCTGACAGCCTCCAGCAGGTACTTTTGTCAGGATACGATTTTGTACCCAATTCCAAAATATGTGTGGGTTTCCTCCCACCACACAGCAATTCTCAGACACCAGCTGAGTGTCCTACAATCCACACAATTCTAACACTCCTTACCTGGAGATAGTGTCAGACTCCACAGGGTAAGGACTGCACCACCCTCCCCTCCCTTCAGATGCTGGTAGCAAGTTCAGGTTGTCATCTGGGCTTCTGACCAACTTGCCATAGGTGGGAGGTTCATTCAGAAGGTCATTCTCCTGGGTTAGATTAATTTGCTAGATTAATTAACAGAACTCAGAGAAACATTTTACTTATTGGATTACAGGTTTATTATAAAAGGATATATGGGCACCTGGGTGGTACAGTTGGTTAAATGTCCAACTCTTGGTTTCAGCTCAGGTCGTGATCTCAGTCAGGGTCGTGAGATTGAGCCCCATGTCAGGCTCTGCACTCAATGTGGGGTCTGCTTAATATTCTCTCTCTTCCTCACCTCTGCCCCACCCCCCACACTCTCTAATAAGTAAAGAAATCTTTAAAAAAATAAATAAAAAGAGGGCAGCCTGGGTGGCTCAGTTGCTTAGCACCGCTTTCAGCCCAGGGCCTGATCTTGGAGACTCATGGGATCGAGTCCCACGTCGGGCTCCCTGCATGGAGCCTACTTCTCCCTCTGCCTGTGTCTCTGCCTCTGTGTGTGTGTGTGTGTCTCCCATGAATAAATAAATAAAATCTTTGAAAAAAATTAAAAAGATATAGCTTAGGAACATACAGATGGATGAGATGCATAGTGCCAGGATTTGGGGCAAGGGTACAGAGCTTCCATGCCTTCTCTAGGGTGCCTCTCTTCCCAAATCTCCACAGGTTCTGCAACCCAGACATTCTGAACCCCGTCCTTTTGGGCTTTTATAGAGGCTTCATTTTTTTTTTTTATCAGATCAACTGGCTTTTTTTTTATTATTATTATTTTTTATTTATGATAGTCACACAGAGAGAGAGAGAGAGAAGCAGAGTCACAGGCAGAGGGAGAAGCAGGCTCCATGCACCGGGAGCCAGATGTGGGATTCGATCCCGGGACTCCAGGATCGCGCCCTGGGCCAAAGGCAGGCGCCAAACCCCTGCGCCACCCAGGGATCCCCGAGGCTTCATTTTTTAATTATGATTGGTCAAATCATTGGTCATTAACTCCTCTGATTATTGCGTTTGCAATATTCCCCCCACCTCCCAGCAGATTAGGCAGTGGGCCTGACACCTCTGACCTTCTGTTCACATGGATTGGAACCAGCCTGGCAACCAGCCCTGTCCTTTGGTGGGGCTCAAAGTCACCTCATTAACATTACAAAAAACACTTTATTGCTCTCAACACTTAGGAAATTCCAAGGGTTTCAGAAACTCTGCCAGAAATGGGAAGGAGACCAAATACACATTTCTTATTATAAATCACAAAATATCACAGAGTCCACCTCAGCTTTTGTGCCAGTTATATTATTCTCAGGGGAGCCCTGGTCGACTGAGCAAGGCCACCTGAAGAGCCTGGCCACCTCAGTCCGACACAGGACGACTCTAACTCTGGGTGGCAGAGACTGTCTGTCACACAGGAGGGGTCTGAGAGCTGTCCCCTTCCCACCCAGCCTCTTCCTTGCTCAACTTTCTGCACTCCCGACTCCATCTTGGCATCCACTTCCCAGAGAACACAAATGTGACAGACACTTACTGTTAACTTTACACTTGAGTATTCATAGTTTCTTTCCTTTTTTTGCTATATGAATGGAGCATGCTTTAAAATGGTTTCTGTTTTTACATATGAAAGCTATTGATATTTCCATGTTCATTTTGTAACTTGCTACTTAACTCAATTATATTTATGTAGCAGTTTTTCCATTGGTGTTTTGGGGTTTTCCACAGATAAAAGTCACATGATTTGTAGATAGTGAAAATTCTACCTCTTCCTTTCTAATTCTTAAGCCTCTTTTTGTTTTCTCTTGACTAATTGCATTGGCTAATACTTCAATACAGCGCTGAACAGTAATGGTAACAAAAGCCATCCTTGTTCTTGACTTTAGTGAAAATCTTCAAGCGTTTTCCATTTAATGCAATTCTGGATTATAAATATATGTACATATATTATGAAATCATATTAAGAAGATACCTTTTAATTCCTATTTTATTATTTGACATGAATGAGTTTTGGACCTTTATCAAATGCCTTGTCTATGATTTGTTTCTTAGCACTATTAATATTATGGATTGTGTAAATGAATTTTCTGATATTGAATCAACTTTCCATTTCAGGGATGAACTGGACTTGATCATGGTGTATCATTTTTTTAATGAGCTGTTGGATTCTGGCTGTTAATTTCCTAGTTAAGGTTTTTGCATTGATGGTCATCAGCAGGATGGGTCTGTGCTTTTCTTCATCATGTGTATGGCTCAATATTTGAACCTGTGAAAGTCCATGAAGTCACATGGGCCTGAAGCATGGCAATGGCAGTGTGAATCATCTCCACTGGTGCCAGTCTGGTAAGCTGTCATTTTTGTAGAGTATTTTCCATTTTATCCATGTCTTCAAATTTACTTACGTAGAATTCTACATAGTAGTCTCACAATTTTTTTGGAAGTATCTGTTCTGATGGCTATTTCCCACTTGTCGTTTCTAACTTTGTATATTCGTATTTTCTTTCCCATTAGGTTAGCTGATGATTTGCTTTTTTTGTTGAGGGTTTTCACCTACTGAACCAGATTTGTTATTATTACTTCTACTGTTCTTTTTTCTAATTCTTTTAATTGTTTTATCTTTATTAGGTTTTTTTCTTCTGTTTCTTTTAGTTTACTCTCTTATCCGGACTAACACTATACTAATACATGACATTAATATGATATATTTTCCTTTGATAATTGGCTTTTGTGATTCTGATATGTTTTCAGTCCATTTTATTTTCAAGAAGTTGTATAAATTCATTTTGTAGTTTCTGTTTGCCCCAAGAATTCTTTAATAGTATGAACCTTAATTCCAGAGAGTAGAGACTTTCTTGTTTATTTTATTATTAACATCACTGCTCTTATTGTATTATGATGAGAAGGTATTGTTTGTATAATTTCAATTCTTCAAATTTACTAAGATTCCCTCTATGACCTGAGCACATGGTTAATCTTTATGAAAGCTCTATGTATCACACTATTAGTTAACATTGTTAAATAGCTGAAGCCAATTAGATGAGAAGGAGAAGTGAGGTAAACAAAGTAGAAAGGAAGAGGTAAGATAATTGTTATTGTCACATTTTTTAAATAATTGTTTAGCGGAAAAGCCCAAAAGAACCAACAATGGAAAAAACAAAACAAAAAAAACAAAAAACAAAAAAAGAACCAACAATGAAAAAATCTATATAAATATTAGGTAATTCAGAAAAGCGGTTGTGTAAAAAAAGTATACATATAAATCAATACCCTGCAAATTTAGGTATATATTATATACTAAATATTATATTCTATTTTATGAATAGAATATAACTTATATACCTATTATATATATATTTTTGAAGCATAGTGCAGGACCAGTTATACAGTCTGTAAACATTTGTGTATAAAACCATGTATCTACCCAGAGATGTTTATCCAAGCAAAGAATGGTGCTGAAGGGACACCCAAGAAGGGGTGTCCCTGAAGAGAAGTGGGAGACCCCAAAAACGTCTTTAGACTTAATGCTAAACTTTAGGACTGGCGGCCCTTCCCTTTGCTCCCTGGAAATATCAGAGTAGCCAGGGAACCAGCACATCTAGAAAGAAAAGAGGCCCAAGAAAACATCCACGAAATGAATGAAAGGAGAATGGAGAGAGGGGTGCATGTGGTTGGAACGCAGAACAATGGGCCTCTCAGGAAGAGAGCAGAGTCTGGGCTTCTCAACCAGAGAAGGCGATGGGGAGACAAGAAGGAAGGTGGGCGAGTCCCGAGTTCCTTCTGCCGGAGAGAAGAGGCCATTTGGGAGACGGGTGACAGCAGTCCGTAAAAGCAGATTTCATCTCTCAAGTTATCTCTGAACATACAGTGTGCGTGCTCCAGTTTTATCTGGAGGAACTGTGGCGAGCAAGCCGTGCAGTTATGACGGCAAAATTAATGGCAAGAAATATCCTTTGGGGACCATTCTAAGGGCAGAGCTTTTGCTGGGGGAACTACTTTTGAAAAGGGAAAAATTCCTGCGTTTGCTCTTAAAGCTTTAAAAGCTTTTTCACGTTCTTGCATTAAACAGTGTTGTTAATGGAATGAGAGCTTTTCCCTGCAGTGATGGTCTATTATTGCCTCAGAAACCGGCATCTTTAGAAACGCCGTGGCTTCCCTTTGCCGGCCTTGATTCCATCATTGATGGAGTCACTTGAATTTCTAAGTGCTATTGCCAGGCTTCTTCTTAAATGTAGAGGATGCACAGCCACTAGGAATTATCCTGACAAACTGACGTCTCTGAAGAGAAAGCTAAGCCATAAACCTTTCTGCTAACACTGTGATTGGGCCCAGCAATTTCTCAAGCCTGCCATTTGCTGGTGCTCCCCTGGAAGGCTGCTGGGCTTCAAGCCAGAAGTCTTGAGTTAAGCCCTAGATTCACTGTTAACCTGCTTTGCGATCTTGAGCGTCACCCAAACTTGTCACCTCAGTTTTCTCATCCGCTGGAGAAGGAGAATAAGTATTCCCACCTCACAGGATTGCCGGGAAGATGAAAAACATGATCACATGTGTGATCACATGGTGCCTGGCATGTGATGAGGGTCTGCTGAATTGAAACCTCTACTTCTTTCTAGTTTGGGGCAATGGTCCCCACACAAAGTCCCTTGGAATCATCTGGGAAGCTAAAACCAAACAGAACGAAACCCAAACACAAAATCCTGACCAAGGCAGACCTGGTGCCCGCCCCAGACCACTTTTGGTGGTTCTGGGTTGTGTCTATGCCTCAGCATTTGGGAGCCCGCTGGCCCAGAGTATGTGAAGTTACAAAAACTGTGACCACCAGGCCTGTCGCTAGGAGTGTACAGCCCATGATGCTGAGATTCAGCAGACAGCAGACTGTGTTGTGCTGCCACAGCCCTGCGGGACATCTTCCTTAGACTTGATTGTGACACAATAATTTTCCTCAAAATTAAAAATAATCTCAAAAACTGAAATGTAAGTATTACCAGGAGGCAAATTTCCAACAGAAATGTTTTATATTAAATAGCAACCTGATTGGAACTCACACTTCGTTCTCGTGGTACTTTGCCAACTCTGTGAGAAGTTCTCAGGAAAAGGCGCTGGGGGGACAGTGGGTGGCGTCCCCTGGGGAAAGCTGCCTGGTGACTCCACACACAGGTGACTTCAGCCAATGCCCTGCAGTCTGGAGGGCGACCTGCACTAGCCAACAGCCCTCCCAGGAGCCAGTCATTCCAAGCATCACTTAAGGGGCCGTTCCCAGACCTGCCCCTAGTGCTTGCAGGGCCCGGCGGGGGCACCGGTGGAGGCCTGCAGTCCGCCCACCTGCTAGGGGTTGGTTGTTAGATAAAGCACATCCCCTCTCCTACCCTGACAGGAATGCCTGGTAGGCAAGGATGGATTTTAGAATTCTTGGTTGGGTGAGTCAGGGTCTCATGTGGAAAAGTGGCCTCATGATGACCTCCAGCCCAGGACTGACCCGAACACCAAGATGTGACCGATCCTTCCCTCCCTGTGCCTGGGAGTGAGGAGCCTCAGCTGCCCCCAGGCTCTCAAACAGCTACCGCTTGGCTCTTCCTGGGCCCCAGAGGTGTGCCCACCCAGCAGGTGTCCCCTTTGGGAGGGTGTGCCTGGGAGCAGACTTGGGGTCATTTGAATGATGAAAGCCTGGGCACCTGACCACAGTCTGGATTGAGAGGGCCATGAGCTCCAGGTGGGTACCTCTCCTCGGCCTTGGCCCACGGGGAGGGGAGTAGCTGGGGAAAATCAGAGCAGCACCCCGAAAGTGCGGGTCCCAGGGCAGCTCCCATGGCGAAGCTGACTTTGCCAGAGTAGTAGATGCAATGAGAGGTCATCCAGTGCAAAGAGGAGTCACCAAGTGTCCCAGCACACAGTTGATGGCAGTCGGGGTGGGCATTAAGGACTTGTTCCTGGAAGCGAAGAGGCAGGATGAGTTGAATCATCCGAGCAAGGAAGGAAGCAGCGGTGCGGAGGGTGCTTTAGACGGAGGGGCGTCTTATGCCAAGGAACGGAGGTAGGAGAAAAGATACAAAGTCCAGAGAAGTGACAGGTGAGTCTTGTGGACAAGCCTGTGGATGGGGTGGGGACGTAGGGGAGGGTGGGAGCATCGCCGCCTTGATGCTTCACCACACTGAAGAGTGTTTCTCAGGAAATTAAAAACAACATTTTAGAAACAGGAGGAAGGGCGAGAGAGAGCATCCTAGGGGAGTGTATTTTCACAGCAGAAAGCGCTCTGGTAAAATGGCCAGTAGTCCCTGGATTTGCTTATTCTGTGAAACAGCGTCTTATGTTGCAGCACGGATGCTAAAACCGTCTGATGCTTTAGAGGCATCACATTTAACTTTATTTGTTAGTTTTTTTTTTTAAAGCTACAGAATAACAAAGAAACTCCCTTCCTGTAAGCATTTTGTTTTTAAGAGCTGCATTTATTAGATGTCATAGCACTGAGAGTTTTTCACGGGCTTTGCAAGCCGCGATATTGTTCCAAATAAACAAATCCAAGTCTTGCCCTAGGATATTAAGGACAAATAGCACAGAAATCTTTCTTGTTCTCATTTTCATTTATATTATCTGACAGGCTTTTAAGACTGCTTATTGGTGGTATGAATCTGAACAGTGGAGGCCCCCAGAGGGGAGGAAAATGTGAGTTTTGAATATGACTTTTCTACTAAACCAAATGAAATGGAATTTAAATCCATTGTAATAAACTCCACAGGGCACGCCTGTTGTCTTGGTAGAACAGAGCTCCTCTGTAATGACTGTGCTGTTGGCATTCAAAGTCCTTGCTTATGGTGACTAAAAATGAAATGGTATGAGGGGGAAAAAAGAAAGAGGTGCTTGGAACCCAGGAGGGGAAAGTGGGCGGCTGGCTCGGTGTTCAAAATCCATCTCTCCCTCCTCTTGGCTGGTTTTTGTCTAGATGTCCATTCGGCCACCGTGGGACTAGAGGAAGGTCGGTCCAGTCACTGAGGTCTCATTCGCCTTTTCTGCGATTGGTTTCGATGTAAGGAATGAGAAACAACTCTCTCAGCTAAGAACCTCTTCTAGCCCTTGTGAGAATTGGATGTGATGCCCAGATAGCTGCGGCATCTTGCAACCCTGAGGATAGCTGGCCTAAAGACGGGTCAACCTGCTGAGCATGTCAAAGGGGGTCGGTAGAAAGAACTGGGGTCTTTAAAGATGTTACGGAGTCACTGGGTTAACTAACCGTGGAGCCATCTTGTCTTGGAAGGTTTTATTAGGTAAGAAAAGAACATTCTTCTTCCTATTACTGGCAGCATCCTCACCAATAGGGAGGGAAATACACTTTTTAAAAAAAATAATAAATTTATTTTTTATTGGTGTTCAATTTGCCAACATACAGAACAACACCCAGCGCTCATCTTTCTAATCCCTCCACATCCTTCTTCTTGTTGGATCTTTAGGTGTGGAGTAAGGTTGTAAGTGACCTTGAAAGTGCAGGTGGGGTCTTCTGGAGACTATTGGAGATCTTGACTTAGAAAGGATGATGGGAAATCCATCATTAAAGACAACACAGAGAGGCAAGAGAGGTCAGCTTAGATATCTTATCGTCTTATCAGTATGGTGTAGATTCATACCAGGAGCTAGCGTGGTGATATAGAAGGATCGCTGGACTGTTGAGTCCAAAGACTTAGTTCTAGAGTCTGCTTTCCATTACCTGTGTGAGTGCGCTCGTGAAGGGCATTTGCCTTCTCTGGGCTGCACCCTTCTCATTTGTAGGAAGAAAAGTGTGAATAACACTATCTTTGGGACCCCACCCAGCTCTCACAGTTGGTGATTCTAGAACTCTGCACCCCACTTGTGTTAAGTATGACAGCGTTGCTAGCTCCTCTCTCAGGCATGGGAGAAGGTCTCTCTCCTCCTTGTATTTCTGGGCTTGTGGAGGTATGTAACATAGAGTAGTTGGACTTGGATTAAGTCCTAATGAGATTCTTCCCTTGGAATTTTAATTGTGTCTTTTTGGAGAACTGAGGTGATGCCTACCTGGGAAACTCAGCAGGGCTGAGAACTATTGTAGGACTATGTTGTTTTTCAAGAATGTTAGTCCACAGGGGCACCTGGGGAGCTCAGTCGGTTGGGCATCTGATTCCTGATTTTGGCTCAGGTCATGATCTCAGGGTTGTGAGTTTGAGCCCCCACATGCTGAGTGTGAAGCCTGCTTGAGATTCTCTCTCTCCCTCTTCCCCTCCCTCCCTGCTTATATGTATCCACACGCTCTCTCTCACGCTTTTTCTCCCAAAAAATAATATTAGCACATAAATAACGGCTGGTGTGTATAAAGTGGTGCGCAAACTGTCAGGCATTATCCCTCCAGGTGCTGTTTATCTGCATGAATATTATGCCCAGTACCATTGCACAGTGATTTTCTACTTGCTGTGTATTTTGAAGAAAGTTGTTTCAAGAGGCAGCAAAACTCTCGAGAGCAGGCCCGAGTCTTGTTAATCTCTGTTAGTACCTAATACCAGTAACTTAAGAATTAAATATGTGTGAGTGAGAATGATAAAAATGAGGGGAACTGACAGGACTCACAGTCAGTTCATGGTTCTGCGAATGGTGGCCCCTAATGATGTCCCCCCTCATCTCTCACCACTGCCTGCCCCGCTCTCTGCCTGCCAGCCATACCGAGCTTTCTTCCTTAGAGCAAAATGGTTACTCTCGCTCCTGCCTCTGGACATTTGCACAAGCCTTTCCTTTTTCCCAGACCACTCTTCTCCCTGCCACAGCCTGGTTAACTATTTCATCCTTCAGGGCTCAGACTGAACACCCACCTATTCAATATTTACTATCTTGGTCAGTTTGTGCTGTTACAGCCACGCACTGTAGACAGGGTGGTTTAAACAACAAACATCTGTTTTGTACAGTCCTGGAGGATGGGAAGTTTCAGATCAAGGTGTCAGATTTGGGGTCGGGTTAGAACCTGCATCCTGGTTCACAGATGGCAATCTTACTGTGCCCTCACATGGTGAAAAGAGAGAGTGAGGGAGCTGCCTAGGGTCCCTTTTATGAAAACACTAATCCAGGGCACCTGGGTGGCTTGGTTGGTTAAGCATTTGGACTCTTGGTTTTGGCTCAGGTCATGATCTAAAGGTCCTGAGATCAAGCCCTACATCAGGCTCCACACTCAGCATGGAGTCTGTTTAATCCTCTCCTTCTGCTCCTTACCTCCCCGCCCCCACCTCCCCGTGCTCTCTCTCTCATAAATAAATATTAAAACAAAACAAAGCACTAATTCCATTCATGAAGGTGGGCCCTCTGTACTTAACTCTATCACATTGGGGGTGTGGTGAGGATTTCAACACATGAATTTTGAGGGGACACACAGTCTGTCACATCTAGAGGCCAGGGCTGGACCCGGAAGCCCTCCTGGACACCCTCACCTCGGGGCAGAGCAATAACGTGCTTGCATGGTTATTGGATTAATGTCTGAGTCTGTCAGGCTCGACTGTCCCTGCAGGCGCTGACCCCACCTGGGGTTCTATGCTGGGCTGCTGACACACAGCTCAATGCCTGCCTGCCACATACTGGAAACTCAATAAACTTTTTTTTTTTCTTTTAAATGAATGAAGAAACTGTTGAAGAGATTTTGTCATCTAGTCAGCTACCAAGATGCAAGTGGGCTTGTATTATGTAGACCTCTTTCGACAGGGATTTTGAGGGTAAAGGGAGCCCACCCCATGCTGCAGATGTATGTCTGGACACTTGAATGTTCTTTTGTGGTCCTAGGCAGAGATCCCAATCTAAAATATCAGGGATTTATATATTTCAAATTCAAATGTCTTCGATCTTTACTCAGTATTTTGACCTTAAAAAAAAAAAAAGTGCCTGCACAAATGCCAGGCTTTTGTTTGTTGGAGAGATGGTGGGTGTTCAAGCCTCAGGAATGAGCCTGTGTATTCTCTGCGTGGGGAGGAGCATGTCAGTTGGCTTTGTTCTCAGTGGGAGATTGTTCTGGAACCCGAGGAGGAGACAGACAGGTATTCCACAAGATTAGTCACAGGAGAACTGTTTCTATCATGTGGTTTCTTCCTATAATTGTTCCTAGGAATCTTCTCTGTTTGGAAAGGATGAGTGAAATGAGACATTTGCTTTATTTGATTGAATGAAAGCAGTTAGAACTTCCTGTAAATTTAGACTTGGGGTGGGGGGAGAATTAGGATGTATTCTCTCTCTTTTTTTTTAAAGATTTTATTTATTTATTCATGAGAGACACAGACACCGAGCAGAGACATAGGGAGAGGGAGAAGCAGGCTCCCTGCAAGGAGCCTGATTTGGAGCTTGATCCCCAGGACCCCGGGATCACGCCCTGATCCAAAGGCAGACACTCAACCAACTGAATGACCCAGGTGCCCTGGGATGTATTTTTGATTAAATTATAATAATCGGCAGACTTCCTGGCCAAAATCTTGCACTGACAGCCATCGTATCTTTCCTTGCTCACCAAGGCTGCACATTTCTTTATGTGGTTCTTTCTTCCTTTCAAAAGATAAGATCATTCCAACCTTATGACAACCCCAGGAAGGATGAAGACCTATTTTGTAGACAAGGAATCAGAGGTAGAAGAACATTACACGATTTGTTTAAAATGTCACATCTACTAAGTACAGCAGGGCCTAGACTCTAAGACTAACTTCTTTGTACTGCCTGCTAGTGCCATTTTCATCTGAAACCAGGGTGAGGTAGGTGAGGCACAGCAGTGGGAGGGACGAGGGATGGACCAAACCCAGCAGGGTAGCTCAGTCTACAGACGTGTGGCTCGGTACAGACCACAGGAGACGAGCACTGGGGAGAACAGCTGCTGGAAGGGCACCTGAGGATGGTTGGACTCTGCCCTCGTGGGACAAGGACACCATCTACACAGCTCAGAGAAGGAGGCCGGGTTAATATGGGCACGAATGTGTTTGAAACTCATCCAGCAAGAGTCAGAGCCCTGCCCTAAATGTGCTTCTATGTTTCTACTAATTCAATTTTAACAAATATCATCTAAAAGCTTCGCATCCTGTCTGGGTGGGTTTTTGGATGTATAATTCATATTCCTCCATTCATTTGGCAAGCTGATGCTCTGTATGTTCACGATGACTTGGCAAAACCTATATGACTGAGCCCTGTGGTTAATCTATGTAAACCCACATGTTGTAAATATTGCATTGTTGGAATGAAGTCGGCTTGTTCATTTCTTAAGTGTTTTCTTAAAGTGATATTGGATTCTGCTGGCTAATATTTTATTTAGCATGTTTGCTTCGATACTCACGAGTGATACTGGTTTGTAGCTTTCCTACATTCCTCCCATCCTTATCAGGCGCAGTATCAATGTTATACTTGCTTCCTAAAAGGAATTAGGAAGTTCGTCTTCATTTCTAATGCCCTGAGAGAAAAAAAAAAATCCCTGTATATGTTCATTCTCAGAAAAATTTAAAGGCAGAGAATTGGCCAGTCTTCAAAATAATGTTAAGAGAGGAAAATCCCACCAAATCCAACAACACAATTTCTCATGGTCCTGCCCTACCTTTATTGGACCTCAGGTCTTACAAGTAAAACCAAGGTAAGAAAAACTGAAGCAAGAGAGAAGACGGGTGCTGGCGAGGGGTACTGAGGTTGGTCAAGGCCACTATTGGAAAGACAAAACACATCTCAATATGAAAACACAGGGTGTAATAGGGTAGATCAGAAGTGGACTATAGGAAGGGACTCAAAATGATGTGTAGTTTGAAGGATCTGTGTGAAAACACTGGCTTCTGGGTGTAGAAAGGAAACAGGAAGGAGGGAAGGGGAGAGGAAAGGGGCAAGGAAGGCATCTTTAAAAAACTGAGTGATGGAGGGGGGAAGAAACCAGAGGAGAAAGTTGAAGGTCCTGTAAGACAAAAGAGGACCAAACATGGAAGGATGTGCAAGCACTCCCCTCACTGCCAAACCAAACAAACAAGATCCACTCAAGTATCTGGACCTTCCTGTCCTGACAGGACAAAGTGCCATTCAGCTAGGAATCCAGTAAATCACCACAACATGACTCTGAGAAAGATCAGCGGATCCGTACAGACTTGGCAATGCCTCAGACCAGAAGACAATTCTTAATATGCAGCCACCGAGACAGACTTGACTCAGAAAAATCATAAAACAACAGTTCAAATAGAATGAAATCTGTTCAAATATGCATTTGAGGATAAAACCACTTTGAATCAGAAGTTCAAAAACTAAGAGAGATTTTAAAAGAAAAATACCAAGAAGAAATAAAGAAAAGGGTGATGGAGTTCAGAAAAAAAAATAAGAGAGTTAAAAATATTTCAGAAATGCAGAAAAAGTTATAAGATTCGCAAGGGAGAGTATTCTCAAATGCTAGTTTATTAAGAGGCAAGGAAGAAAGGCAGAAAAACACCCCCAAAAAAGACTGATATAAAGGTGGATGCAAATAGGATCAGAGAATAAGTTGTGGGAAGGACAAACAGGGAATTACATCTGTGTTTCTGGGGGCCCCGAGGAAAGAAGTAAAATAAGACAGAGCTAATATTTAAAATTAGAATCCAAGAAAATTCACTGCAAAAACTCCCACTTTTTCTACAAAAACCCCCATTCTAGTTCTATGCGCAAATAGAAGGGGTTCACTGGGTACCCGAAAAACCTAACTCAGAACAATCAACGCCAAGACATATGCAGTGAAACTTTTAGATTCAAAGATAAACAAAATATATCAAGGCTTCCAGGCGAAAAGCACAAAGGCAAACAGATGAGACTGGGATCAGACTTTTCAAGAATAAGGTGCAAAGCCAAGCCAACAGTGAAGCAAGCGTTTTAAAAATAAGAGAAAAAAAGGTAAACTAAGGGTTTTCTTTGTAGCCTGGCTGTTCATCAATATCAAGGCTATGAGAAAAACTGTTTTCAACGTACAAGAGCTTTAGGATGCGGGGATGGAGCTCCGTGGCTGAACCCAGGTGAGGGAGGATGGGGCGGAAGAGTGTGGCTTTGGAAGTGGGGTGCGTCTAAGCCCGGCCCAGGGGTTACTTCCTCTCCCTTGAAGAGAAGCTCCATACTCTCACCTTAGGGCAGAAGGAGTCTGGGAGTCACAGAGCAACCCTGGAGCTGAGGGGAGCGATGGCAGGGGAGGGACAGCTGGGAGCAGTGAGGCCGCCCCGCCCTCTGCCCCTGACCTTGGTCCTCAGTTGCCTCCTCCAGGATGTGCCTGAGGATGTGCAATCTCAACAGGCACCCCCAGTGGTTTGGTAAAGGCGATGCCGCTTGGCGAAGTGCTAGCTGGCTCCACCCCCCACCCCCACCCCCCAGAGCCTCCTGTGCCCATCCGAGCCTAGAAAGGGCAGCTTTTCATCTGCACATTCCTTTTAAATATTAATAATAGTGCAGAGACATATATTTTCTGTACCTTATAGGAATTATCTTATTAAATGTAGTGTATTTTGCTTAATTGTCTCACTTTATGACATTCTCACAACCACCCTGTGAGGTTCTCTTATTCCCATTCACAGATCAGGACACTGAGCTTTGAAAGGGTGAAGCTGTTTGCACAAGGTGATAAGGTTCTCTTCATGTAGTGGCAGACCAGGAGTCTGAATCAGGTCTGCCTTTCTCAGAGCCTCTGCTCCTAACTACCACCCTGGACCGCCTGCCACGGTGACTGTCCTCAAAGAGCAGGACAGGAAGCCGTTATCAGTAACTACACCTTCGAGTAAATGAGTTCATCAGTATTAGCAATTCACATCTTTGTAGCACCTTGCTATGTGCAAGGCACTTTGCTGTATACTGTGCTGCTTGGTGCCCATAACAGCCCTATAAAGTAGGGCACCGAAAGGACCAGGGCATGGGGACACACACACAGGATTTTTAAATAAGCAGAAAAAAACTTTTAAAAAAACAACAAAGATCTAAATGTGAGACAAGAATCCATCAAAGTCCTAGAGGAGGAGAACACAGGCAACACCCTTTTTGAACTTGGCCACAGCAACTTCTTGCAAGATACATCCATGAAGGCAAAAGAAACAAAAGCGAAAATGAACAATTGGGACTTCATCAAGATAAGAAGCTTCTGCACAGCAAAAGAAACAGTCAACAAAACTAAAAGACAACCTACAGAATGGGAGAAGGTATTTGCAAATGACATATCAGATAAAGGGCTAGTTTCCAAGATCTATAAAGAACTTATTAAACTCAACAGCAAAGAAACAAACAACCCAATCATGAAAAGGGCAAAAGACATGAACAGACATTTCACAGAGGAAGACATAGACATGGCCAACAAGCACATGAGAAAATGCTCCATATCCCTTGCCATCAGGGAAATACAAATCAAAACCACAATGAGATCCCACCTAACACCAGTGAGAATGGGGAAAATTAGCAAGACAGGAAACCATAAATGTTGGAGAGGATGTGGAGAAAGGGGAACCGTCCTGCACTGTTGGTGGGAATGTGAACTGGTGCAGCCACTCTGGAAAACTGTGTGGAGGTTCCTCAAAGAGTTAAAAATAGAGCTGCCCTACGACCCAGCAATTGCACTGTTGGGGATTTACCCCAAAGATTCAGATGCAATGAAACACTGGGACACCTGCACCCCGATGTTTCTAGCAGCAATGTCCACAATAGCCAGACTGTGGAAGGAGCCTCAGTGTCCATCGAAAGATGATGGATGGAGAAGCTGTGGTCTATGTATACAATGGAATATTCCTCAGCCATTAGAAACGACAAATACCCACCATTTGCTTCAACGTGGATGGAACTGGAGGGTATTATGCTGAGTGAAGTAAGTCAATCAGAGAAGGACAAACATTATATGGTCTCATTCACTTGGGGAATATAAAAAATAGTGAAAGGGAATAAAGGGGAAAGGAGTGAAAATATCAGTGAGGGTGACGGAACATGAGAGACACCTAACTCTGGGAGATGAACAAGGGGTAGTGGAAGGGGAGGTGGGCGGGGGTTTGGGGTGACTGGGTGATGGGCACTGAGAGGGGCGCTTGACGGGATGAGCACTGGGTGATATGCTATATGTTGAAAATTGAACTCCAATAAAAAAATAATTTAACAAAAGAAAAAAACTGAATGCAGCTTTACCCCAAAATTAAATTAAATTAAATTAAATTAAATTAAATTAAAAAGCAACCTAGTTGAACAATAAGTGTGCATTGGGACCAGACTTCCTGTCTGCATAGGACCAGGACAGTTCTGGAAGACACGGACAAACTGTATTCGTCCTGTACTGTCTGAGCTCTCTGCTTCTGTCCTTTCGACGTGGGATTGTCTTCTTCACCTCATCTGTCAAGACACGCGTTATCCTTCAAGACTGAACTCAAACACCCTCATCGTTCTTTCAGCAAGAAGGGAATTGCCCCTGTAAATTCCTGAGCACATTGTTTTGAAAACGAAAATGCATTCACTTTTATTATTTTTGTTTTACTCTTTTAGTTGAAGTCCACAGCGTGTATAAAACCTTAAAATAGAACTTTTAAAAGTTGTTAGACAGGTTGCGACAACTACCAAATCTGCCCGTGACATCACGGCCTCTTAGATAAATACTTATTTCGATAGGCTTCACCATGCACATATTTTACAAATCCTATTTTTTGAAAGTTGAAGTCTTTATTTTGAGATGATCACACATTCACAAGTTATCCTATGAAGTAACACAGGGAGAGCTTGTGTTTCCTTTACCCATTTTCGTCCGAGGGCCCAGCAGCACAGCCAGGGGGGTGACAACCATCGATGCCTCCCACTCAGATACCTCGGTTTCACTTGTCCTCGTCGCGTGTGTCTATTTAGTTGTGTGCGACCTTACCACGGGGAAGGCTCAGGCCGCCAAGGCCACGGTCAGGACGGTGCAGTTCCACACTACGTAGGACCATCCCTCCTGCCGCCCCTCCTGCACCCCCTCCCCGGCCCCTGGCAACAGCGAATCTCGAATCTCGCTTCCGTTCTATCCTTTTGCCACTTCAGAATGTGACGCACCGGACCCAACGGGGTGTGACCCTCTGAGACTGGCTTTCTCACGCGAGCACTTTCCAGAGCTGCAGTCGTGCTGGGATACGGCGTCGAGCACGCGGTCGGGTTCCTTAAGTCTGCCCTATGCCTCCCTTTCCTCACCTGCAAAACGGGGACAATCCCATCTATGTCACAAGGCCGCGGCCTGCAGCTCGGACTGTCGTCCTCTGTCACGACGGAGCTGCTGCTGCCATCGGTCTTGTCGCCTTGACTCCTCCGGCACATCGGGCGGTGAGCCCCTTGCGCCTTCGGCCACACCGAAGTCCTGGCCCGGTCCTCGCGGCCTTGCTGGGCGGGGGAGGGGCTGCAGCTGCAGGACGCCGACCGCAAGGACACTTTGCTGAGAGGGGACGGCCACTTAGAGGAAGGCACTGGAGGATGGCGCTGCACGGGGCTGGCCTTGCGCTGGGGACCTGGGGACGCGCGGTCAGAAAGACAGATCCTGCGACAGCGTCAGAGAGGGGGATGCTGGGAACGCCCCCAAGGAGGGGGATGCTGGGAACACCCCAGAGAGAGGGATGCTGGGAACAGCCCCAGGGAGAGGGATGCTGGGAACACCCACAGGGAGAGGGATGCTGGGAACACCCACAGGGAGAGGGATGCTGGGAACAGCATCAGAGAGGGGGATGCTGGGAACACCCACAGGGAGAGGGATGCTGGGAACAGCGTCAGAGAGGGGGATGCTGGGAACAGCCCCAGGGAGAGGGATGCTGGGAACACCCCAGAGAGGGGGATGCTGGGAACAGCCCCAGGGAGGGGGATGCTGGGAACAGCCTCAGGGAGAGGGATGCTGGGAACACCCCCAGAGAGAGGGATGCTGGGAACAGCCCAGAGTGGGGATGCTGGGAACACCCCAGAGAGGGGGATGCTGGGAACACCCCAGGGAGAGGGATGCTGGGAACAGCATCAGAGAGGGGGACACTGGGTACAGTCCCAGAGAGAGGGATGCTGGGAACAGCCCCAGGGAGAGGGATGCTGGGAACACCCCAGAGAGGGGGATGCTGGGAACAGTGTCAGAGAGAGGGATGCTGGGAACAGCCCAGAGAGACGGATGCTGGGAACAGCCTCAGAGAGAGGGATGCTGGGAATGCCCCAGAGAGGGAGATGCTGGGACCACCCCAGGGAGAGGGATGCTGGGAACACCCCAGAGAGGGGGATGCTGGGAACGGCGTCAGAGAGAGGGATGCTGGGAACAGCCCAGAGAGACGGATGCTGGGAACAGCCTCAGAGAGAGGGATGCTGGGAATGCCCCAGAGAGGGAGATGCTGGGACCACCCCAGGGAGAGGGATGCTGGGAACACCCCAGAGAGGGGGATGCTGGGAACAGCGTCAGAGAGAGGGATGCTGGGAACAGCCCAGAGAGACGGATGCTGGGAACAGCCTCAGAGAGAGGGATGCTGGGAATGCCCCAGAGAGGGAGATGCTGGGACCACCCCAGGGAGAGGGATGCTGGGAACACCCCAGAGAGGGGGATGCTGGGAACAGCGTCAGAGAGAGGGATGCTGGGAACAGCCCAGAGAGAGGGATGCTGGGAACAGCCCAGAGAGAGGGATGCTGGGAACAGCCCAGAGAGAGGGATGCTGGGAACAGCCCAGAGAGAGGGATGCTGGGAATAGCCCAGAGAGAGGGATGCTCGGAAGAGCCCAGAGAGAGCTGCTCCCCTCAGGGAACCACGGCCTGTCACTCCCTGTCCACCGAGGCCTGATTCAGAATTTTCCGTGTGAAAAGGGACGATCCCGAGATGTTACAGAGTTGGACGCTACAGACAACAACTATTATTAATTATTGGAGAAATTTAGGTCTGATGGATTTTTAATCTTATTTAAAGTTCACACCGTCTGTGGAGAGCGGGGAAAAATGCTTTGTTGTTCCATCTGAATCCCCGACGGCCGCCGTCCAACCTCCAGCGCACGTCAGCTCTGCAGTTAACTGAGCAGATACTACAGGATCCATCTGCACAGCGATGCGCCCCAGCAGGTCCAGCCCGCTCGCCGGGGGAGCTCACCCGGCACTTGGAATGCTTCCCCCACAGCACACCTCTAGCCGAGCAGAAGCAATCTGATCCCCCAGCTGGAGTGATGTAAGTGGAACTAAATATTTTTAAATGATGTCTTGATAGTTGTTGAAATTCCTGAGCCTCTGCTGTGACTTGACAGCTTGGTAATTGCTAATTCGCTTTTATGCTAATTGAACTGGATCCTTCTTGACAGTTTTCATGTTAAGCTCTGTGACTTGCCATGGAGTCGGGGGGCTGCTCCCACGGCCCCCCGCCCCGGGCGCCCCGGACAGGTGGCCGAGGGCCGGCATCTCACCCAGGCCAGACGCGCCGTAGGTACACACTCCGGGAGCAAAACCCTGTGACGGGGGGTGTGATTGTCCAAGAGGGGGCTAGCGATCCTTCGCCCCACAGACACCCCTCGGCCGCCCTCACGGGTGGCCAGCTCAGTGGGGAGAGCAGAGGCTTAGGGTACAACATATTTGCGTTCAACTAATTTCTCTGCCATTTACCAGCTGAGTGACTTTGGGAAAACGGCTTCACCTCCCTGGGCGTGTTTGCTCATCTACAAAATGCAATTAATGTATCTGCCTCAGGGTGCTGGCATATTTGAAGAATTAATATGCTTACATTTTTAATTATTTTTTTAAAGATTTTATTTATTTATTCATGAGAGAGAGAGAGAGAGAGAGAGAGTGAGGCAGAGACACAGGCAGAGGGAGAAGCAGGCTCCATGCAGGGAGCCGGACGCGGGACTCGATCCCGGGTCTCCAGGATCACGCACGCCCTGGGCCGAAGGCATATGCTCAACGGCTGAGCCACCCAGGCGCCCCAAGAATTAATATGTTTAAAGACCTGTGGCTGCGAACTTACGGCACATGGTATTCAAGAGACACCAGCTCCATGTTTCTCTCTTACGCGATCGGGACGCTGTTTTCCGCTGTCTTGTTCCATCCCTTCCTGTGCTAAGCACGGAGATGAGCAAGCAGGGCCTCCACCTGCAAAGGTCCACGGGGCCGCGGGGGCAGGGGTGACGCGGTGGCACTTGCTGCCGGTGAGGCTGAGGTCCGATTTCTCGGGGGGGCCCTTGGCACCCGGGTGGTAGCGAGGAGGCCGTCAGGAAGCCTTTGTCGTGCGCGTCTCTACCCTCACCTTCTGTTGCTCTCTTTCCGGAAACAAATCCTCTCCTTCATCTCCACACTCAGTTCTGGGGCAGGAAACAGACCCACGGGCGAGCATCTTCCTTGTTTCCGAATGTGCTTCTTCTCACAATAGGAACTTGGAATAAAATCGTGTCGCGTGGAGAAGTGTAGCAGATGACCGCACACGAGCATAAAAGCTCCCTTCGTATCCTGCTCTTCATCATTTGGGTTTACGGGTGCCATTTGCCAGAGGTGGTGGAAAATTAATTTTGGTCAATTTGGGGTCTCTTCCTCCACCCTGGGGAGTGTCCAGGTACCAAGGGACTTAGTACTCGGTGTTCCGTGTCCACGTGGATGCTGCTCTGTCTCCGTCGGCCCGCATGGAGGGCCCTGGAGGTCGGCTTGCCCAGGAAGCCTCCCCACGGCAGGGACCTGCCACTCTTTGGGGCCGTCTATGACCGGGTCACCCTCGACCGCAGGGCCAGTCGCTCCCTCGTTGGGTCCTCCTGCCTCAGGCCTCCTTGGCAGAGGGATCCCACACATCTCCCTGGGGTTTGGCTTAGACCCTGGCCTCTTTGATCGCACTTGGTTGCAACTCTGGACGTCTCCTCACTTGGAACAGAACCAGACTCTACACCTGTCTGTAAAGCCAGCCTTGACAATCACTTTGGGGCAAAATGTAGGAAATAAGGCACTCTCTTCAGACCCCTTCTTTCCACCACTGGTCCCCCCAGCAATAGGTTCATTCCAAACAGAAGAAAATGGGCTTGCTGTCTCCTCGTCTTGCTCCAGGCAGGCTTTCTCTGTAGCAGGTGCGTGCACTGTGTCTCCAGAGTGTGGGTTCGGGGCGGGAAGAAGGGGAGACCCAAGAACCTCCTGCAACTCTCCCTCCAGTCTACAGCAGTAAACACACCAGCTTCATATTTCTCCTTCTCCAACCACTCGTTTCTCCTCATTTTCTAATTTTAAGAGGTTTTTTTAAATGCCTGGGATGATTCTTTTTTTAAGATGGAAATATAAATCTTCTTGACACAACGTGGAATTTTAACCACAGAAAAGAGCACAGCATCTTTCCAGAACATATTTTGAGAAGGTGGCTTTGCCTCTTCAATCAGCATTTTCCTGGGGAGCTCCCCCCAGTCCTTCCTCCATTCCCACTTCTCAGCCAGGGCCCTCCTCCCCCAGGAAGCTTTCTCTGGTTGCCCAGGAAGCAGGGGGGGGGTCTCATGTGTGCGACCTTGCAGCACCCCCTGTCTGCACCGCTGTCTTGGTCTCTGTTTGGACTCCCCAACAGAACATGACAGACTAGGGGGCTTATGCAATAGAGAGTTCTGGAGGCCACAAGTCTGGTGGCTTCCGTTTCCGGTGAGATGGCTGCCTTCTCCCTGTGTCTCCATGTGGCCTTTCTTTGGTACAAGCACATTCTTACACAGCCACCAATCCTCCCGGATCAGGACCCGATTATTCTTTATCCTTAATTACCTTCTAAAAGCCTTGTCTCCAAACACAGTCACATTGGGGTCAGGGCTTCAGTCTCTGGGTCTGGAGGGACACAACTCACTCTACAGCGATTGCCCTCAAGTCCTCTCTGCTTTGGGGATTAACTCCTGAGCCGCACACATGCCTTCCCATTAGCGCAGCTGCGCTCGGGGCCCAGCAGGCAAGCGTTTGCTTCCACTATCCAACCTCACCCCATGCCAACCTCTCTGGGGTGGCTCACCCGCCAGCCCAGGTACCTCCTCCCCTTTCCGGTAGGAATTCCTCAGCCTGGCTGCAGGCAATAAAGCCCATGCTCCTTCCAGACTGCTGGCCCCAGGCTTGTCCTCCCTCACCCTCTTCCCAGCAGGTGGACTTCAGAGTTTCAGGGTCTGGGGGCGGGAGGTTCTCACAGTTTAGCATCTTGATTAGTAGAGTGAGCTCCAGGGCCCAGCAGGCCTTCTTCCATGGCCTAGCTGAGCCACGAACCAGCCGGCTGGCCACACAGCTGCACCTGCCCGGCCACACTGGGTTAGCTCTTTAGAAGGAGGACAATAGCCCCACCTCACAGGGTTTGTGGGGGCCAGACTAGGTAAGTACTCTGGACTAGGACTAGCTTATCATTCTCCCGTGTGTTTGGGAATCATCCTTGAGCTGCTGCTGCACTCACCGTCTGCAGCCGCCCTGAGGGAAAGCAGACCTGCCTGCTTGGGTGGCAGTGTTTTGCACTTGGCACCTCCTGGCAGGCTCCCCGAGAATGCCTATTTCCTGCAGGACTTTCATTTTAAGCTTCGGTGAGCAAGGAGCTAACACCATTGTCTCCTGACCCCCTCCTGCACCCTCACTGTTTATACATCACTCATACACATTCTGGTAAGCGCTGGAGTTTATCCATCGAGAGAGGGATGGAATCAAGGCTGGGGAACCTCAGGGCTGCTGTTAATGTCACACCTCGTTTCACAGCCTCTGGGTCGCCCTGCGTCTCCTAGTCAAGCAGACAAGACACGGATAACTGAGCCCGGCCCGCTGCTAGCCCTGCTCCCGTGCTGTTGATAGAGGCCATAGAAGAAGGCCGGGTTTTCTGGTTCCCTTCTGATTGGAAGCAGAAACAATATTGGGGTTTCTATCCTGGAGACTTTCCCTGCAGCGCTATGTTAGAGACACCTGTTTTTACATTTAAAAAATAAGTTTATTTTGGAATAATTTGGAGGTTCACAAAAAAGTTGCAAAGATAGAGTACCGAGAGTTTCTCCCAATATCCCTCATTAATATCTTACATTGCTGTGATCCATTTGTCAAAACTAAGAAACTGAGGGGCACCCAGGCGGCTCAATTGGGCAAGAGTCTGGCTTCAGCTTGGGTCATGATCTCAGGGCCCTGGGATAGAGCCCCACATCGGGCTCCCAGCTCAGCGGGGGGGCCTGCCTCTCCCTCGCCCTCTCCCTCTGCCCTTACCCCTGCTTGTTCTCTCTCTCTTTCTCTCCTTCTCTCTCAAATAAATAAAATCTTTAAGAAATCGACATGGGTGCCTTGCTGTTAACTAAAGCCCAGCCTTTATGTGGATTGCACCAGTTTTTCTATTAATGTCCTCTTTCTGTTCCAGGATCCAATCCAGGACACCACATTGCAGCCAGTTGTCACATCTCCCTGGTCTCTGCTCTGCGACAATTTCTCAGTCTGTCTTTTGCCCCAGTTCCCATTCCCCTGCTTCCTTTTTTGTTGTTGTTGTTTTGGTAAAATATGCATGACATAACAGGTATCATTTTAACTATGTGTAAGTGTATGATTCAGTGACATTCAGTCCATTCACAGTGTTGTGCCGCTCTCACCACCATCCCTTTCTAGAACGTTCTCACCATCTTGAATAGAAACTCTGTACCCGTTAAATATTCTTTCTTCTCCCTCCACCCAGCTCCTGGAAACCTCTCTCTGTTTCCCATCTCTAGGATCTCCAGAGCAGAATGATACGAGTTCTCTTTTCGTATCTAGCCTACTACACTCAGCATCGTGTTCTCAAGGTTTATCTGTGGTGTCGTATGCATTAGAATTTCCCTCGTTCTTATAGCTGAATACTATCCCTTTTTATGTACATAGTACACTTTGTCTATCCACTCTTCTGTTGGCCGACACTTCGATTATTTCCACCCTCGGGTGACTGTGAATAATGCCGGTGTAGACATTGGCGTACAAGTGTCTGATTGCCTGCTTTCCGTTCTTTAGCGCAGGGACCTGGAAGTGGAATTGCTGGATCATGTGTCCAACTTTCGAGGAGCTGCCATACTGTTTTCCACACGTTTCTCTGCCACGATCTTCATCATGAGGAACTGGCTACGTATTCTGTGGAACAGCCCGAGTCTGGTTTTGTCTGATGTTTTTGTCATGATTAAACTGGTGTTTTGTCTTCTTGGAAAGCATATGGCAAAGGTGAAAGGCCTTTCTCACCATATGGCATCTGAGGGCGCCTGCGCTCCACCTGACACTGCTGGTGATGTTAACCTTCCTCAGGTTAAGGCGATGCCTGTCCCCCTTCCCCACTGTCTCTAGTCTATTCTTCGGAAGTGAGTCACTAAGTCTACCCACCCTCAGAGGAGAAGGGTGAACTCTACCTCCTGGACGGGGAGTATGCACACATATTCTTGGAATTCTTCTGTGTGAAGGACTCATCTCTTTTCCCATTTCTGTACTTATCCGGGTGTTTATTTATATCAGTATGGACCCGTGACTCTACTGGATACTCTGAGTTGCAGTCTAGGACTACATTATTTATTTTGTGGCTCAAATTGTTCTAGCTTTTGGCTCTTTCAAGTGACCTCTGGCCTTCTGTGTTCCTTCAACATGCCCCATCCTTTTGTTTTTTGAGCACTGCTTTACCTTCTGGTAACTACAGAAGAGTTTCAGGCTTATCTTGTGTTTTTCCCTGCTCCATCCCTAGAATCAGGCATTTCTCCTGGGAGCCCTGGTTCCTTTTATTGGAGAATCCTACTTAGAAACCGGCCTCTTGGCTCTGGGTATAAGATGCCTGATTTTTGAAGGAGAGCTAGTTGACACTTATTGACTGCCTTTGTCACCAGCAGATGTACCCCGTGGCCCCAGCAAACAGCTGTCAGCCATGATGAGCACAGACCCAAACCATTATTTTCTAAAGCAATAGGTGTTTGGTGCAAGACTTGTCTCATCTTGGGGGATAGATACCTGACAGCCTCACTTCTCAAAGCTGCCCATTGCAGGGCAGGGCACAGGATGAGGGAGGGCATAGGTGCCAGAGCTCGTGTTGTAAAGGGTTAAGCTGAGTTATTTCAACACATCTAGGTATAGGCAGGTTGCAAACACGCCCACAGTTACTCCAATCTGAGATGTGGGCAGCAGGAAGGTTGATCTCCTTGGAACATGTTGGGTTTAGGGCCAGGATGGCTGTTATTCCAGGACAGGGTGGAGTACAGGCTTGAGTACGGAAAGGTAGACAGGCTGGAAGGAGAGATGACCTAACTCAAATTCCAACCAACGAGCCTTCAGTAAATATCCTTGGAGGGCTATGGGCCAGAGAAATGGAAGCTGGGATCGTCTCCAAAGATCCAGTCTATTGGTTGTCATGTCCAAGTGGGGCCTGGCAGGTGGGCAGGAGGTAGACCCAGTGTGTGAGCTCGGATGGGAAGGTGTGGGAGCTGGTGCTGGGAGGCCAGAGTGCAGGATAAGAACCGGTGCTCAGCAGTGCCTGGGATGGAGCCCCTGTGCTGTCTCCTCTCTGCTTTCTGCTGGGTGTGGGCTGAGGCAGGCGACGCCGGGGAGATGATGGAGCCCAGCCCATGGGCAGGGCCCTGAGGAAGCTGAGGTGCCAGCTCACCAGGCTGGCTCCAGTTTCCTGTCTGAGGAGCTGCCTCTTCTTCGGCAAGAGAATCCGAAGCCTACACTATCCCCAGCACATCACAACATAAAACTTACAGAGGTGCCCACATACGTCAGTGGTAGAAGACGTAGGTTCTGTGACAGGACTTGGTGAATTTGGGTAGTGTAATTTGGTTTGCTATATATTTAATCTGCACAACAATGAGAGCTGTGTAGAGGTTCATTATGCATAGATTTGGTTGGCTTATGCCCTAGAAATTGTCTAGTGCAATTTTTAAAGTTTCTCATTACAGCCAAGCTCCCTAGAATCATTGCCTTTGTTTTCACAAATCTGGTAGCAACTTTGGTACTGAAGGATTCTTCCTTGGCCTGAGAAACAGCTTCCGATATTGAAAAGGGATGAGATCTTCCTGACATTGCTCGTGCCTGGGCTATGGCATAACTTCTGGAAGGGTCTGTGAATTATTTCTCAGCAGGATTGGCTGGAGCTCATGTAGACTGCACTGTGGAACTGAGATAAGAAAACAATGAATTTGTCATAATTATAAATATTCCCTACTTGGTTTTTCAAATGCAGAAGTAAAAGAAAGTATTTTGTCCTAATATATTTACAGATATGTTGTTAAAATCTGACTGTACTGTTAGCATTCGTTCTCCTGTTAGGTCATTCAACAAATATCTATTTTCAGAAAACCATGCATGTGTTCTGCAGAGTAACTGTGTTTGGTGCTGGAGAACGAAATGGGTTGGCTCCTGCCTTTACAGGCTGATGGCCCCCAGGGGTAAATGTGAATGGAGGTCTGAGAACAGAGGGAAGGTGAAAGGAGGTGGAGCATGAAGCCAGGGAGCCCCAGAATTCTATCTCTGAGCCCCTTGGCTGACTTACATCCAGACATTAACCGGATGATTGGGTGATGATTCAAAATGGTGAACTGAGCATATGTATTTACCTCTCCTACCTCTAAAAGAGCCACTGAAATGATATTAAAGAAGTATATAATTAATCATAAAAAGGAGCGTAGGGTGAGGGAGGGCTCTCAGAAGGCCAGATAGCTTCATGGGTTTCAAGAAAATGGATAACAGACAGGAAGAACACTGGTGATGGAGTCAAGTGAAGGCTGCTATGGGAATGGGCCCGGAAGGGGGTGCCATGGAAGGGCAGCTGTTCCTGCCCTCAGAGCTGAAGTCATCTGAGATGTCAGGTTCTTGACCACAGGACGCCGTGTGACCAAGGGGTGGAAGTGTTCATTGTAAGGGATTCGAGAGAACAAAGTAGGCAATGTATATTATTAAATAATTAATTAATCTGACAAACATTTAAGAACCTGAGAAACTTTCCCCCCTGCAACATTTGACAGGGGACCGGGACATCTGAGTTCCCTCTCAGACACACACATTTTGAGCAACAGCCCTTATTCCTTCATCAGGGAAGTGGTGCCATCAGGTTCCTACAATTTTTGTCCACATCGTGCAACTATTGCATTTTGATATATATGTCTTCCAGGCTGAAATGCAATGCAATCAGCCAGTAAAGGCTGAGGTTTAAGGAAAGGGTTTCTAAAAACCTTAATTTCTCCTGCCCCCAAAGAAATTCTGTTAATGTAATTGAGCACTTTTACAGAGTGAAAGAACATGGTGATTTCAATAGATGCATTAAGAGCATCTAATAAAATTTAACATCCACTTATGACCTTTTTTAAAAGGAAAGAAAGCTGAGCACCAAAGATTCAGAAGAAAGCATCTTTAACCCAATAAAGGAGATCTAAAAAAAAATCCTACAGATACCATCTTACTTAATGGTGAAGCATTAACGTAGTTCCTGGTAAAACTCAGAAAAAAAAAAGCCAGTGATACCCACCCCCACAGCATAATTTTATGTGGTACGAGAAGTTCCAGCCAGAGGAGTAAGAACAGGAAATAGAAGTTTTAAAGATTGGAAAAGAAGAAACCAAACTGCATTTTTTTTTTTTTTTGCAGATGATATGACTAGTATGTAGAAAAGCAAAGAGATCAGACGATTATAATTAATGAGAGTTCAACAAGATACTAGATTAATTTTTAATTAGAAATTGCATTTCCATATGCCACACATAAGTTGTAAAATGTCATTTAAAATAAAATACCATTTATAATCGCTGCAAAACCAACCAAATAAAAATAAATCCAGCTACCTAGAAATAAATCCAACAAAGATATACACAATTTTTGTGGCAAATATGGCAAAATTTACTGAGTGATGTTAAGGAAAGCATACAGCTACGTCATGTGTCTTGACAGAAAGTCTCCTATCATAAAGTTGTAAATTCTTCCAAAACTGATCCATACATCTAATGTAATTCTAAGAACCCTAGTAGAATTTTTCCTTAAACTCAAAAAGATTATCCTAAAATCTGTGTGGAAGAATAATAGACTGAGGGCAGTTAAGAATTATTTGAAAGAAATCCATGAGTGGGGCAGGGTGGGGGGGCTCTGCCCTCTGGGACCCTGAATGTGTCACACAGCAATGGTAACTAGGGCAGTTTTGTGTTGACCCGAAGATGGACAAGCAGAGCGTGGACAACAGAAATGGAGAGGCTCCTGAGAGAACATGATGTTGGCAGAACTGGTCCTGCAGTTCAGTTGGAGGAAGGATGGACTATCTGATGAGTGAAGTTGGGGTAGTTGGTCATCAGACATTGACTTCAACCCCCATACAAAAATCGTTCTCAAGTGGATTAAAGACTGAAGTGTTAAAGTCAAAACTTAGAGAAGATATAGAAGAATATCTTTACAGTCTCAGGGCATGAAGGGACTACTTAAACAAATCCTAAAGGAGAAGATTGATACATTTGTAGGATTCAATGAATATTGTTCTTCCAAAGGCTATAAAGAAATTAAGAAGATGAACCACAAACTAGTAGATGGTATTTGCAACATATAATTGATGGAAGAGCTACAACATCTAAATATTTCTAATAAGGCACAACTATCTAATACCAAAAAAATAGAAAAGTATTTCCCAGAAGAGAAACCACAAATAGCTAATTAAGAATGAAAAGAAGTTGGGGCGACTGGGTGGCTCAGTCGGTTAAGGGTCTGCCTTCAGCTCAGGTCATGATCTCAGGGTCCTGGGACGGAGCAAGCCCTGCACTGGACTCCCTGCTCAGTAAGCAGTCTGCTTCTCCCTCCCCGCTGGTCCTTCCTCCACTTGTGCTCACCACTCTCTCGCTCTCTCTCTCAAATAAATAAAATCTTTTTAAAAAGAATGCAAAAAAGCTTAACCATATTAGCAAATAAAGAAATGTACACCCCAACCATTATAGGCTATCACTTAATATCTGCCACCACCACCCTGCCCCCGCTATGCAGAATGACAAAAAATTAAAGTCTGATAAGATAAACTGTTAGCAAAGGTGTGGAACAACTTTTTTCTATTGCTGGTTAAGGGCTAAAAGTGGTACAATCACAGAACATTCCAAAAGGAAGAGGTTGGGGGACCATGGCTCGATGTTGGAGAGAGATGGGGGACGTGACACTTTTTGATCACTCTTGACTCCTTTTATTAACCATGTGTGAATACATATTTCCTCTCTGTCCCTTTCTCCTTCTCTCACATCCAAACATTTTGTGGATGTTAACAGAAACAAAATGTAGCTGTTCTCTTTCCAAGTTCAGCCTCTTGATATGCACAGGTGTGTGGATGGAACCTCAGAGGGACCGCACAAGAACACACCAGGTGATGAAGCAGAAGACTATTTAGAGGGAGGTTGGTCCCCAAGGAGGTGTCAGGATGTGTCCTACTGATAACTATGTTAGAAAGCCTGGGCCGGGAACATTTCCCACTTCTGCTCTGTGGTGTGCATGTGTCACCCCATCTGAAGGGCTCATCTGTGTGTGAGCTGGCTTCTCCCGCCCCTCAGAGTCTGCTCTGGAACCTTCTCTGAGGCCAGCTCCTTGGTCAGGGTTGGTACAGAGGCAATTGTCTGTTAACAAGACCTTGGGGAAAGGCTCTCTCCGGTCCATCCTAGTTGTTTGCTTTGTTCCTTTTCACAGCAGATCACATTTGCACAGCCCATGGTATTTACAAAGTACATTTCTAGTTCTCCGCCTTGGGGTCCCCAAGGGTCCCTGGGAGGGTGGGTATGAGGCCAAGGTGGTTGGGGGATGTAGGGGAAGGGAAGGGCCAGCTCCGAAGAGCCTGGGATGTCCTTTCAGGGACTCCAGCATCCCAGAGGAATGGAGACTGGGCAAACCCGAGGCAGGAAGACCAGCTTACCAGCCGTGCCCAGGACCTGTGACCTGCCACCTGTGACCTGCCACCTGCGACCTGCAAGAGGTGATCAGGCCAGCTGAGTGAGAGCTTTCGGAGGCCCAGAAGGAATCAATGTTTCCTTGGATCTGTGACAGTTGACTTCTCCTCCTGGACCCCCACCCTTGATTGCCTCGAGAATGAGGCCTCTTACAGCAGTGGTTCTGGTCAGGTATAAACGTGGGTCCAAGCCTGGCCACGCACATCCATCATCCCCGAGAACGGTGGCCCAGGTGTGGCATGGCCTGCAGGACATGCCACGTACGAGCCCTCGACCAGGCCTGAAGCTGAAGTTCAGCCCCTGCCCCCACCGGGGTCTTCATTGACCGCTGAGATGGGCTTCCTGCTCCATCAACTGGAGATTTTCCGAAGTTAAATTCAAAGTTGCTAGTGGTTTTGAGTCACCTTTTCTTCTTTTTTTTCAATAGCGACTCTTGAGTGAAAATTAGGCTGTTGTGTGGGTGGCTGTGAAGGGTGCCTCATTTCCACATCGGAGAGCTACCCACACAGCAGATTTTGGTAGCACTTGAAGTGGGACCTGATTTTGCCTCTCAGCTGCTATATTAAAATAAAAAGCCCTTAAGCTGATTATAAAGATACCAATTTAAATGTATGGATACCATTTCCGTGAGGGAAGGGCTGTCTTCATTGATTCTCTGAGACCTCATGTCCCCTGCGGGGGTGTGTGTCACACCTGCCTTCTAGCACTCTCAGCAGGGAACAGCCCGGGGCCGGGACAGACCGGGTGGCCGTGAAAAGGGCACTGGACAGAGAATCAGGTAGCTGAGCCTTGGGCCCAGCTCTCCGGCTAACTCGCATCCCATTCTCTGTCCACGCGGCAACATTCACACCTGCTTACCCAACTGACCACGTCACCCCGAGGACTGGATGAGCCATGGGTTGGCATAACTCCCTGCGCCCCCACTAAGCTGTCCTTGGTTTATCACTGTTGCTCATTCCCGAGGTGTTTGGGGGCTGGGGGACAACCAGCTGCTCCTGCTTTTGTCTCATGCCAAATTGTCTTTGGGTTCCTTTGGAAGAATCCCGGGCCTTTACCGCTTTCATTCAGCCTGTTGAATAGCCTCTCAACTAGTCTTGTCTCCACTTGGACACCAGGAGAAAAGAGGATTGCTGGAGGTGGTCGGAGAAGTCGAGGGAAGCCACAGTCCTCGCAGGAGGAAATCCAGCCATCCCCAGTGGGGGTCCGTGGTGGAGGAAGCTGTAGGACCTGCCCCCACCTCTGCTCTCTGCCAGGGACCTGAAGGCCACAGTGGGATGGGGCGAGCAGCGGACCAGAGAATGAGTTAAAACAGGCAGGATCTGGCCCTTTCGGTGGACCTTTCTCATCACCAGAGGGGCTGAAAGGTCAGGAGATCAGGTCATTTGGAAGCTGCTGCCTTAGTGAGGAAAGGACACAGTTTGTGGGAGATGATGGAGAAAAGCAAAACCATTCCATGGTGATTCCTTTCTTGATATGCTGCTCATCAGAGTGCAGGGGTGCGCCCCCGCCATGGCAGGTGCTCACTCATGCTCTGACCTCCCAGCAGCCCCCCTGACGCAGAAATTAGTGGTGCTGTTCTCACAACGGGGAGCACTGAGGTCCAGAGAGGTCAGAACCTCGGCCAGAGCTGCACAGCAGGCCAGGAACCAGCAGAGAATGGAATACAGACCTGTCAGACTCCAAAGCCCAGCCTGCCAGGATTGATGCTCCCTGAGCATCTTTTATGCACCTTTTGCTTTTCCTGGGTTCTCTCTCTTCCAACTGGGAGGCCACCATTATTGCATTATTTTACCGGGAAAGTCCCCTCCAGAGCACCGTGCTGGAATTTTGAGGCTGGAGTTAGTCTAACAACAAATCCAGTTTTCTCCCCAGACTGGCCAGCCGCTCCATCCAGAGTCCTGCAAGATTGCTTAGCAGTGCCCAGCTGGGCAGTGTGGCCGTATGCCCGCAGACCATGATTTCTTTGGCCTTTGGGCTCAGCTAAAAGGCAGTCCTCTGACAGCTCTTCCCTGCTTTCGGAAGCTGCTCTCACCTCGAGCCCTTGCTCTTTGGTCTGAAACCACAGGCGCCTTGAGAGTAGACAAAGAAGCCAGGCCCATTCCGATGACCCTGGCCCTGCCTCCCCCCGAGGGACCTGTTTCCACAGGACCTTCCTGCCGGCCCTCTGAAGATGGACTGGGGGCAGCAGGCTACAAAGGAGAAACATTCAGTCCCGAGGATGCCATTTTGAAGTCTGTTAAAAATAAATGCGGAGGCTCTTTGCTTTGGTAAGTGTCCTTATTGAAAGCTGGTCCCGTTGCTTTGGGCCGTGGTGTTGCAGAGCCACTGCCCCATCCAGGGAGGGGGTCACAGTCCCCAAACAGGGTGGATGGAGTGCAGTCATGGAGGCTGCTGGTAGGGCCTTTCATTACAAGCCTTCCGGTGTAACATTTTGCTTTTAAAAATAGAAAGCATGCCAATGCATCCTATGTGCTTCAAGGCACCGAATTCCCAGAATCAGTCTTTGGTTGTGCTTTGGTGGCATTCTGGAGATTCCTGGGGTCCTTCTGGGCCCTCAGAGGCTCTACCCTTTGATTCCTGACCTCACTCCTGTCCCCCATCCCCCTGCCTTTAATTCTGAACAAAGCCTCTAGGAGGCAACACAACTGTCCCATAGGTGAAGTCAGAAGGCCTGCGTCTGTGTCCCAGCTCAACGTTCACTGACTGTGCGGCCTCGGGCAAGTCTACTACCTTTTTGCAGGCTCGTCCTCTCTTCCTCTATAGAGAGGAAGGATGGCTTTGCAGGGTCGTGGTGAGGCACAAAGCCTCAGTCAGGAAGTCTGAAGGGCTTGGAGCCCATTTAACGCCTGTTCATTCATACAGACGATTTCCTTTGCATTTGCTTCTGAAGCCTTATCTTCCTCTTTCTATTCTGAGTCTTTGTTATCTGTTGGGTACATTTTCGGGTGCTGATTATTTTTCCTGTATCACTCAGATGGAAAGAAACCCCCTCTACCTTCTGTCTTGGTGCTAATTTCCTTTTCATCTGTGCTCCTGTTGCTGCTTTATTTCTCACTCATCTTCCTGAGCGGTGACTCCTCCTGGAAGCTTTTACTTCCATTATTGCTCTGCAACCAGCATTTATCATTAGCCCCAGTCTAACAGGCACATCTGAGATGTTTTCTCATTTTGGTACAACCATGTTTTTCTCCCTCCTACTTCCTTTCATCCAGAATATATTGAAATGATCCAAAGAAGGAAATGAAACTGACTGCAAAGGAGAAGAGCTGGAGGTTGCTTTCTTGCCAAAGGTCTTAGTAATTTCCATATCCCCTCTTCCATGCTGGCATTTGGCTTAGAGTGGGTGGTGGTGGTGGTAGGAGGGATACGAGGGTAAAAGCCCAAACACTGTAACCTGAACCCAGCAAATGTAGAGGCCCGTGGGGAAAAGTCCTCTTCCGTGGTGTCAGAGAAACAAGGGCTTTGAAATCGGAGAGACCTCATACTGAACCCTCACTCGTTCGGTGCTGGCTTCTTTTTCCTTTTTAAAGGTCATTAAATTTCCTTCCAGATTTGAAGACATATGTTTAGGTATTTAATGCACCCAGAATTTATGTATGAGATGTGAGTTAGGCGCAATCTTAATTTTATATCTAAATGGATAGCCCATTGTAACAATGTCATATGCTGATTAGTCTGTCTTTTTCCTACTGATTTGAAATATCAACTTCATCGCATACTTAGTAGGTAATATATAGGTCTGTTTCTGGATTCACTATTTTGTTCCATGGATTTTTCTATCCCCATGCCGGTGTCACATGTTATAATTTTGCTGTTGGAAAGCTTAAGGTTCTGAGCCAGAATATCCATGGATACTCGTAATTCACTTTTTTTTTTTTTTACAAGAATAAAAGGATAGTTGCAGAATCAGTTGTTCCTACAAGCCATCTGGTATTCCCCAACACTTGTAAAAATAATGTAAAACAATAATTTAGACTTCTATTTGATTATTTTAGAAATTATTTTGAGCATCTTAGCTAATAAGACTTCACTAAATCTCCGAACTGAAGAGGAGTAGAATCCTAAATGATTAATTTATGAGATGTTTGTTCCATAGAGATTAATTTATTCCGAGGTCTGAGAAAACAAATCAAACTCAGGCAAATTTTCTCTTGTTTCTCAGTTCCGGCACTGGTAGATGGTTTATACACACCCCATGTTGTCCTGCACTGCATCTTCCACTCCTGGACTGGAAGTCTCCTTCTGGATGGGTGACTAGGGCCTTACAGCCACAGTCAAGGTCAGGTTGTCACAACTTCCCGGGGGGATAGAATGGGCCAATCCCAGGTCATCAGCTGTCACCTGAACAGTTAGTAACTTTCATTGGTGTCTGGGAGGCTTCTACCATCTGAGTTATTCTAGAGTGCATCTATTGTGAATTTTTAAGTTACAAATGTCATGACTTTTTAAAAAAGTCTCCCATTTTGAAGAGTAAATAGAGTTTTCAGTGCTATTTGAGGAGAGGAGGGAGCATTTATTGAGCATGTATTGGTTTGTTCCTGGATTCTGAGATGCTTTACTTACAGTATTTGGTGCCATCCTGGAGATCCACAGAAGTAGCTGAGTCATCCTGGGAGGAAACCAAGACTAAGGGCTTCCATAACTTTCCCAGTCAACACAATCGGCAAGGTGCTTTCTACCCCACCAACCATTCTCTGGTCATCAGTTGCGGCTTCCGAGTCTACTGGTACCAGTCCATAGGCTATGATTAGCCTGTAACTTCTCAGTAGGATCAGCTACTGCCAAGGCCAAGGCCTGTTATTATATCTGATATTTTTTCTATATTCATTGTAAAGTAGTGAAATTGCCTTCTAGTTTAGGGCACAACCATACATCCAATGTCCCAGTTTGATTGCTCCTGTCTGTTTCCACCTGCTGGAGACAGACCCCCACCTCCCACCCCACCTGGCCTCAGGTAAACCAGGGCAATAACTAACGGCCCCTCTGTGAGTCATTTCAGTCTCAAGCATGCCGGAATCGGAATGGGGCTGTGCTCCAAGAAGGTTCAGACTAGGGACCTTCCAGGATGGGCACAAAGAGAGGTCCCCTCAGCACTTATGTAGAGGAAGAGGTGCTGGCAGTGAGGGGCTGGGAAGGGACAGAGTTTCCACTGCTGGGGAGTCGTGGGGGGGGGCAGGAGGAAGAAAACAGGTAGAAATCAGAAACCAGGGCTCCCGCCCCAGCCAGCTGGGACATCAGTCATCTAAGCCAACGTGGGTGACATTGAATAAACCCAGATGGGCTCCAGCGGGATATCCAGTATCTGCCAAGGAACAGTTGAGACATTTAGACCTGCTCACCTGTCTGCTGATTATGCGAGTCCATGTCACACCCAAAGAGACATTTAAAAAGGAACTGTTCTCCTGACAGTTGATCAATTAGGGCTCAGCTATAAATACGCAATCAAAGGGTGGCTGCGATTGCATTGTCCCATCAGAGCTTCATGACATAATTTCATTCCTATTTCATTACCCCCCAAAAAGCATCTAGATGCTGACTGCAGCAGCCCTCCCTGACAACAAATCGGACTTGCTGATTAAAAACCACCAGTTTGATAGAGAGCAGACGGGTGGTTGCCTGGGGCCCACGAAGAAGACAGGAGGAATGACAGCAGGGCTGGGAGACTCCTGGGTGATGGATGGTGGTCCCCTTGATGGTGACAGTCCCAGGAGCACAGGAACATGCCTGACATCAGGGCGTGTGCTGGGAACACATGCAGCTTCTGGGCAGCCAGTGACCCCTCCTGGGGTTGAAGACAGCCCTACCCATTGTCCGGGGGCCCAGGCCTGTTCCCTCCTGCCCCACAATAAATGATCTTTGGACATCTTGTGACCCCCAAAATAAGCCTCAAGAGTTCAAGGGTCTTGAAAACGTTAGATGTTTAAAACATACAGGAAAGCCAAGGTCAGGGAGGGGGAGAGCCCTTTTATCACCGAACAGCAACCACAGTTTGGCAAACATCATCTGATGGGACCCTCCGAGCAGCCCGCGAGCCCAGTGGGGGCGTCCCTTCTGTTTTACAGAAGTCACAGAGCTTGAGTGGCACCTGGTGGTCTGAGTCCGTCTGTCTCACAACAGATTCCTGGTTTTCTCAGCATCCTGCGCTGTGATCTCTGGCGCCAGTCTTCTGTTCCAGGGACTCAGAGGGCCACAGTGGGCCCTCACTCCTGGCACCGGAGTCGGTTCTCCATTTCTGCTCCCTCCTGTCAAGGCTTTAGCATATTGTGATCAGGAGGGGGAAATATAATTCTGCATTCTGCTGTTTTCATTGCATGTTGCAAATATTTCCCCACATTGCTCATACTTATCATTTTGAAAACCTCCATAAAACCCCATCGAGTGGAGGCATCCAAACAATGGACTTTATCCCGTTGTGAGACAAGGTGGTTCTTCCAATATTTCGATACTAAAAATTACTTGGCGACCTGTTTGTCTTGCAGAAGACGGTGTCAGGTAGTGGATGAGAATACAGCCTGCAGTCAGGCTGCCGGGGCTCGAATCCCAGAACTGCCACAAAATAGCTGTGTGACTTTAGGTAGATTGCTTAACCTCTCCATGCCTCATTTTCTTGATTTGGAAAACAGAGCTAATAACAGCACCTTTCTTGGTCACTCCGGGTCCCTAGAACAGGGAGGTTTAGCTCTGCTAACTCAGAGTCCTGGGCCTATTGCTTTCTCATCTCAAGCAGCAACCCCCTTGATGACTCAGAATGTTCCTCTGAAATGGGAAAGTGCATCTGTTTTCAACGGCTGCTGTGACAAATTGCCACAAACTTAGTGGCTTAAAACTACACAGACTTACTATGTAGGCTTCTGTGGATTAGGAGTCCCACACAGGTCTCCCTGGGCTCCAATGAAAGCTTATTCCCTTCCTGGAGGCTCCAAGAGAGAAGCTGATTCCTTGCCCTTTGCTCTTCTAGAGGCTTCCTGCGTGGTGCACTGCCCCTTCCTTCATCTTCAGAGGCACCCCAGCTAGACGGGTCCTTGTGTTGCCCTCTAGTCTCTTCTGACTCTTGCTTTCATTTTATTTTATTTTTTTTTTTTTCTTGCTTTCATTTTAAAGGACATTGGACTCACCTGGATTATCCATGATAATCTCCCTGTTTTAAAGTCAGTTGATTTTAAACCTTCATTCCATTCACAACCTCATTGAGGTTGAACCCGGCATGTTCACAGGGCCTGGGGATTAGGACACAGGTATCTCTGGGGGACTACTACATGCTGCTTGTTGCACCTGCTGGGGCCAGAAGCCTGTGAACTACATGTCCCAGTCTCCCTTGCAGCCAGGGTCCAGCTAGAGTTGGCCAACGGGAGGCCCTGGCACCAGATTGGAAGGTTGGAAGGTAGGCAATGGAGTAAGTCCTTGAGCTCCTGGTGGTGACTCTGGGGCAGCAGCTGTGGTTCTAGGAGCTTCGGGGTGAGCTCGGGCTGTTACCTCCAATGCAGGGTGCTGACGGCTTATACCTGTAGCACCCCCTGCCCCTTCTGCACCTCCAGCCTGGAAATGTTGCGGCTCCCTGATCTCCAGGTCACCCCCCACCACGTAGTCCCCTCAGACAACTTTGTCACACGCTCCTCTGGCAAGGCTGGGAACCACACAGCCTCCTCCCTCACCAGTAAAGCAGGGTAGCCATGAAGACGACAGGTGGTGGCCTGTAAGTGACTGGTGTCCTACCTCAGTCTTCGTACCTGCTTGACACATCGTAGTTACCTAGGATTTTAGATGTGGGGTTTGTTGGCTTTTGCTACACTAAGGCTTTACATTTTCAGCAAGGCGGTCAAATGCTCTTTTCCATTGAAGTTGCTTCTATTGATTCCACTTTGAAGAGGCTAGCCTCTCTCTGGAGTTGAGATAAATATTCAAATATATTTTTAGCAAGTTTCCCCCTAGTTTCACATATTTGAAATTTTTTGAACTTCTTGAAGCATCTGGAGTCTATTTTGGGGGCATGATGTGAGCTGGAGGTCTAAAGTAATGTCTGCGTCCCCATGCAATTAGCTTACCTTCATTTAATAAATAGCCCTTTATTTCCTCAATGTTTGCTGTTGCTTATTTTAGTGCGTGTTAGGTTCTCAGACGTCACGGGGTCTTGCAGGGGCTCTGCTCTATGTGGGGCTGTGCCAGGACACCCTGCAGGTCTGAGGCATCATTCCGCAGCCTCAGGCACTAATGACAACCTGTTTGCATAACTCATTTTCAGGCCACTTGCTCTCTGCAGAGCTGGGACCTATAGATCTATTTCTTTTGTCTCTGGGATGTTAGATTATTGGAGAAGTCAAAGGCAGCTATGACTCACCGCCTTTCACCTGCCTGTTCTGCTTGGGTGATTGTCGAATTCTATCTTTTTTCCCTTTGGTTTAAAATTTTTATGAGACACCGTCTTGGTCACTGTCCCTGACTGTAAATTTCATGCGCCTCTTGAACCTCTCTGTGCTCGGCCTCGATTCTTGTTTTTCTAATATCATTCTCCTTGTAGAAAATCGATTTTATTTTCTAATGTTGATCATTATGCTTTCTAAAATGGCTTTAAATGCTTTGTTGTGGTTTCTTATGGGTTTCTTTAAAATAACAACAATTGTTTCAGTTTATTCTTCTTTACTGCCTGTGGTGTGCTCTTCTACTGCTTTTAGAACTGATGCTAGTGGCTCTCCACACACTCACCCTTGTGTCCGAGGGACATGTCAGGAGATCTTACTGTTCTGTGTGTAGGTGGGGAACTTAACTTGCAGCCATCACGTCTTTCTGCCCCGCTGTCCTTGGTGTGTGGCTTGGGGGCTGTGCTTGTACCTCAGACCACATGTCCCTCACCAGGCAGGAAGGGCAGGGAGCCAGGAGCTCTCCTTGTCCACAAGAGATGGGACACGGCGATTTTGTTCACATTGTTCAGCACTGTGCAGGTTTCTTAGGGCTGCCACAACAGAGTACCACAATCTGAGCAGCTTAAAATAGCAGAACTCTCTCCTCTCATCAGTTCTAGAGGCTGGAAGTTTGAAATCGAGCTGTTCACAGGGCCACGCTCCCTCTGAAGGCTCTGTGGGGGAATGCTTGCTGGCCTCTTCCAGCTTCTGATGTTGTGGGCAATCCTTGGCTTCTGGATGCATCACTCCGATCTCTGCCTCTGTTGTCATATGAGCTTCTCCCTATTTTGATCTCTGTCTCTTTTCTTCTTACGAGGACAGCAGTCATATTGGATTAGGGCCACCCTGCTCTGGAATGACCTTATCTTAACTAAATACATCTGCCAAGATACCATTTCCAAATCAGGTCATGTTCACAGATACTTGGGGTTAGGACTTCAGCATATATTTGGGGGGCATGATTAAAGCCATTCAAGTACAATGTCACAGGACCACCCCAAGCTATAAGGGGGCCTAGAAGACTGGAAATCAACTATATAGCTAAACACACTGCCATCTCTTCCTAACAGGGTTTAGTAAGCAAAATGAGGGGAATGTGGTGCAGCTTGTAACTAGCAGTGTCTGCCACAGTCGTCTAAGCAGAAGCTAGTCTCCCCCAGGTAGGCCAAGAGCTCAGGCTTGCAACCTCCTGTTTATCTAAAAATCAGATTTCTCTGGTCCTCTGCAACTTCTGATTCTAGACGTGAACCCAGAAGATCGCTGTACAGCCAAGAGGTCAAGGCCCAGGTACACCATTCATTCTATAAGAGAACTGCGCTGGCTCTCACCCAAGGCCACATTCTTTTTCTTTTTCTATTTTCTTTTTATTTAGGACTTTATTTATTCATGAGAGACACACAGGGAGAGGTAGAGACACAGGCAGAGGGAGAAGCAGGCTCTTTCAGGGAGCCCAATGTGGGACTTGATCCCAGGACTCCAGGATCATGCCCTGGGCCGAAGGCAGATGCTCAACCCCTGAGCCACCCAGGCATCCCTCTTTTTCTTATTCTTTTTTAAAAAGATGTATTCATTTATTTTAGAAAGAGAGAGAGCAAGCAGGGGGAGGGGCTGAGGCAGAGGGAGATAGAGAGAGTCAAGCAGATTCCCCACTGAGGGCAGAGCCCAACACAGGCTTGATCCCAGGAACCCGAGATCATGACCCGAGCCAAAATCAAGTCAGCTGCCCAACCACCCAAGCCACCCAGGCACCCAAAGACTACCTTATTTTTCATATATATTTTTCTCAACAGGCTTGGTTTCTTGATTTCTGATAATGCAACCTACACCGGCAGCTAACAAATCCCAGACATTAGTGATAACTGGCAATAGCAAAAATAGCTTGTTGTTTCTTATGGATGACAATGAATGAAGAATAAAAATGGGGGATATGTACTTGAAGTTGTTTTTCTTTTTTTTTTTTAATTTAATTTTTGTTAATTTAAATTCAATTTGCCAACCTAGAGTATAACACCCAGCGCTCATCCCATCAAGTGCACTCCTTAGTGCCCATCACTCAGTTACCCCATCCCCTCACCCACCTCCCCTTCTGGAACCTTTCGTTTGAAGATGTTTTTCTAAGTGGCCCAGGAAAAGCAAGGCAATCTAGACCACTGAGGCCAGGGTGCGGCCTGCACTCTGGAGAACCCCGGGAGGCACCCTCACCCTAGCTGTGGCTACGCTGCGATCATTACTGGCTGCAGGCTCGGGGCACTGGCGGGGCAACAGGAAACAGTACAGACCTCTGGTTGGGTCTGTACAAATGCCCACCAACACTTTAAAGTCAAATGTTTCACTTCCTGAAAGGATAAGCTAATATCTTGAAACCTTAATTATGTCAATAGCTCATTTTCTCAGTTGCTTAGAGGTAGAACCAGGTTTGGGGAACGTGGGTGGCTCAGTTGGGTAAGACCCTGACTCTTGATTTCTGCTCAGGTCATGATCTCAGGGTGGTGAGATCGAGCCCCTTGTCTAGCTCCACGCTGAGTATGGATCCTGCTTAAGATTTTCTGTCTCCCTCTGCCCCTCTCCCCCACTGCCATGCCCTCTCTCTCTCTCTAAAAAAAAAAAAAAAAAAAAAAAAAAAAAAAAGAGGTAGAACCAGGTTCAAACACAAGCTCTGCCATATTGTATGTTGGAGTGTGCATGGCAAGCAACAACTCTAAACCTCCAGGGCTTCTCTTCTGCTGGGAGGGGACATAATTGCCCCTCCTGTACGATTCAGGTATTAAGTTCCCATCAGCCACCAAATGCCTCTGCTCAGATTCTCCAGCAGCTCCCACGTCGTCTCTCTCTTGCCTGTGATATCAGTACCCACCCAGAGCTCAAGGCAAATGTCAAGGTCAAATTCTTCATTTCTCTCTCCCTCTTCTCGTCTACCCATTCCGTTAGCAAGCCCTGTTGAGAGGCTGTTCAATGTCTAAAAGATGACTTTTTCCATCTCTATTACCATGAGCCTACCGTTAATTAATTCAGGGCCACCTTAATTAAGGTAACTAATTAATTAAAGACTACCTCATCTCTCCCCAGGTCACTGCAAGACCCTCCTCACTAGTCTCCCCAATCTGTCCTCCACACAGTTCTGAAGTGATTTTCACACAATCATCAGACCATGTGCATCCCTTCCTCCATCCTGTGAGTTCTAGCCCCTTCCATCCTCTCCATCCTGCCTCATCCCTCTCCTCCTCCCTTACTCTGCTCCCAGCGTGGGTCTCCCCTCTCTTCTCCAACCACCATGCACATCTGCTCTAGCTTAGGGCAGCCTGCGCTTGCTTCCGGATGAGCTCAGTAGGGGAGGGATGATGCTGAGGATGGGGATGCTCTCAGGTCTGACAAGTCTGGTTCTGGTGCTCCCTGCTCACATATAGTCATGAAATTAATGAGCAAATTAGCTAGGAACTGATTATTCCAAAAATAAATTATAGATTTCAGCTTCTTTCTTTTGGCTTGAAGCCTTTGAAGTGCCTGCCGCAACTCTTCCTGATGAAATGAAAGGAGACATTTGCAATGTTAATTTTTGTGTCACTTTTATGTAAAACTACAAAAGAAAGAATAAGAAATATCAACAAGATCAAAGGAAATAGGAAAATTACAAAGAGGGGGAACAGCACTCTTATTATTTTGTTTATAGACTATTTGGAAAGACATGAATAATACATAAGAAATTGTACTGAGTAGTTTAGGGAAAGAGAGAGTTTAGGTACTTCATTACTGCAAATGCAGAATGTAAGTGGGATGGGAGTCCAGAGGGAAAGATACTTAATCAGTACAAGGGGAAGCTGCTAATCTGCTGTGAACATGGAAACCATGAAACCAGGCTGGTTGGAATTATGTAGAAAATAAGAATTAATTCTGAGGGTGCCTCCTCTGGGTGACGTTTATGGGCATTGTGATATCCCAATTCTCCAGCATCTTCTTTGCTTATTTTTGGCCTCGTGACGGTATTCCTGCAAGTCAAGATCACTGGAATCTCTTTTAGATTTTGAGAACCCCAGGATTTTGGCACCTCCCTCAATATTACCTGTCCTTCATAGATCTCCCCTTCCTCTTCCTCTCTACATAGGGAAAGCAATGACCTCCTCACGAAAAATGAAATAGAGAAATCCAAGATTAATATAAAGAGAACTGTAGCATGCCACAGAATGTACATAAGGGAAGGAAGATCCTTGTGGATGAAGGACCAGCTGGACCTTGAGGTTGTCTCCAGAGAGGGTCTCTAAGTTCCATGTCATGTGTATAGCCTCATGGCAATGGTTTCTGAGAAGGATGGTGGGTCTTCATCTTCTGGGAAAGCACATCAGATCTTGTAGCACAATTCAATAAATAATGGTAGATCAAGACCCCAGTGGAGGAGAGGATTCACCCTCTCTCTCTCTCTCTACTCATTTACTTCCCACCCATTCACCCCTCCACCCATCCATCCATTCACCATCCATCCATCCATCCATCCATCCGCCCACTCATTCCTCCTTCCTTCCTGCCTGCCTTCTTTCTTCTTTTCTCTCCTTCCCTCCTTCTATCTATCCATCCATCTATCCCTCATCTGCCTCCTTCCAGAAAAGAGGAGAAATCTTGAAAATATACAAATAATACTTCAAGGTAGGTATGTAAAATTAGTAAGAAGAAAGATACAGGAAAGGTAAAATAAGTATGGGAAAATAAGGTGAAGCCAGGAGTGAGATTGTCACGCAAAATACATGCCTCTACGTCCTAAGCACCTGCTGGGGATAAGCCACATTCTGGCTCTGAGCTTTCTAGCAGCCAATGGGAATAGGAAACATGATAGCATGATTGTTCCCTTGACTCTCAGTGTCTGTAAGGTAAAAATAAACCCGTTGCCAAGGAAAAGCATGGCTCTGACTGATGCGAAGACCAGGGAGAATTTTCCTGGGGCTTCGTACAAGAGGAGGGTTGAGGTTTAACCAGAAACAGACTCCTGGGCTGGTGACTGATGCCAAGCCCCTGTTAATGGGAGATTGTGGCGTTAAGTAAATTAAAGAAGGAGGCCATTCGACTGAGGTCAGTATGAAAGGGCTGATGCTCAGGATGGGGACAGCTCTGATTTGATGAGTCATCAGGACTGGCTGTGGGGCTCTGGAGAATGAGGTAGAGGTGTGGGAGGTGACAAAGCTGTCTAGCACCCAGAGGCCATCCTGTCAGCGAGCTGGCCTTCTTTGTCTCTTCACCAGCAGGACTATAGCAGAGGCTTTCACGCCTTGGTAGCCTGGGAAGCAAACTCCTATCTAAGCCTGTAATGCCTCAAGGTTAAGATATGGGAACTTAAGGACAACTGACCACAAGCAGCCAATGAGGCTTCCAAATAAGACAACCACTTAGGCTGTAGCCAATCAAATGATTTCCTTGTTTTGCTTCTCCCTCTTCTCTGCAGCCCTCTTTCCCCTAGTTCCTTTTGCTGGAGCACGCTCTTTGACACAGTCAAGTTGAGGTTGATTTTTACTGAAATAAACTCTTATAATTTTTAATATGCCTCAGTTTACCTTTAAAAATGGTTTACTGGAAACCATTTTACTCTTAAGGGGGTGCTCTACATGGGCTGGGGGCAGTGGTAACCACTAAGATGGCACATCGCCCAAGGGGGTTGGGTCCCCCTATCTGAGATGGGGGGAACAAGGGTAGAAAACATGGTCATTCATGGAATAGAATAGATTAGAATAAAATATCAAATGTTCAAACAACACATCAAAATATAAGAAAGAAAGAAAATGCAAGTCTAAAATCCCACCACCAAGAGTCATGTCATCTGTACTGGATTTGGGGGTGCCAGGGGACTTGAGAGCCTCAACCCCATGCACGACCCACTGTGCCAGACAGAATGTCCCCTGGGTGAATTTTCTAGAGAGCAAGTTTGCCGGGACGCAGCTTGAGGCCTTGATGTGTTCACTGAGGCTTTTCCTTTGAAACACTCTCTCACACACCTCACTCTTCCTCTACTTTAGAACAACAGAAACTTGCTCATGGTTAATTGACATGTGAGGTGTAACAATACATGATCTACAGGCTGAAGTTCATTATTCAAGTTCAGACTCCAATATTATAATGTTGGGGACTTTTTTTTTTTTTTTTAAAGCAAATTATAATATGTAAAAAGGAGGGCAGCCAAGTACATCCAGGCCAGGGATTCTTATTAATTACACCGATATTTGAAGTGAAAAATTTTCCGACTGTAGATCAGATTAGTTGGGAGAAATAAACCTTTCTCTAAAAATACGACCATGAAAATAATGAGTGAAGCCTGGTTTAAAACCCTGGACATTAGATACAAAACAAACCCAAGAAGGATCTGAAAAGTGGACGGAAGGCAGACCCATTAGGGGTTGAGACTCAAGGAGTTCAGCAGTGAGTTTCTGGGTTTCCTCATTGTCTCATGTACCCAGATTGGAACAGAAGAGGCCAGAAACACCAAAATATACAATCAAAGTCCCAACAAAAGTCTGCTCTCTCAAGTCAAAAGACAAGGAAAGGGGCAGCCCTAGTAGGACAGAGATTGTTAGGCAAGAGTCATCCTACTGTGGCCAGACACCACAGATGACACGGTGGCCCCAGTCCTACCATGCATCAGGGGCCAGCGGAGGTGCCAGACTCCCTACTTGATGCTGTAATGGGGCACCTTCCATTCTACTTGGAGGAGGACACAGTGACCACAGTGGAATGGGAGCGAGTGGCAGTAGTGTTGGAAGGGAAGGTGAATGGGGAGCAGAGGCAGGGAGGGGGAGCTCATCTGGATGGCTGGGGGCTGGCTCCTCCTCCCTCTCAGCTGGTCCTGACCCTGGGGTGAGGCAGGAGGGGTGGCCCCATCCTCCACAGGTCCTCACATGTTAACTCCTGAACTTACCCACAGGGCTAATGGTGCTGTCAGCCGAGGTCAGTGGGGGGATGTGGCTGCAGTCTGGGGAAGTAACCATTCTTTTGGAATTCAGATATCCTTAAGGCTTCCATCCTACCGGGTTTCCCTCTATTTAACCTTCAAATAAAACTGTCTGAGCCCTCCTCCCAATGTTCATTCTCGGGGTCATTGCTCCAGTGTTTCCTGCCCCCATGGAATCCCAGTCTTCACTCACCCCCTTGTCTTCTGGGGCCACCGGCCTCTCTCTGCCTTTCACCACTCAGGAGATGAAAGTCACCCTTTCCGCTTGCCTCTCTCAGAGCGCTGCAGTCACACGGTGGCTGTGCACAACAGGGGTCACTCAAGATTCGGGGTTAGAGAAGTATATGGAGCTTCAAATGCAATGTCAGATATCTCAGTTTCTACAAATTGATGAGTCCTCACCTCGAGAAGGGAACTTCTCTTTTTTTTTTAAATATTTTTTTTAATTTTTTATTTATGATAGTCACAGAGAGAGAGAGAGAGGCAGAGACACAGGCAGAGGGAGAAGCAGGCTCCATGCACCGGGAGCCCAATGTGGGACTCGATCCCGGGTCTCCAGGATCGCGCCCTGGGCCAAAGGCAGGCGCCAAACCGCTGCGCCACCCAGGGATCCCCGAGAAGGGAACTTCTCACTGGCTTGGGTCCCCTACTAGACCCTGACTTCCTCCACATTTCTGGGTCTCTCTTTTGCCCAAATTTCTCATCCAGATCCCCAGCCTCTTCTCTGATCACTAAGAAGCTGATAGTGAACAATCCCCAAATTCCTCTTACTTCGTTTATTACATGGAACAGTTTAGCACATTCCCTGCCTCACTCCCCACCACATCTGGTCGGATCTGGGATGTCCTGCCTCTCACAATCCAAACGCCCTTCAACATTTTCTCCAACAGAACCCGATTCGCCTCTGAGGGGAGCAGTGCCTCTCCCCAAGAGCGCAGAAGTGTGGCAGTCGCCATTCATTTTTTATTATTATTATTTGCATTATTTATTTTTATATTTATCTATTTATTTAAGTAGGCTCCATGCCCAAGTGGGGCTTGAACTCTCAAGCCTAAGATTGAGAGTCACATACTCCATGGACTGAGCCAGCCAGGCACCCCTCTCATCCACATTTTTGTCTTTCTGTTATCGTCATAAAATAGGGTGCACTGCTAGGTTGACTGGTAAAATAGAGAGAGAAGCAGCCTCTAGGACTTTCTGGGGTGCGGGGGGAAGGGGAACTAGACTCGTGGATCTTGGGAACCAAAAGAGAGAGAAGGCACCCAGGCCTTGTGAGGTAGAGAGAGACGGAGGAAGAGAGGTTGAATCAGACAACTAGGGCCCTGATCTTCAAGGATCTTCATCTGCCCCAGATAGAGAGAGTGAGAAGCTTAAATCAGCTGCCCCTCCCTGGGGGCTGGATCTTCAGCAAGAGAGCTATGAGGACAGAAGAAGCTCCCCTTCTTGAGGGAGAGAGGGTAAGAGCTGAGCTGGAAAAAGCTCCACTTTACCTCTGGGCTGGATGTTCTAGAAACGACCCCGAGAGGAAGCTCTTGGTGTGGGCCAGCTCTGTCCCTCTGACTGCAGCCCAGAGCATTCCTGTGCCCTCACTGACCCCACGCTGCCACCACAGCATCCGCTGTGCCCGAGGGGACCGGCCTGAGAAGGTGAAAGTACGGGGGAGATTTGGTGGGGGGACGTGTGTTCCAGGGGGAGGAAGCTGGGATGCTGAGCCCACTCGGTTCCCCAATTTTATATCTGATCAACCCCTCCTTCAACACGGCAGTGGGAGAGAGGCAGGTGTGTATGGAGACAACACAGAAGCTGGGAGACGGTTCTGAAGGGTGTCCGTCAACAAGACGGCTTTCTGGGGTTTTGTTTTATTTTTCTTGTTTGCTTTCAAAAAAACAAAACAAATCACCAGATGCGCTGGGCAGATGACGCCTTCCTGGCAATTAGCAAAATACCAAGCAGCTGTGGATGCCCAGCAGATTCCTTGTTTGTGCAGGCGTTCTGGAAGGATGCGGCTCCCTGAACTATGGGAAGCATCAGAATGTATCTCTCCCCTCAGCTGGGGCTACCCAGGAACACCTGGCTCAGCCTCTGCTCCAGACAACCTGTCTCGTCCTAAAGCCACCCGAGTTTCTTCACGTGGACACTTGTGACAGGGACAAATGGTCTCCAAATGTCAGGGAAAATTTTTTAAGTATGCCCTGCCAATACATGTATGGCTCCATATTTTAAAAATATATATTTCAGTACTACTTTAGTAATATATCATATATAAAAATATAAAGTAAAAATGGATGAGAAAAAGTATAAATGTACTGGGTTGAAAAATATCCCCCTAGCCCTCCCCGCCCCCCAAAAAGAGAATAAAAATATCCCCCTAGATTCACATCCTTCCTAGAACCTCAGAATATGACCTTACTTAGAAATGGAGTCTTTGGTGGCTCAGCGGTTTAGCGCCACCTTCAGCCCAGGGCGTGATCCTAGAGACCTGGGAGACCTGGGATCGAGTCCCATGTCGGGCTCCCTGCATGCGTCCCTCTGCCTGCGTCTCTGACTCACTCTCTCTGTCTCTCACGAGTAAATAAATATAATCTTAAAAAGAAAAAAAAAGAAATGGAGTCTTTGTAGATGTAATTAGTTAAGGTAAGAAATCATATTGGAGGAAGATGGGACCTTAATCCAATATGACTGGTGCCCTCATTAGAGGAGGAGAAGCAACACACACGAAGAGTGCCGTGTTGGGACTAGTCCTGAAGAGCCTCACATAGACCTTGAAGCTTCCATCTTCATGCTATTGCCAAAGGGAGCCATGGAGGGCTTGGGGGCCGGTGGCAGGGACTGTAAGTCTTGGCTCAACTTAGGCAGGCAGAGAGGTCATGGTCCCATGGCCAGATGATGCGGAAATCCCTCTGCAGTGAGCCCTGGGCTTCCATCCTACATCTTAGCAACCTGTGACCAACACCACGACAGGACAATCATGAGGATGAGTTCTTGTCCAGCCTTTGAGGGTTTCCAGGGCTCCCCAGCAGTGGTGCCTAGACACGAGCACTCCCATCAGCAGCTTTCTTTCTGGGGTCGGCCTGCCAAGAAGAGCAGAACCTGCCGATCCTCGACCCTTACAGATGGATGCGTCTCTGGAAACAGTCACTGGACGCCTGGTGGCTCGCTCTTTCTTGGTAACTGTGTGTTTGCTGTTTCTGTCCCGTCAGCCATCAAAATAGCGTGGCCTTGGGGACGTGGATTCATGTCAACAGGCCGTGCTGACAACCACACCGGCGCCTGCCTTGCTCTGCCTTTCAAAGTAGACTTCTCTGGTTCAGGAGCTAAAGGTGCATAATTTTTTGGCCCAAGAGCCCAGCTCAGAAAGGCAGCTGAGGGGACAGGCCCCCAGCCGGAGCCCTGAGTCCTCCTCAGGAGACCCCGCGGCGGGGAACAGAGGCCTCCAGCTGGAATCCTCTCCTGGGAGAGAGGGGCTCTTGTTTCTCTGGTTCCTGGACTCCTGGCGCGGGGAGGGTCTTTCAGAGAACCTTCAGTCTGGCTCCTTGTCTCGAAAGTGAAAACATCTAAGCCACCAGCTGGTGTCAAACGTCAGCCAAGCGGGAAGCCGGGTGGAGGAGCCTGGGGAGGTGAGAACACGGCGCTGGGCTCAGTGGCGGGAAGGAAGGGGAGCCGGCATTCAGAACACCTGCCCCTGGCTGAGCAAAATAAAGCTCCCCAGTTGCAAAGTACGGGGAGCAGGAGCCCGAGCCCAGGGCTGGGTTATACTGGCCTATTTTAGGAGGAAGCCACACTGTAGAGAGATCATGGGATTTGAAGTCAGGCCCAATCTTGGAGATATTTGTACCCCTAAGCCATACACTCCTGTCAGGCACCAGTAACAGAAGCATCCTTCCACCACCCTCGACAAGTGCGATTATTTTCTGAATGCCTCCAGCTGTCAGAGCGGATGCGGGGAGCCACGGCTTGGGATGGGCCACCACGGGAAGCCCTGGGCCCCCTGTGATGGATGCGACCTCCCAGGTGGGACAGGAGCTGGCAGGTGGGCTCCAGGCCAGAAGCTGAGGGCGGGCTGTGGGGTAGACCACAGGTCAGGGGATGAAGCACAAGCAGGGGTTCTCAATCTTGGCTGCACACTGGAATCATCTGGAAGGCTTGACAAACTCTTACTGCCCAGGTCCCACCTCAGGGCTTATGACTTAATTGGCGTGTCCTTTGTAGCAGCATTTTTACATGTTTCCCAGGGGGTCCTAACACATAGCCACGGTGAGGCCAGTGGTGCAGAGAGCCGGGCACCTGGGGGTAAGAAGGTGGGGAGGTTGGCAGCACCTGTCAGGCACCCACATGTGAGAACACTCGGATGTGCCAGGGATAAAATGGGACCAGCCTCTGCCAAAGAAGACTGGCAGGAGCTCCATGTCCCAGGATTCGGTCTAAAGTCAAAGGGGGACTTGCTCTTCCCCTCTGGGCTCCCTAAGCTTCCTGGGCCACCTGGTCAGAGCCCCGACCTCTCTGCACCGTAGTCATCTGGTTACCTGTCCCTCACCCAGGCTGCCGGGGATTCCGGAAGGCAGAGGCGCTGCCATCTATTTATTATTGAACCTAAGGATCCCCAGTAACAAGCATCACGCCAGGCCCCGGCAGGTGTGTGGTGAATGGAGCAGACACAGTCACGGATGACTTGCCTGATGCTAATCTGATGCTTCTCGATTCCCCCAGACAGAGGCTGAGTTGGTCCTTGCGCCTGGGCCGAAACTGAGCCTTTATCAGGAATCAAGTGATTTCACTGTGTGAAGAGAAGGAGCCTGGGGCCCCAAAGGACCTAATACTCTGATTATTTGCCTAAATGAAGACTTTCTTTAATTTAAAAAAAAAAAAAAGATTTCTAGTTGTCACGAATCATTTGAAGTTTAAGGAGGACATTAAGCCACTATTACATTTTCCTGAGGAGCTCCTTAATCTGGCTTATTTTTTAGTTTTTTGGCTCGGACTCATGAGCCATTAATTGCTGTGCTGGGGCTAGGGTGACGTTAGCAACCTTCCATCTGGGAGGGGAGGTGGTGGGAGAAAAAGGAACTTGGAGCAGCTTTTCTGAGTATGAGTTTCGTCTGTCAGCTTTGACCTTTCTGTTCCAACTCAATGCCTATTCAACAAAAACCTTGACATTTAAACAGGCAGCACATCCAGCCCACATCTTTATCTTACAGGCCGACCACTTTTCAGATCCTTCTTTCTTCAGAGCCACAGCCAAAAAAGTAGTTTGGCATTTCTGCTATTCTGTTCCCTGGCTTTTTGAAAAACACAGGGAGACAGGAGGTTGAGAGATAAAAGTGTCTATTATCTGATGTCCGTTCCCTAAATGAGCTTGCATTTGCTGGTGGGTGTCTGTGTGTCTGCACACAGCTTTATTTTGCTTTGAAAAGGATGGGACCACAGGTGTCAGGAAGCAAGATGAGACAGGTGGAAATCCACTTCAGTATGCCTATTTTTAGCTCAGATTCTATTTAAGTGGAAGTGATAACTTTAAGGTAACTGGCAAGAGAAAATGAGTCTGTTTGCGCAGTAATTGTTTTGCCCAAAAAAGGAATGAACATCCTTAAGGTATTCCAAAGGCTCCTTGAGAGAAAGGGAAAAATCAAAACAGGTTACTTAAAGAAGAACCTTTGTAGGAGGCCCTTGAAAGACATCAGTGGAGCCAGAAAAGAAAAAAAAAAAAAAAGAAAAAAAAGAAAAAAGAAAAGCGGTGATGAATAATGAAATCCTGGACTGACTCAGAACCAGGTATAGCACTGCCACCGTGTCCTCCTCTCTCCTATGGTGGCTCCTGGGACTCTAAGTGCCCCAGGAGGGACAGGTCACTACTTGCAAACCCTGAAACCCAGTGTCCACTCTGGCCACCATCTCCAACCTTCCAGATCCTTCTCTCCCTCACACCTCCTAAGCCCACACTTTAGCCTCTTAGACACCTCTAAATGAGGCAGCATGTGAAAAGCACTCGGAGCCTGCCAGCTGGGCAGCAGGGACTTAGTGCAGGTGATCATTATCCTCACTATCCTTCCTGCCCCAGAACTTTCCCGCCTCCCCGATTTCTGAGAAAGTCTCCCAGGGCCTTCCAGCTCCCAGCTTTTCTCCTGGGCAAAGTCACTTCCATTTTGCTTTCAATTCAATTTAATACACAACAACAACAACAACAACAACAAAACTCCACAATTTATTTCCTGTTCTTGCAACTGTATTTCTTCTTCAAAAGAATTTTACACAAGTCAATGCAGCCTTGGCAGCCATGTTATATTTCAAGAAAAGATTTTTAAAAAGAAATATTACTTGAAAATTATGGAAAATTGGCAGGTAAAGGAGCTCAGCTCTGCTTCACATTCAAAATAGATTTCCTATTTGGCTGGAACAGGCATGGGGGGAGGGCAGGCAGAAGGATTTGAAGGGCAGAGAGAAATGCCTAGAAACACACCTGTTTCCCCTCTTTTTATCTCCTTATCAAGACAATTGATAACCTTTCTTTTTAGGAAAAAGAAAAATTTCCAAATGGTAGTCTTCCTTGGCAGAGTAGTTCTAAAGCCATTGGAATGGTGGATTCTGTTTCAAAATGACCAACATTTTAATGCCGTGGAAAGGACAAACACTGAACCCTCAAATTTTCAAAAGATAGATGTTAATAGTTGGTTACAAAAAGGTTGACCGCCTTCAGCAAATAATCAATTTGGGAACAGCTGTCATTTGTGAACATGGTCACCAAACAACTTGAAACTTCTCAGTGAATCACAGGAAAGAAAAATTTTAGCCACATTTAATATTTCAAAGAATTTCCTTAGGAAGAAAGAAAAAAAGGAAAGGAAAGGAAAGGAAAGGAAAGGAAAGGAAAGGAAAGGAAAGGAAAGGAAAGGAAAGGAAAGGAAAGGAAGAAGAAAGAGAAAGAAAGAAGAAATAAGAAAGAGAAAGAAAGAAAAGAAAAAGAAAGAAAGAAAGAAAGAAAGAAAGAAAGGATTTCCTTCATTCCTGAGGATCAGACTTGCATAAATGGATGCATCAGGTTCAGAAGAGATAAGGCCCACCACTGAGCAGAGTCGATTTGTGTTTTCTGTCCTGTGATACTGGACGGCAGGCTCTGGGCCTTCCTGGGTGGACAGGGAAGGCAGTTCTGAGGTCCCCCTCCCCAGTGTGGGGACTTTGCCGTAGATTTTAGGTTGTGAGGCCAACGCTTCAAAGTTTGGTTATTTCCTTTCAGACACCAAGCCAGCAAGTCTCATGCTTGTCACTTGGGAACGATGGAGAGAAGATGGGGCTCCTTGCCCCAGACCACCTTCCTGAAGGTCATGTAGCACAGAGCTACCTTCCCCCAACAATTACGCATTTTCTGCCAAAATGATGTTTGTCATAAAAAGAAAATTCATAATGTGAACAGTTTTTCAGAGTTTCTGATACATTCTTAAACAACTTATGGTTCCTTTCTCTATTTTCTTTGCTTCGTTCTACAAAGGTAATTCAGAGGTTTCAAAGATTATTTATAGAATGTGAATTTAAAAAGGAAGAAAGTAGAAACAGAATGTGAATTTAAAAAGGAAGAAAGTAGAAAACAGATTTTTCTACTACGTAGTGATAAGCATTATTAATATATTGGTGGATGGTGTGGGTGTGCGTGTGTGTGCATGCGTGTGTGAAGGCCTATGTATAGCCATTACGTCATCTGTGCCTACAATAAATATTTATTAGCACTCATTAGTCATAAGCTTAGCCTATGAAAACTAGGATCATATGAATATACTGTTTTAAAACAGTGTTTTCACTTAATATCCTTCCATAAGAGCAACGTGATCTCTTTCAAAAACGTTTGTAATAGCTCCTAGCCATTCCACTGGTGCGGGCATGCCCACTGTCATTGCAGCAGTGTTGTTCCTCAACTAATAAATGAATAAGACTGAATTTATCACTTCATTATAACTTCACATCAAAAGGCCCTTTCCCTTTTTAATCAATAATTTTTTTGCATTAATAGTATTATATTTATAACAACCATGACCATCTGCTTGGTGCTCACTATGCGTCACTTACTGTGTTTAACACTTTACGTGAAATATTTTTTTTAATCCATGCAACAGTCCTCTGGTTCATATTACCTATCAGTTTATTGCATCTTTTGTTCCCCAAATTCTCCGTCCCTCTGTGCACTGGGAAAATTAGACTCTTTTTTCTCTTTGTGTCTTTTAACTCCACCTCAGATTCTTCAAATGTTGGCTGCCTAAAGCCAGAGAGAGCTTATAAAATACCTATTATTTTAGAAAGCAATAAATGTACACGGAACTACAATTTTAAGCAGCATACGTTTAGTACACAGTATGCATTTTGAAGGTTAAAACACCACTTGTCTGTTTTTGCTTTGTTTTGTCTTAGTAAAATGTTTAGTCCTTTCCCTTTGCTTTATTAATTTGAAGCAATAGATATTGACTCCCATCCGTGAAGACTAAAACTTTGAGATTATTTTCGCTAACCTCCACTCAACCGCCCCTTGCAAACTTATTTTATTGTATTTAGAAAAAAAATTTTTAAAGAATTTATTTGTAAATAATCTCTATAAGCAACGTGAGGCTCAAACTCAAAACCTTCGATATCAAGAGTCACACATCCTGCTGACTGAGCCAGCCAGGCACCCCATTTCCTTGCAATCTAAGAAATAATATGTACAGTTTTTCTGAGATTACCCCAGAACCTAATGGCCACCAACATAAGTATACATACTACACAGAAACCTTTATTCATGGACCCGCCAATGGCAGGAAGGGTCTGTGCTTCCCCCGTGTGTGATGGAGAATTTGTGTCTCTGCACCACTTTCTACCGCTGCTCACTGCACACACACCCCTGCTTTCTGCTCCAACACTGCTTTCATTTCATTACTGTTCAAACCCTGATGGTCTGTCTTGTAGTTCTAATTTTTCAAGTCTTCCATGGTTTTCCTACATGTTGAACCCTGAAATCAAACAGGCAATGTCTGTAATGTAATGACTCTGTAAATGATCTTCAGTGTACCACCAGTTAATAGAGAAGGAAAACCTCTGCCACTAAATCTGTGATGTTAGAAAGGACATATCCTAGATGAATTCCCTTTTCTTACACTTTCTTGGTTGTTCAAAATTGTGTCTTGTTTAACTGTTGCTTTGGCATGGCAAGATGGCTCCAGCCCTGGTATTCATGACCTTCCCTCATGGGGGACCCATGGGACCAAGAAAATACCATGCAAGTGACAGTGTGCCATTTCCAAGACTAAGTCATAAAGACATTGCAGTTTCCTCCTAGACGTCTCTTGGATCACTTGCTCCCGGGGAGGCAGGCTATCATGTTGTGAGGACACTCGAGGAGGAGAAGCCTACATGGATGAGAACTGGCAGCCAGCATCAACTTGCCAGTCATATGGGAGAACCACTCCGAAGCAGCTCCTCCAGGCCAGATGAGCCTTCAGTTGACCACAGCCCAGACTGACGCTGAAATGCATCTCCTGAGAGACCTGGAAGCAGAACCGCCTAGTCAAGCTACTTCTGATCTCCTGACACACAGAAGCCATGAGAGAAAACAAATGTTTATGGTTGTTTAAGCTCCTAATTTTTGTGGCAATTCATTGTTACTATAGGATTTAACTGTTGTTGGTACTAATACTTGGAAAAAGAGTATTGCCATCACGAAGAAACTAAACAAGTAATGGGATGAGACCTCGAGGGTCTTTGAGAGGGATGAGTACATTTGGTACGTGGAGGAAGTTGAATCCACCAGGGGCCAGAGGGCAGACTGCGGTAGCCGGCCTACAAGATGGCCACCAACAATCTCCACTTCCCGAGGCCATGCCCTTGTGTAGTCTATTCCTACAGCGAATTGCGCCTGGCCTGGGTGACCAGTAGACTACTGCGGAAGTGGACAGTGCATGACTTTCCAGGGTTCTCTTGGATCACTTGCTCGGGAATATCATGAAGGCAGCTGTAGGGAGACACCCAAGTGAAGAGGAACCAACACCTTCCACCAATAGCTACCATCAATTTTCTAACCATGTGAGTGGGCCACCTTGGAGATGGATCCCCCAGCCTGAGGCAAAGCCTCAGTTGCCTGCACCCAAGCCATCCTCTTGCCGGCAACCTCATGAGACACTGCCAACCAGAAAAGTGCAGGATTCCCAGGCCATGTTGAGGTGGGAAGTCAAGAATTATAATAATATTTCTCAGATGTCAGTGTCGGATTTGTTGTCCGCCCATTTTGACCTCTGGGCGGACAACCTGTTTGCATCCCAGCTCCTGCCAACACAACTTTACCCCAAAATCTTTATACAGACATCATATGCCTGATCCTAATTACATGTGACTAGAACCCAAAGCAACTGAATGTCTCTTTCATCTTTTTACAGTGCATAGTTGGGTAATTTTTTCAGAAAGGTGAACAGAAGGTTAATTGTATAAGCCCTTGTAGGTCTAAAAAGGCTTCTACTCTTCCACCTGAATGTCTGATTGGCTGTGTATGGAATTCCAGGATTGAAATAATTTTCTGCCTGCACTTTGAAGGCTCTGTTCCATGGCCTTCTCACGTTCAACACTGCTGATGAGTTGCCTTACGCCGAACAAGTAGCTGTAAAAATAACAAGAATACTAATAACAATCAATTGATCCAAAAATAATAATGTTTCCCTCTGTCAGCTTTTAGGATCCCCTCTCTACATTTGGTGCTCTACATTTTCATCAGGGTAGGGCCAGGCTTGAGTCTTCTTTTCATCTGTATTCACTCTGCCCTCTCGGTTAGGGGGTCCTCCTCCGCTTCCTTCCCGCCGTCTCAAACTCTTGCGTGTCTCATATTTTGTTCATCCCCTTCTTTGCTCTCTGTTCAGGGAGATTTTTCTTGACTTTCTCTTACTGCCTTTCTTTTGTTGTTGTTTCGTAGCTTTGGCAATAACATCTTTTTTTATTTCAACAAACTCCTTATGCTGAGTTCTCTCTGTTTGTAGCAGAGGGTTTTATTAAGGCAATCATCTCCTTTTTTGCTGAGGATACTGATTATAATTATTTTGAAAGTTTTCTTTCATTCCCCAATTATTTTCTCAGCGGCCTTTCGCTCATCTCAGTCCCGTCTCCTTCGAGCTATTTCTGGCAGGTGTCTGGCCAGCATTATTTTAATTCATATTTTCAAGGAAGGTCCAAGGAGATTTGTAACAGGGAGCAGCTGTGGTGGGTTCCTCTGCCACTATCAGCTTCTCTGAACGAGAATGCTCACTCTCTGTACATGGGAGGATGGTTCCAACTGGCAGGCTTTACTCATCCCCAGGAAATACCATGTCAAGGAAGCCACTGCTTTTATGGAGTATTTGCATGGCGTCAGCCTTGGAGCGGGTGTGTGTGCCCATGCTCATACGGGGGGGGGGGGGGGGGGGGCACCGAATCTTCTTATTTTCCATCATTTCTCCCATCCTGTTCCTCCCCTTCTCAGATCCTTGGTGTTTCTGCCATGAAAATTAGCTCCCTCTGCTAGTCTCTCCCCTACCAGCTCTGAGCTGGGCTCTCTTCAGTGACGACATGTCCATCAGCTTGAGCACATGCCCTTCTAACTTCCAGAGATGCACCATGGTTTGGGGGTGCTGCTGTGCCCCTGTCGTTTCTCAACAGTTTACTAGCTTACTCCCTCCTGGCTGCCATTTCAAAGGGTTCCTGGGAAGCAAAGTTTATTGACATCGTGAGGATTTTTGCAAACGCGCAGTCAACCATCTTGAACTGGAAGCCCCAGGAGCTGCATGCACATGTGTACCCCAACCATCTTTTTCCAGAAGGGAGGAGAATGTTTTTTGTCCCCCAAACCTTCTCTTGAGTTCCTGAAGCTGTGCAGGGTCAGATCATTACTTAGGATTTCAGTCGCTCTGTATCTTTTTGTTTCTCCAGGGCCCACACTCAGCCTGTGAACAAATCTGGCCAGATGCACCTTCAGATGTCCACCCAGACTTGGGCCACTTTGGGGAACAGCCACCATCCCCTCCCTTTTCCCCTTTGTCACCTGCAATAGGTTCTCAACGCTGCAGCTGAGGAGAGCCTTTTAAAATGCATTAGAGTGTGTCTCCCCCTGCTCAAAATTGACACTGGCTTCCCCTTACCTCACTCAGAGTGACAGCGCATGACCCCGCTGAAGCCACCAGGGACAGCGTGATCTGCAACTCACCCATCCCTCTGCTCTCGCCACCTACTCCCCTCCCTTCTCCCTCCAAAACATTGGGCACCCTCCCGCTCGGGGGACCTCTGTACTTGCAGTTCCCTCTGCCTGAAACTCTGTCCCGGACCACAGCCACGGCCCTCAAGCCCCTGCAACAGCTTCCTCACCCTCCGACCTCTACCCCAGCCCGATCTGTGCAGTAAGACCTTGCCTGACTCCCCTGTTCCAAACTGCACCCACCAACCCACGTGCCTCTCCTCTTGCTTTGCTTTTCCCCAGAGTGCTTCTCAGCACAGAACCCCTGGATGTCAGCTCATGGTTTCTCGTCTGGTGCCTCCCCCTGGAAGGAAACCCCCTGGGCACAGGCACCCAGAACAGCACCTGACAGGTAAACAGGTGCTCATTACTATTTGTTGAGCAATCGAATAAATGCATGAATTATGTGTCCTTACTAATCTGCACAGCACCCAAACTCACTTCCAAACTATTTCTCAAAAGCGGGGGGAGGGGGGGTTGTTAGCATCGGACACTTTCCCACGAGCCTGGCGTCTCTCAGAATGGTCTTCATTACTGTCCCTAAAGAGCCTTTCGAGACTTTGATTCCCTGTTCCCTCCTCCCCTGAATCTGTAATAGTGCAGACATACAACATATCACTTCATGCTCTGTAGGGCTCTTTGAGTTCTACACATAAAAAAAGTAACAATTTTTTACTCTGAAAACCAGTGTTTGTCCTCCTGGGGGTAATATCACCTACTGTGTCGGAATGTATGGTCTAGCAAAACTGGATATTCCAAAACAATTTAAACAGAATATAACTAGGGGTTTGTTTTGGGGTTTTTTGTTTGTTTGTTTTAAGGAGCCGTGTCACGATGCTGTGGGAGAAAGGGGCACTTGTTCCCGTGGGCACAAGCCTGAATGAGTTCTGTGCCCTCAGCCCTATGTTGCCCTTGTGCTGTTGGCCCCCTCCTGACATCTAAAGCCACCCAGAGGGCTAGCAAAGCAGCTCCTGCTGGGTTTCAGGAAGCCTGTCCTGTTTTGCACCCCGGGAGCATGGAGGGGGACCCTCCTGCCCGCATCCCTTCAGCCCTGGACTCCTGGACCGTCTTGCGAGCCAGGAAGCCAGGGCCCACCCCAGGCAGGAGCCGGTTCTCTGGGTCAATGTGTTGTTAGCCTCGGGGAGCCCAGCGACTCCACAGGGAGATGGGGGTACACTGGGAGAGTTTGATCCTTCCACCTAGAACGTCCAGCTTCTCTCCCCTGAGGTCCCATCAATGCCACAACTGGAGGCAAACCCTCCCATCATCCTGAGCACCGGTGTCGCCCACCTGACCCCCGGGTCTGGCACAGTCATTACCTCGTGGCACACTGCCCCCCCCCCCCGTGCCATCTTCCTCCTCTCTCAGGTCGGGAGCAGGCGCTGTGGGACCCTGGCAGTCAATGCCTCCTCCCCGCTGCCTCCTGGAGAAGGTGCTGATTAGATCCGCGAGAACCAGGGAACGAGCACCTGGCTGAATCAGGTTAGATCATCTAAGTATCATTAAGGAACAACTGCATGGCTAATTGTCCAGGGAATAGCAGTTGTACCAAATTACGAGCTCATTTGAAGGAACCGATAGTGGCTCATTACCAAGGTCCTCCCGCAGAGGTGAGGGACTCTCGCTGTGTCCTCTAAATGCTTTTCAGAGTCCCTGTGCCAGCTGCTCTGCTCGGGCACCAAGGCTGTCCCTGCAGCCTCGGGTAGCCAATCCCACCTGCATCCGGGAAAGTTTCACCCCGGGGCCTGGGGCAGAGGGGGGCTAAGGGCAGGCCCCCTGCTTCCTGCCCATCACCAGAGCTCACCTTGTGGCTTTGAAGTCTTCTACCTTTTGTCTTGGCCTTTTGAACCTGATACATGAAGCCTCCAGGGCAGCCTGAGTGGCTCAGCGGTTTAGCACCGCCTTCAGCCTAGGGTGTGATCCTGGAGACCCGGGATCGAGTCCCACATCGGGTTCCCTGCATGGAGCCTGCTTCTCCCTCTACCTGTGTCTCTGCCTCTGTCTCTGTCTCTCTGTGTCTGTCTCTGGTGAATAAGTAAATAAAATCTTTAAAAAAACAACAACAACAACAACAACAACACTGAGAGCTGTGAACCCCCAGCCCAACACTTAAAAAAAAAAAAAGAAAGAAAGAAAGAAATGGAGCCTCCGCCTCTGCTCCCCATGAAGGAAAACACGGAGCCCTTAACAGTAGCAGGAATACATCTGGGGGAGTCAAGGCCGGCTTGTCTGGGACTAAGGGTTCAAACAGATGCAAAGCCACTTGTTAGTCCGCCGTTGGACACCTGGAGATGAGCAGAGCTCGGTGCATGAGGACTCGTGTCGCAGGTGTTGGAAACAACAGGCTGAACTGTCCCGGGCACAGGGAGCCTGGCCTTTGTTCTGCTTCTCCAGCTGGCCCTCACCTTCTGCAGCCCTCACATTCTATATCCAAAGCCATGGAGGACCTGCAGGGGGCCGGCCCAGGGCAGGGCGGGGGGACCATGCAGTTCCACTGACCACGCTCCCAGGTTGGGGGCCTGGGACAAGTGAAGGCCCTCAGACCATGTGTCTAAACATTATATACCAACCTAACAGACTGCTTAATAAAATACATCTCATTCTACTACCCTGACCAATATAACTTTACAAGCACAAAATGAAAAAAAAAATGTGTAAAGACACAGCTTATGTGCCTGAAATTTGGTAAAACATGAAAGATGTCAGAATTTAATATCGTGTCTGGCTGTCGATGGCGTGAACTCATCCACAGAGCCCCTTCCCTGGAGCCCCCAACCATGCTCAGCCCTCCGCACGGGGTGCTCTGACCCGTGGTCTCTGCAGGGCTGTTCCCCCATCCTAGAGGTCTCACCCTGACCACCCCACCCTACCCTGCCTCATCGCCTTTGGTCCAGTTGCCTGAGTACCTTTCTCTGAGTACTGTCACTATTGGAAATAATTAATACTTGTATCTGCTGACCTGTTTGCTGGCCATCCTCTCCACTAGAAGGAAAGCCCAGTGAGGCAGGGACCCTGTGCTCGACGTTTGTAGCTGAACACCCAGCCTCAAATACGGGGCCTGGCTTGTACTTGTTAGCATACGCCGAGCACACGAATGAGTGACACACAATCAGTAGTATGAAGACCTCAGAAATCGCTAGGTAAACAGAAAACTGGACCAGAAGAAAACATTAGAAACTCAGGGACATGTGTAAACTGCTTAAAAACAGGGTTTTACACTCAAGCAGTGTGAGAAATAGAAGATTCGGAGAAGACAATTAGATATAGACTTCACTGTAAGCTGTCAGGGTGGACAAGATGAGGACAAGATGACAGTGGCATTCGCCATCTCTGGGATAGACCCCAGATCTCGGACAGGCTCCTTGCAGCTGTGGTCAGGCTCTATGGCCCTTCCCTCTGGACAGAATGGTGGGTGTGGGGCTGTCCACCGGTCACAGCACTCTGCCACTCTGGCCACAGTCCGTTGGCCTCAGGGCACGTGACCTGGCAAGAAAGAATGGGCCAAACAATGACTGGATGCCCCTCGTAGTGGGTTGCTAGACCTTGTGGAGGGGACGCTCTTGGGTTACCTCATTTACTCCGTCTTCCACTGTCGTTCATTATTATTCAGCTTTAAAGATTAAAGTGAACTGTGGAGAGCAGATGGTGATGCAAATTATTCCTGTTCGTAGAAATGTAAATAATTTTGTCCTGTCAAATTGCAATTGATCACCACCCCCTCTGGAAAAAGTCAGTCTTGCCTCTAATAGCAAATTCATCTCCGCATCCCCGAGTGCGTGTCTATAGGCATATATGCCGATATACATATGCACAGACATCTCTTCCTTGGATTTTCCTTTAGGCTTTTTTACATCTTACTGGATCTCTCATTAGTTAAAAAGTTTTTTGCTCTCTGTTCATTTTATGTTTCTATGAAACTCATGCTTTCGCTCTTTAAAAATAATAATAATAATAATAATCCTGAATCACTGAAGGGGTGGAAATACCCAGAATCCGCGGAATTCATAACCTGGTCACTGGGAAGTTTGAGGAGGAAACACAAAGCCAAGGGCAAGGTGGTCGCTGACGTCTGTGGGCAAAGTCGTTGGAAGGACACGCCAGCAGTTCCGGGCAGAAGGGCAGTGAAGGCCACTTTCTCTCCGCACCTGACCCCTCCAAGGACAGACTCTTTCCCCGGGACCGGGGGCCAAAGAACCTGGAATTCCCAGCACGGCCAGCGTAACCACCCTGCCCTGGACACGTGAGTGGGTGCCCGTCGGGGTTTTACTGGCAACTTATCATTTGTTCCCGAAGCTTAGATATAAAGTTAAAGATGAACGAAAGTCACCATCAGAAAAGCAAGAGGAACATTGCCAGGCCTTTTACAAACCCTCCTTCTTCTTAGACCCGTTGTGAATCTTTAAGAAGGCGCATTTTATCCCCTTATAAACACGCCAAGTGATTAATGGGGTGAGGAAATGGTGGCCAAACATTCTCAAGTTTCTTTTTAAACACTTTTTATTGTGCTTGGAGATGCTGCTCCCTAATGCAGCCCGTGGCCTGGTGCAACAGAAAGCAAAGAGACTCTGAGCCCGAGAAGCTCTGCCCTCAATTAGCTAAATGGCCTTGGCCGAGGACTTCAATCTCGCTGAGCCTCAGTTTCTCCATCCAGAAGATGGGAAATGGGATGCCACCTGGTTCTGAGGCCTAAAGGAGACAGCACACCTCAAGGAGGATGGTGTGCAGGGGGGCACATGGGGGACCCCAATCCTCAGCCCTTTCTTTCACTTCAAACTTCCCATCCTGGGAGGCGGAAGGAGGCATGTAAGCTTTCAGGCATATCCTTTCTGATATTTTAGCTCGATTTAAATTGACTTCAGTCTAGAACAGGACCAGCTGGAAATCTATTCCGAGGGCTGGTCCCACGCAGCCGTGAAGCAGGAAACAGCCCGTGTGAGGTGATTTCAGAGGCGCTTCAGGAAGGCGGCCCCTGCCCCCACCCTTCAAAAGGCCCCTGCTTCCAGATTCCATCCGTGCTCCATCCTTTGTTCTAGGACCGCTGGATGCCCAACCCCCCAGGCAGGGATGTGGGGCACACTTGAAGCTGTGAGAGCCAGTCACAGCCCAGGATGGGTTCATTCCAGAAACATCAGGAGCTGATAGCCAGACATGGAGGGAGTGGAAGGCTGCCTCCCCCCATCACCAGCTCCATGCTGAGGGCAGGCGTCAGCCCACTGAGCCACAGCAAGGACACCAGGCCCCTGGGAGTGTGAGGGCTGGGGCTTCCGTGGACAAGAAGGGCCTAGGATGTGGGGCCTGGGGTCTGGGGAGGGCTGGCCCTGCCCAAGCCGCCCATCATGACACCCCGTGGGCCTTAGGCTCAGGCCTCCCTCATCTGGGCTGCAGTGTCACGTCTGTCACCTGCCAGCAAGGCAGCCGTGCCACCGGCCCTGTAAGGCAGGTGCTCGCTTCCTTGCGCTGCCATGCAGCTGAGCCCAGGCCACTTCCTTCCCCTGACACCCCCCGATTCCAGCTGCTCCCGCTCCCCGAGCCCCAGGCCCAGCCCCAGGAGCTGAGCTGTGTGGGCTCGAAATGCTCAAAACGCAGGCTGAGCAGGAGAACCAGCACCAGCTCCAAGAGAGATTCTACTTGAAAACAATTTGTACCCCTTCCCCCGCCTCCCCAAAGACTCGAGGCTTGTCAGAAATCCGAGGGATGGCATTTGCTTGCTCTTCTACTGCAGTACCTGGGGAGTGACATCTTCGAAAAACAGTCTGCAGGGAAGTGTCCGCTACCTGGGTTTCTGGACCTGTTCTCTCCCGTCTGGGCGCCCTCGTCTGGTGTGTCCAAAGGGAGAAGTGCTGTACCCCACGGGAGGAGTACGGAGGATCTGCCCCGCGGGCCTTCCCTGGGACCCAGGGCACCGAATTCCACTTCAGTGGCCGACTGTGGAGGCCAAGCCGTGTCCCCACCCGTCTGTCCCCTGCTCGTCCCACTCCAGGGCACACAGCAGGTGCTTGGCTGATGTGTCCCCTTACTTCCCTTCCTCCTTCCTTCCTTCCTTCTTTCTTTTCTTTCTTTCTTTCTTTCTTTCTTTCTTTCTTTCTTTTCTTTTCTTTCTTTTCTTTCTTTCTCTCTCTCTTTCCTTCCTTCCTTCTTTCTTCTTTCTTTCTTTCTTTCTTTCTTTCTTTCTTTCTTTCTTCTTTCTTTCTTTCTTTCTTTCTTTCTTTTCTTTTCTTTCTTTTCTTTCTTTCTCTCTCTCTCTTTCCTTCCTTCCTTCTTTCTTCTTTCTTTCTTTCTTTCTTTCTCTCTTTCTTTCTTTCTTTCTTTCTTTCTTTCTTTCTTTCTTTCTTTCTTTCTTTCTTTCTTCTTTCTTTCTTCTTTCTTTCCTCTCTCCACCAAAGCAAGTGATATATAACAAGCGCATAAATGGTTGCAGAGTGAATGCCTGTGGAATGATTGAAAAGCACCAGGGAAGGCTGTACCCCATGCAAGTGGCCAGGGCTCATGCCTCACAGAGGTATGAGAACTCTCGGGCTCCTGTCCCTGGCTCCCCAGGTACTCGTAGCTCCTGTTCATTGCGGCATCATGGGTGCACGTGGTGCCAGGGCCATGACCTTCAAGGAGGAGCCCACCAAGGAGGAGGTCATGGCCTCATTCTCTCTGGGACTCTTTCTCCCACTGTAAGCAGCATGGCGGTGGCAGTGGTGGCAGATGTGATGGCCACAGGACTTGGGCAGTCAGCTCACAGCATGCATCCCACTGGCCCCAACATGCCCCCGCCCCCCACCCCCACATTCTAGTGTCTTCTGTGGTCTCTTGCAGTTCCCTTGTCTCAGCTCAGTCTGTCCACAGCGTCTAGAAGGCCTTTCTGCCCGGCCTCACGCTGGAGGTCCTCACTGACCCCGTGGTAGGACACAGCTCTCCTGGCCTCCTGGAACCTGAGGCCGATTAGATCAACTGGAGCCTGGCAGGTGTGTCAGGCTCCTTGGACGGGCAGGGGTTGGAAGCAGTGTCCTATGGAGACCTCCTCCTGCCTTGGTTGGGATGCCCTGGAGGAGAGCCCCCTCCCTGGCCCCATTCCCCGGCTGGCAGGACGGTGGAAATTCCCAGTGAACACATGTTCTAGGCTCCCCTTCTGTGTGCAACTGTCAGGAAGAAGCCCTCACACCTGCTTTCTACCCTTGTGCTCCTAAGAATTGGTTGACTATTGATGGATAGAAGGAGATTCTGGCCCAGGATTGAGGTCAGAAATTACCTAAAGAGAAGATCTGACCAGTGGTCAAAATCTAGCATTTTAGATTTTTCTCTTGTTAAAAGTGGGGGGAGGGGGGGAGCAGAGGGATACGGGCAAAGGGGACTGTTGATGGCTAAACCACCACTTTGAGGCCAAACTGGGTGACATGTGGGGTGGTCATGCTCTGCTGGGACCACAGGACTTTCCTCCAGATTGCTTGGGAAGAGCAGAGTAACCCTCCCCCCACCCCCACATTCCAGTGTCTTCTGCGTGTCTTGCAGTTCCCTTGTCTCGGCTCAGTCTGCCCACAGCGTCCAGAAGGCCTTTCTGCCCGGCCTCACGCCGGAGTCAGGCTGCCAGAGTCAAAACTCTGCTCTGCCTCATTCAAGTGGTGTGGCCTTTGTCACATGATGTCACATTCCAGGCCCACATGTCCTCATCAGTGAAACCATGGCTAATACTAGCCTCCTCCCCCCTCCTCCGAGGGCAGGGAGGTGGTTCAATGAGGTGAGAGGTGTTAGGTGCTTAGAACAGCTCTGGGCACAAATGTTAGCGATTGGTATTAGTCTCAACAACTGTCTGCGTTGTTCTTCCTCCGGGACTGGCCTCAACCCCACCTCCTCCAAAGCATCTTTATAGATGCCCTCCTCCAGCTTCCCATCGCGGTCCGTCTCTCCCTCTCACAGATCCCACAGTCTATGAGCCTCTATTTTAGCCCTCACGGCCATCTGCCTGGCCCACGGTTATTTTTGTAGGAATCTTTCTCCTCCGACGGAGCTTCTGGAATACTGGCCCAAGGCTTATTCACCCCCAGCCCCAGCGCAGAGGAAGCAGCCTCCTGTGGCTGGCCCGGAGGGTAGGGACAAGCAGGGCTGAAACGGGCAGGAAAGGTTTGTCCCCGTAGCTGTCCAGGCCAGCAAGAATGAGGAGTGGGTACGAGATGTATGGAGGAGTGTCAGGTGGCCCTGGGGCCCATGCAGTCACTCTATGGGACCACTCAGGGCAGCGCCTGGGCCCCACCCAGCAAGGGGCAAACCGTGTTCCCCTCTTCACTGCTTCTCTCCATAAACCAGCAAGGAGATTTCAGCTTTTTTCTCTTTATCTCTTTATAAAGGTCATCCAAATTCAGTATCAAGACCAGAGTTTGTGGACGGGGTGGCACCTGGGTGGCTCAGTGTTTGCCTTTGGCTCAAGCCCTGATCCCAGGGTCTTGGGATTGAGTCCTACATCCTGGGATTGAATCCTCCCCGCAGGGAGCCTGCTTCTCCCTCTGCTATGTCTCTGTCTCTCATGAATAAATAAAATCTTTTTAAAAATCTTAAAAAATAAAAAATAAAAGACCAAGATTTGGAATGCTTGGGTGGCTCAGTCGGTTAAGTATCTGCCTTTAACTCAGGTCATGATCCTGAGGTCCTGGGATCAAGCCCTCCATTGGGCTCCCTGCTCAGTGAGGAGCCAGCCTCTCCCTTGGGTGGTCATGCCAGAAAACCCTCCCTGCAGGACTGTGTCTGGAGAAATCACCGCTCTCCAGGTTTGCCAGAAACATAATATAGCCCGGGCCACAGTCGGAACGCTTCAGTCCTTTCTGGATGTGCTGGAAATCGTCACAGCACAACACCCACCGTGTCGGCTCCGGAAGAGAGGGAGTTACTTCTCCGGTCTGGTGATTGCCTCCAATGGGAAGTGGCCTCGCCAACGGCCCCTCGCTGATGAGCTTCTTAATGAATCCATGGCTGAGTGAGGCAAATGACTTGCTTTCCTCCCAAATGGGAAGGAAGTCTCAGAATTATGCTAATTGTCTAAGGTTTAATGGGCGCATTTAAAAATAGTCCCAAATATCAAGTGAGCTGGGATGACCCTGCCCAAAGGGAAGTACTGGGCGGTTGGGGGGAGCCAGTGGGGGGCGGTGGGGGAGTGATAACCAAACAAAGGAGAGACTGGCACCTTTGAAGGGGGTTCCAGGAAAAGGGGAGGAAACTGTAAAAAGTTTAATATCTGTGCTTTTTGTTGGATAAGAGCACCCATTCCTACCGGCTGAGGAAAGAGAGAGACTATCGTGAGGATTTGGGATGGGGGGATGGGGAGGCAAGGGTTAAGGGAGATGGAACCTCAGGGAGATCCAAAATCAGGGATCAACTCAACTACAAAAAGATGAACAGCCAAGTAACAAATGGGCAAAGGGTCTGATAGACACTTCTCCGGAGGAGCTCTCCAGATGGCCCATGGGCTCGTCGAAGACGCTCAGCATCGTGAGTTGTCCGGGAGACGCAAGTCAAAGCCACAAGGAGCCACCACTTCACCCCCACTGGGAAGGCCACAATCAGCGCCATGAGAAGTAAGGGGTGACAAGGACGTGGAGAAATCGGGACCCTCATACATGCTGGTGGGAGCGTAAATGGGGCAGCTGCTGGAAAACAGTCTGGTTCTTCCTCAAAAACTGAACCCAGAGTTATCCTCCGACCCTGGAATTCCACTCTGAGGGGTACACTTATGAGAAATGGAAACCTACGCCACGCAAAACTTGTGCACAAACGTTCCTCCCGGCAATATTTGTTTCGAATAGCCAAGAAGTAAAAAGAGCCCAAGGGTACGTCAACAGGTTCCTGGACCTCCACACAATGAGCATCGAGAGCTGGAGAAAAGCATGCGGTACTGACACACCGTCCAACGCGGATGAGCCTTGAAAACGTATGAAAGACGCCGGACACAAGAGGCCACGTGTCACATGACCCCAGTTACCTGAAATGTCTTGAAGATGGGAAATCGATTACTGTTTATCAAGAGCTGAGGATGGGGAGAAATGGGGGCGCTGAGTGCTTAACACAGTGGGGTTCCTTTTGGGGGAGACGAAGATGTTCTGGAAACAGACATATAGTGGCATAACACTGTGATTGCACCAAAGGCCCTTGAACTATATACTTTAAAATGGCTGAAATAGTGAATATTGTGTCATATGAACGTTACCTTAGTAACAACTAACAAACAGGGGCTGTGCTCATCACTCAGGATTTGCAGGGCCCAGTGCAAAATGAGAAAACAAGAGCCCTTGTCCAGAAGTTATTAAGAATTTCAAGGTGCTGTGGGGAGCATTGCTGGAGCTTGGGCCCCGGGGTGTGGGCACAGGTCACACATGCACGTGGGAGCAGGTGCCAGTCCTGGGAGCACCTGGGGCCTCAGACCTAGAGCCAGGATGCCCCAGCTCCTCAGCCACATGGCTCTCCTACGGCAGCTCATGTCTGCCCTTCTGGGCCCCCACGCTGCTGCTCTTGGGGCTTCCGCTAGCTTGTCTCTCTTTGGTTCCCTCACTGTCATCTCCCCCTGCTACTTAGGGTTCTCTTTGTGCTGCCACATTCACATCCCTAAGGCAGGGATCCGATGGGCCAGCTCACCCGGGGGCTGGTGGCCGTGTATGTGGCATTGTCCCCAGCAGCTTCCTTCAGCTGTATCAGGGATGGGGACCCCGTCGTCCAAAGTCTGAGTGAGGCTCCTTCAGCACAACTTGGGGTGGGACCATATCCCACTGTCAGGATGGGGACCCATGTGAAACGTCTGTTCTACCCAAGGTATCACTCTCACGTTGAGCTTTATCTAGCAGAGAAAAGGCGCCCCGTCTCTTGGATTCCAGGCAACTCTGTGCGCTGTGCTTGAGTCTGGAAGCCCAGGGTGATCACCTGTGGGTGACGGGAAGATCCCCATCAGAGCTACCTCCCTGGACCCAGGCGCCAGTGACCAACTGGCCACCCCATTTCCATCCCCAGGTGCCAACGATCTCTCACACCAGCTGTGCTTCGGTGCAGCCCTGGGCTGAGCCCATTGTCTCTCTGAAGGGGATCTCCCAGGATCAGGGGGGCAAGGAGGCCAGGGGAAGGAAGCCAAGCCCACACCTCCTGGGGAGGCTGCAAGTTGCAGCACATACATCCCAAGCCCTCGCTGTGACCCCTGCCCTCTGTCCTGGGGCCACAGCTCATCTTCCCGGCACTGGCTTCCTGTGTCGCTGGAGCTAGTTTTCCAGCCTTGCAGCTTTCCTGCCAGTCCCCACCCGACTCACCCAACCCTGCTAGTGGCCACCTGACACTCACGCCGTGATTGCCCATCTGGACGGTGACCACGGCCAACTGACTGGTGAGAGAACACAGAGAACCTATTTTATACCCAGATGGGACTTTGGAGGCCATCCTTGGTCCTTCATTATTTTTTTAAAATTTTAGATAATTTACTTTTCCAATTACAAGAAAATATTATTTAAAAAAAAGATTCTAGGGATCCCTGGGTGGCGCAGCGGTTTGGCGCCTGCCTTTGGCCCAGGGCGCGATCCTGGAGACCCGGGATCGAATCCCACGTCAGGCTCCCGGTGCATGGAGCCTGCTTCTCCCTCTGCCTGTGTCTCTGCCTCTCTCTCTCTCTCTCTCTGTATGACTATCATAAATAAATTAAAAAAAAAAAAATTTAAAAAAAAGATTCTATTTATTTATTCATGAGAGACACACAGAGAGAGGCAGAGACATAGACAGAGGGAGAAGCAGGCTCCATGCAGGGAGCCTGTTGCAGGACTCGATCCCAGGATCCGGGGATCATGCCCTGAGCCAAAGACAGACGCTCAACCACTGAGCCACCCAGGCGTCCCTACAAGAAAATATTCTTAGATGAAACCTCTAAGTCAGTGGTTCTCAAGAGGCGCTGTCTCTCTAGAGACGTTTGGCATTATCTAGAGAATTCCTGGTTGTCGCAACAGGGGCATAAGAGGAGATACTACTGGTTTCCAGTGGGCAGAGGACAGGGGTGTCGCTATATTCTGCAATATACAGGACAACCTTCTGAACAAAGAATCATTTGGCTCAAAACGCCAATACTGTCGAGATTGAGAGAACCTGCACTAAAGTCATGAAAATTTTTAAATTGAACAAATAATTATAACCATGTGTTTAAACTTTAAATAGCATCTCAACTGACTGATACAGATGATGAGTTTACATTCTCTTACTTTTGTACAATGTATAGTTTTATTATTTTTATATCTTATAAAATACAATTTATTTTGGGGGCCCCTGGGTGGCTCAGTCAGCTAAGGGTCTGCATTTGGCTCAGATCATGATCCCAGGGTCCGGGTCCGGGATGGAGCCCCACATCGGGGTCCCTGCTCTGCAGGGAGTGTGCTTCTGCCTCTGCCTGCTTCTTCCCCTTGCTTGTGCTCTCCCTCTCTCTCTCTCTCTCTCTCTCTCTCTCTCTCTCTCTCTGTCAAATAAATAAATAAAATCTTTAAATATATATATATATCCAATTTATTTTTAAATCATAATACTCATCTCACAATGTTCCCAAAATTCTTTAATCCTGGCTCTAAATTTAGATGACTTGAATATGGCCCTTTACTTTAACATATGCTCCTGTTTCACTCATTTTTTTTTTTCCAGAGTGGAGATTTTGTCACCAGATGTTCTGTTTTACTACCTTCTGGAGGAGGTATTTTCATCCATAAACCCATATTCACTTTGCACTGATCACCTTCCTGAACTTACATTTCGGAGATATACTTAGGACGATATAATCGGCAGTAGTCAAAGTGGAGCATTCTTTTCTTTAAATAAAAATTTCTTAAAATAAAAATTTTGTCTTGTTGCAAAGTAATAAATATTCATTGCAGAGAAAAGCAAAAAGATGCTGAGAACCGAATAGTACAATATGAAAATGATTCTCTTGAGATCACTGCTGTCAATGTATGTACAGTATTACTCTCTCTGCATATATGTACTCAAAAAAATGAATTAGGGTTTATAATGAACACCTTACTAGTGTGTAACCTGCTTTTTTTTTTTCAGCTAACAATATACAATAACTTCTACCTGTGGTGCTGACTATTCACCCATATTATTTATATACATAATCATATGTACATGTAAATGGCAAAGTGTATATGAATAATATACACATGTATGTTCTCCTGTATATTATGTCTCCACTATATTATTTTAACAATCACATAACATTAAAGGTAGTGTCACGTCAACCCTCTCTTTTGTGTACATTTTTTGCTTTGATGAACAATGCTGCCACGAATGTACTTGTAGCTAAGCCTCTCTATATAATCATGATTATTTCCTGGAGATGAAAGTACTGGGTCAAAGGGTATGAAAAAATTAAAAATTTTAAAATGTATCACCAAAATGCTCCTATAAAAGGTTTATCCATTTATATACCCAAGAGTGGTTTATGAGAATGTCAATTTATCTCCACTTTTGCTCACCAAGTACTGCCAACTGAAGAACAGGGCAAAACAATAATTCAGCACTTCTTTGATTAATAGATGGTTGAACATTTATTCATATATTGACCAATTATATTTCCTCCTTGTGAGATTTTTCTATACTCTTTCCTCATTTCTTACTGGAGTATTTCTTTTCTACTTATTTTTACCAACTATTTATATATCATGGCTGTTGGACCTCTTACTACCCATGTTACATTATAAATATTTTTCCAAGGTTCTAGATTGCCTTTGATTGTATTTATGACCAGTTTGGGAAGTAGAACTATTCTCTTTTTATGATCAAATCTACCTATTTTATCTTTGATGGTTTCTACCTTAGGCATTACGCTTTGAAAGTCTTTTTTCACCTCTAGGATATTTAGATGTTAAACAATATTTTCTCCTGCATTTTTAAAGATTTCTTTAACACATAATGTTTAATCCAGTTCAAATGTATTTAGTTCTATGGTATGAGTTTCTTTTACTTATTTTGTTTCACCACATATTTCAAATGAAGATAGCATATTTTGACTTGTATGTCTTCCCTCCACCCCAAACTCCCATGGCAGGCAGGTATTCTCTGCTCTGGTTGCATATCTGGTTTTTGGCTGCTATTTGAAAACCACCTTTGGTTTGTGCAACTGATCCTTCTGATTCTCAAACATCCCCTGGTCCTGGATCCTGGCCCCAGCCCTGATGTGAGCCACAGCACCTGTTAGAAGCTATACCCAGGTGGGATGTGAAAGGGAAGGAGAAGCAGAGTTTATTACATATTATTTATGTGTTAGACCCATACTTAGGTAATTTGGGGGTTGAATCCTCAGACAACTGTGAGAGTATTACTGCTTCATTTTATGAAGAGGAGACACTAGTGAACAAGATCTTATAACTCACCACTGTGTTCCTTCAGGCCAGTGGCTGAACTAAAATTCATCTCCAGTTCTCACTCTGGAACCCCCCCAAGACCCTTGATCTCATAGACCTCAAAGTGACCTCAGAGTGGGGTCAGGAGAGGAGGCAAATTCTCCACTTCCTGTGCTGACTGCTGCCTGGAAGACAGGACCCATCTGGGCCCAGCAGCTGACGTGGACTGAGTGTTCCACAGGACACAGAGGGGACCCTTGGGAAAGAGAAATGTCATATTAAGGACATGGTGTGTTTCTCAGACTTCATTTTCCTTTGCAGGAAAGGAAGATGTCTATAAATTCTGTATTGTTGCAAGATGACAGAAATGGGATCCTGGTGGGGAAGTGAGAGGATTGGGGAGGCCATCTGTTTGGTGATTTTGTATCTATTACTCCTCTGGAGTCAGAAAGTTCCTGTATCCACTTTGCAACCTTCCTGGCAAATGGAGCCAAAGACCCATTTCTGATGTGGAATGTCCACATGTCCCTGCCAATTAGCTGCTTCCACTACCTCTGATTTCACAGTGGGGCGGAAGGGCAAGTGTGGCCTTTGCATATCCTGGAGATGGAATGAACCCCACTGCTGCGCATCTCGTGTTCTCAAAGCCCATCATGACTGATGAGGGCAGAGAAGCCCTCCCACTGGGCAAAGGGCTTCTCACAACATGGGTTGTGGATTTCAACTTGGGAGAATCCAGTATGTCTCTTGCAGCCCCTCATCAGCCAACAGGCACCTACTAAACTTGTGCCCTGTACTAGGCCATGGCCAGGTACAAGGAGCTCACAGGCTGGCCACCCCAGCTCAAAGGCCGAGGACAGCTGAGCAGGGGATGGGGTGAATGGCAAAGGGTTAGGCCAGCCTGGGGAGACGATCGGCAATCAGTAAGGCTTTCTCAGAGGTGGCCTATAGTAGCCCCTCAATAAATGTGCATTGGGCCCGACTGAGAAAAATCTCGGAAAGAGGAGAAAGGGCAGGTGTGGCAGGCAGAGAGAGCCTGCGTGTGAGATCGAGGCCGGCAGAGGACATGAGCTCTGGGGGACACAGAGACATTGAGGGGTCCCAGCTTGTAACCCTAGTGACTGTAGCTTGGCCACCCCACTCTTCCTGCTTCTTCCTTAATATCCCATTAAGGCGGCTCAAGCCTACATCTGAGGGCAGTGGGGAGTCCTGCTAAGAGCTTCCATGGGCTCCCAAGAGGGCTTTGCCCAACTCAGGGTGACTCTGGCCACCCTACCCTCCCAGTGCATCTCCTGCAATGCTGTCTCCTCCCTCGCCTCCTCCATGTGGGGACACCTCCTCTTCCCTAGTCCCCAAAGCTCTGCTTATACAAGGGTGCCCAGCAGGCTTCTAAAGTTCTTTCTCTTATACATTTTACAAAGGTTATGTATGCAGAGAGAGACAGAGACTCACCTCCCAGATCCCCCACGCTCACCAAGTCACATATTCAGCCACTGTTGGATCAGCATACACGCGAGCATGCCACCCGGAGTCGAAGCAGACCCAGACCGTGGCCTTGGTACATTCCTGGCCTGGACAAGGGTCCAGAAGCACACATGTCCCGGCCACCCTGGAGAGATGTAGGAAGCACAACTAGGACAGTGGAGGAAGGGACTGATGAGCGTTGGCACCAGAGCCGTCTGTCAGGAACGAATTGCTCGGATAACGTCCAGCCGAGGTGTTAGCTAGTGAATGGGAATGTCCCCAGAGCCAGAGAGGTGCCAACAGCAGCCCCAGCAGAGGCAGTGCGTGCAGAGACCTGGAAGAGAGGGTGTGGCAAGTTGGGGAGCATCCCGTGAGCCCAAGGACTAGGGCCCAGCTGGCGAGGGGCAGGGCTAGGTCCCTGCTGGCCATGGAGACAGACAGGGAGTCACACTGGAGAAACTGAGGCCCAGAAACTCATATGTCTGTGATCAATAGCTGGTGGGGGGTGTGGGAGCTAAAAGAGGCTCCCTCAGGGCCAGGAGTCCAGACTCAGGGTATGTTTTCTCCCCAGATGAGTTTGTGCAGAGACGCTGAAGGCGTGTGGGGCTGTGAACAGGACTCTAACTCTTGCAAACAGATTCTCCAGTGAGTCTTTGAGTGCAGATGGCAGAGGAAGAGGAGTCTCGCAGCTGGAGCTGGGAGGAAGAATGGGTCATCCAGCAGGAATTGCTTTGCAACCTCAAATAAAAGTCATTAGGTATTCAGGGTCCTCTGTCTTAGTGTGTGGGGGAGCCATGGGGCAGCCACAGAAGCCCGCAGCCTGCGTGCCATCGGGAGGCTCTTCCCTCGTCGGGCACGAAGCTTGCGCAGCCACCCCTTGGGTCCCACCGCTGCCAGCGGTAGCCTCCCTTGACCAAATCCAGCCACCCCACCCCCCAGGAAACTCACGATCATCCTTCCAGTCTTCGAACTTTCGTAGTGCTTTTCATAGCATCTGTGTGTCCGGGGGTAGGCGGTAGATCTTGCTATTTAATTAAAAAACAAAACAAAACAAAACAAAACAAAAAGCCAGACATTAAGGAGCAGGAGAGAGAGTCTGGGTCTCCCAGTAAATGATGAATCCTGTTTTGTCTTAGGCAGGTTACTCATTCACTTAGGGGCTCAGTTCCCTCATCTGTGAAATGGGAACAAAGGTCCCCAGTTTGCACGGTTGTTGTGAGGACACAGGTGGTGTATTTGACGTCCGTGACTCGGGCCACGCGCGTGCACACATCTTGTCTTCCTCCGCAGCTGGCTCCCATGGGACGAGGACCATCACTCAGCCTCCTGGCCCTTCCCGCTCCCCTCGCCTCGTGCTCAACAAGGACAGCATCGTGCTGGGCACCTGGTGGGAATTTCGTGGCTATTTGGCAAATGCTGCCCACACTCAGCTTCTCTTTCTCTCCTGTGCTCTAACCCCTCGTTTCTTCGGGGCTTGGGGCAGCACAGCCCAGGTGTGCCACCAATGTTTCAAATCCAAGACGGCAAAAAAAAAAAAAAAAAAAAAAACAAATCCAAGACAGCAAAGATGGAATGCATCCTCCGGCCTGTGGCTCCTCCTCCCGACCACCCTTCCCCAGACGTCCTTGCCACACCCTCGTCATCTCCTCTTCACCCTGTTTCTGGAGTCTGGGCTGCAGGGGGCCGTCACTCATGAGCAGCGCAGAAAGGCTATCCATGGTGGGCATTGGGAGGACTGCTGGCTTAGCTAGTTTCTGGAACCTTCCTTGTGTGGCAGGCCCCAGACAGCATTAGAGCTGCTCTCTGATGGCAACTACTCCCCAGATCTCTTGGGTGATCTGAGATCATCATGTAAGTGGTGGCAATGAGTGTCCAAGTAACTTCTGAACCTGCTTCCTCCCCGATAAGCAGGAATTGATAACAGAACCTATGTCTTTGGGGCACCTGGCTGGCTCAGTTGGTTAAGTATCTGACTTTGGCTCAGGTCATGATCCCGAGGTCCTGGGATTGAGCCCCACATCAAGCCCCACGTCAAACTCCGAGTTGAGCCTGGGGGGTTCCCTGCTTAGCATGGAAGTCTGCTTGTCCCTCTGCCCCTCCTCCTGCTTGTGCTCTCTCTCTCTCTCTCTCTCTCAAGCAAATTATTAAAATCTTTTTTTTTTTTAAAGAACCTCGTCTTTAGGGTTTTTACAACAATTGAAGGAGATTATTCTTATAAAACGCCCAGCAGAGACTTAGGTACAGAGAAAGTAAACATTAGCTCTGGTCACTGGTGTTCTTACCATCACCAGCATCACCAGCATCATCACCAGAGTGATTTCACACCCATACTCTCAGCTTTGCCTACTTTATAGGATTCTTTTGAGAATAAAATGTAATAATGAGCACAGAGCATTCTGAAAAGATCCAATAGAGCTGTAGAGGAGCTAGATAAAAGGCAAAGATCTGGGCCAGCACCCCGCTGTGCGACCTCCAAAAAGTTACCTGCCTCTCTGAGGCTCCATCTCAGAGTCCTCCAACTCTGACACGCTGTGGTTCAGGGGTTTGTTTCGTAATAGGGACCAACAAAAGACTGGTGGTTCCTGATGCAAACAAACTGTAGTCACGCCAGCTGCCTCCTCAAGGCAGGAGGAAAGGCGGGCAGACACACGGGCTCCCTGGGAATGTGCTGGAACTCTGCTGGGATAACTTCCTGCTTCTGCACATTGCACCTGCAGGAAGCAGTCCCAGGGCAGGGGTCATTGCCACGGTCCCCCCACCTCCCCGCCAGGCCTGGTACCCTCAGGCCAGCTGTAAGAGGCTGCCAGAAGCCCAGCTGCCTGATTGCTTAGTAACAGGAAATTGGTGAAGGGCTTAGAAGCAGGGAGATGGCTTTCTGTGGCTTGGTGGGGTTTAGCATTTAAAGAGCTTTCAGGGACGCCCAGGTGGCTCAGTGGTTGAGCACCTGCCTTCGGCCCAGGGCGTGATCCTGGAGTCCCGGGATCGAGTTTTGCATCGGGCTCCCTGCATGGAGCCTGCTTCTCCCTCTGCCTGTGTCTCTGCCTCTCTCTCTGTGTCTCTCATGAATAAATAAATAAAATCTTAAAAAAAAAAAATAAAGAGCTTTCAGCATCTCAATAAAAAGAGATGCCGTTTTTGCCTTTTGCATTTGCAATGTTTTTTTTAATGCTCAAGATGGGCCATGCTGTGGAAAACAGGCGCTCCCTTTCAGGTCTGGGAGGGGGGTGAGCGTTCAGCAGGTGCCCTGGCCTTACGGGATCCCACCCGCACCTCTGGTCCCTGTGTAGCACATTCTCCAAATATCTGCCGAGGTCGGGCCCTTGGCCCCAGGAGGGGACAGCACAGTGCATTTCCCACACGCTGCAGTATTTCTGGTGGAGAAACACAGCACACCCCGGCGCGCACCAGTGTGTTTTTATATGATGGACTATTGTCGGGCCGTCTCTAAAAGTTATGTTTCTGAGGAATTTTTTATGCCCTCCCCCCAAAAAATACAAACGATGTTACAATATGTTATCAATTATAAATAGTTTATGCATATGGACATATAATCCATGTGTTGGATGTTTATGGAAAACACGTATGAGAGTATTTTGTAGATATAGGTAAGGTTGAAAGTATGTCAACAGCACTCATCTAGCTGGTTCTACTTTCTTCCTTACGCTTTTTTGCATTTTTACTAAATGCAAATTACTTTCATAATGAGAAAAATGTATTTTTTTGAAACTATGTTCCGAGTAGTTCGTCACATGGCACCCAGGGGCAGCAGTACAGGGCCAGGCGTCCTGGGGGCCGGTGTGACTTCCCTTGTCAAGGCCCCAGGGAAGGAGGGGGTTGAGGAAAGGGCCCCTGGGGTTCCCCTCCCTCCGCAACATGGTCCGCATCCCGTCTAGAGCATGCCTCGAGGAGCATCTATGTGATATTGAACAATAGTCGGTGACCATCTGGATTTATACCCACGATACCCACGTAATCACATGTGCCAGATGAACGTTTCCTGATGGCCCATGAAAATACAGACGGGTCTGCCGTGCAAACCTTTTTCTGCCATCAGCGCTGCTGTGCAGAGAGAGAGGGCTAGAGCCCGGCCACGGGCTGGTCGGAGCTGACACCTGCTGGTTCCCGTTACTTTCTCAGCTGGTCCCCCACCTCGGGGCTGGGAGGTGCTCAAGCCGACAGCCAGCTTCCAGCAGCCCCCCTGCAGCCATCGTAGGTGGCCTGCAGCTCCTGGAAGGGGTGACCGCTCTCTCAGCTCCAGAGCACCCCCTACCCCCACTACCTCCTTCCTCCTTTCTCTCACCCCTGGCTCCTTACCCTTGGGTGCATGTCACCTGCTCCAGTGACCCAGATGCTGCTCCTTGGAGGACGGGGCCTGGAGACTGTGTCCTTACCTCCCTTCCAGAGAGCTGGGAATTTGGGCCGGTGGGGAACGCCGGCGGTGCCCTGGACATTCCCTGTGCTGGGCTGCAAGCCCCAGACAGCTGCGCTCTCTGAGCAAGAGCATCACCGTGGCAGCTGGAAGGAGCCCAGGCTTGGGATCAGGAGCTCTGGGCTGGAGTCCTGCCTCTTTCCCTCACTCTGGCTGTGTAGCCTTGGCTAAGCTGCCTTCCGTCTCTGAGCCTTGTTTCCTGTCTGTAAAAGCGCAGCCTAGACACAGATGGGGGAGATTCAGGAGTTGAAGGGAACGCACTTGGCCACAGTGACTGTTTATTAAGTGCCAGTTCCCTCCACCTTTTCCTTCTATCTTTTGAGGTCTGAACCAGGCATTTCAACCCTCAAATCCCTGAGCCAGTGTAACCCTCACATCCCCAGCTAGTGAGAAGGACTTCCTAAAATAGTGGGTTTTGTCTTTGTATGTCTTCCTGTGCAGCAGTGGGATCCCCGGTTTTCCTCGGGGACGATTTGGGTTGATTTTTTTTTTTTAAGGTTTTATTTATTTATTCATGAGAGACACAGAGAGACAGAGGCAGAGACACAGGCAGAGGGAGGAGCAGCCTGCCTGCGGGGAACCCAATGTGGGACTCGATCGGGGGACCCAGGATCACAGCCTGAACTAAAGGCAGTTGCTCAACCACTGAGCCCCCCCAGGTGCCCCCAATTTGGGTTATTGAAACAGAAATGAGAGAGAGGAAGGCAACATTCAGAGTAGGATTTTGGGTCCATAGTAAGATAGTCTCCCTGAAAACCAGGATTTGTCCAGAAATACTTTCTGAATCCTAACCTCTTACTAAATATCAAGAACTAAACCTGGCCAGTAGACGGGGAGAGAAGTGGTAACTGAGGATTTGCCAGCTGGGGTCCTGGGAATGGACACCTGCCCCTCTGACCTGCAGGAGAGGAGCAAGGAGGGAACAGGGCGATGAGTTGTGCCCCATCCTCCCCACCCTGTACCTAGCCTGGGTCTGGGGCAGATACACAGACATCCAGGAAGGTGTGGGGAGCCTGTGTGAGCAGAGACCCTGTGCCCACACCCCTGGTTCCTCTTGGTGTGCTGGAGCCAGCGTGTGGCCCTGGAGAGGGAGGCGTCCTGGCTATGACAATGGAGCAGACACCTGTGGGCACTGCAGAGGGTCTGGAAGTTCCCAGGCTCCCTGGGGAGGGGACACCCAAGGAGGCTGGTGGACCAGAAAAGGCCCGTGGACAGAATGGAGATGCTACTGGGGCAAGACAAGGGCCAGAATCCCACGTTTGGCATTGTGGGCCCTAGAAGGTGGCCAGACGCAAAGCCAGCACCAGAGCAAGGCCAATCTGGGGACTGCAGCAGAGAGAGCCAGGGACCCAACCCAGCTCCGTGAGGCCACAGGAGGCTACACTCACATTCGTGCAGACGCACACATGCACATGCATACACACGCACTCACCCTCTCGTACTCACACACGCAGGCTCACACTCACAGACACACACGCTCACACATTCACACACTCTCAGACACACACATCACCTACACACAGTCGCACCACATCGAAGTCTGAGCCTTTACTCAAACAGAAAAAAAAATCACCCTGAAGAAAGCAGGCCGGAAGAGATGAGATGCATTTATTGGCAAATTAGTTTCTTTCTCCACCCACCCATGCACCCATACACCCACCCAGCCATCTGTCCCCCCATCCAAGCAGCCGCCAGCCACCCCTCGGCCTCCCCTGCCTATGCCACACCTGAGTCAGTGATGCTCCCGGGGCGGGGGAGGATCGTCGGCCAGGGCCAGGAGGGGGGAGTTGAAGCCTGGCATTCCCACTCACTACTGGGCAGCCTTGGGCGTGTGGGCCTGAGTCCCGGCTTACTCACGTATACAGTGTGGACAGTGGTACCTCCCTACGGGGTTGTGCAAGGACGAAGAGAGACCCTCTGCCCAGGCCCTCGGTGCCCCCCAGCCGTTCCACTGAAGGCAGGTCATGGACTGAGCCAGTCCCGGAAGCGGAGCCCAGAGAGCAGTTGGAAGTTGCCCAGAGCCCAATAGGGAGCTGACCTCGGGCCTGAGAATAGATGGAGTCGTCATCCGCCAGCCCCGGGTGCCTCTGGCCCGGGGTCATCACTCCCAGGACAGGCTCCCCTGCACCCTTCCCCGGTGCTCAGGCAGCCTGGCTGTGCCCTGCCTCTTCCCTGCAGCCGCACCCACGCCCAGGGCTCTCCTGGCCCTCAGGAAGGCTGGGCCTTCACCTTACCACCTCCGCTCACTCCTCAGCAACCCCCACCGTGTCCACCCTCGCCACTGACCCCCCAACAGGTTCTCAAAGCCTTCGCATCTCCGCGTCTCCGGTGCTCCCTCTGCACCTGACACCTGCCGCTGCCCTCGCCCTCTCCTGGACCTGCTCTGCCGGCTCTCGTGCTCCTCTTGGTCTCCTGAGCTGTGCCCCCCTCCAGCCCCTGAACGCAGGCGTCCCTAGGACTCCCATCTGCGTGGCCTGTCCTCCCTCTGGGAAGACCACCCGTTGCTCGGACTGCAGTCACCACCCCTGGTCACCACTTGATGGAATGTGTTACTGGGGCGGGACACAGAGGTCCCAGATTCTCCAAAGTCACATGGAAACAAAACTCCAAATGATTCCCCCATTACCCATGCTCTGGCGAATGCCCCGGTAAGGTCCGCAGAGATCTGCCTGCTCCCCTGGGCAGGTCCCTGACGCCGCCCCCCACCCCGTAATCACTGCGTGGAGCCCTCACAGGTCTCCCTGCTGTATTCCCTCCCCCGCCACCCCCCCACCCCCCGCACCTTCCAGCCCCACTGCCACCCTTTCTTGAAAATTTTCCTTTCAACCAATGATCTGATCCCGTCCGTTCCCTGCTTTAAACTTCCCAGGCGCTCCCCGTGGGTTCAGGATGGAGTTCACCCTGGTGTGAGGCCCCAGATCCTTCTCCACACGATCCCCCCCCCTCCCCCCCCCCCCTTCCTCGTATGCACCCCCTGGACGCGCTGTGCTGCTGCTTGCAAGATCCTGGCTGCTCAACTCAAACGTCCGTGCCCGCACCTCTGACGCACCCAGGACACCCACTGCACCCCAGCTAGTTGGCAAGGGCGCAGGTCTGCAGGGTTGGAGGTGAAGTGCCGGGCAGGGAGTCAAACTGAGTCTCAAAGAGCCCCATGCGCTCGGTGAGCAGCAGAGCCTGGGCCTGAGGCTCTGGGGTTGAAAATGCTCCCGAGAAATCTCCAAGGGGTTGGTGTTGATTTTCGCAGGAAATAGCTGGACCGGCTGCTGCAGTAATTACCATTTCTCTGCTCCCCGAGGGGCTGCTATCTTTGGCAAACTAATTACTAATAAGGTTTACTCAACAGCCAGTATAATCGCTAGAGAAAACTATCCTTAAGGACTTATTCTACTTGATTTGAGGCTTGATGTCACAAGCCACAACGTTCTGAGAAACCCCTTCTATGACTCGAAGGGTCAGTGCAGGGCGTCTCCTGGGCCCATGAAGCATCTGCACCTGCCAAGCAGCCTCCTCGGTCCATTCCTCCGCAGGGGAGCCTCTCTGTGGGCAGAGGTGGGAGGGGAGGGTGCAAAGGAGGGGCCAGAGCTGCCCCCCAGCCCTCTAATAGGGCAGCTCCTTTCCCTTGGGGCCATTTTGGGATTTTCTTTTTCATGAAACCACTTAGCAGCAAAAGGGGCATCCTTGTTTAAATTCCAACTTTGCCTCGAATCTTCATTTCTTTTTTCATTTTATTTTATTTATTTATTCATGAAAGACACAGAGAGAGGCAGAGACAAAGGCAGAGGGAGACACAGGCTCCCCCTGGGAGCTCAATGCGAATTCAATCCCAGGACCACAGGCTCGTGACCTGAGTCCAAGACAGACGCTCAACCACTGAGCCACCCACGTGCCCCAAACCTTCATTTGTTGATATGTAAAATGGGGACAGTAAGACATGCTTTTCGGAGTGTTCGAGGACAAATAATCCAGTGGAAGCAAAGCAGCAAGCACCATGCAGGGCACACAGTCGGTGCCTCATAGGGCACTTCTGTTAGGGACAGAATGTTTGCTTCTCCTCAAAATTCATATGTGGAAGCGCAAACCCCTACATGATGGCATTTGCAGATGGGGCCTTTGGGAGGTACTTGGGGTCAAACGAGGTCATGGGGTGGGGCCCCAGGATGGGGTTAGCGCCCTTATGAGAAGGGACACCAGAGTGCCTGCCCTCTCTCTGCCCCTGTCACAGCGAGGACAGGGACCACATGAGCACCCTGCAAGAAGGTGGCCACGTGTGGGCCACGAGGAGCCTCACCAGACACCAACCCCTCTGGTGTCTGATCTCAGACGTCCAGCCTCTAGAGCTGCAAGAAAACAAATTTCTGTTGTTTCAGGCACCCAGTCAGCGATATCTTGTTATGGTGGCCCATGCTAATACCTGCCCGGGGGAGACAGCAGTACGGCTGTGGCCTCCTCCCTTCTCGCCCTCCAAGGCTCCCTGAGGGCGGAGGGGTGGGGGGAACTGTCTGTGCCTGGAGCGAGATCCCAAGAATGTTCTCCAAAATCGCCGAAATGTGCGTGATGCCTCCTTATCTCCATGCAGCTGAATTTACGCTTTTAATTTATACCTATAGGACTTATTTAAATTTTGTATAATAAGCATATAACATGTTTCCAATAAAGAAAGAAAGCTGAGGGGCGCCTAGGTGGCTCCGTGGTTGAGCGTCTGCCTTTGGCTCAGGGCGTGAGCCCAGGGTCCTGGGATCGAGTCCCACTCCCCATAGGGGGCCTGCATCTCCCTCTGCCTGTATCTCTGCCTCTCTGTCTTGTCTCTCATGAAGACATAAATAAAATATTTTTAAAAAGGAAAAGAAAAGAAAAAGAAAGCTTAGTACTCTGGGTGAGCCACCTAGAGCGCTCCCCAGAGCCCGCTGCCTTGGGCTGGAGAGACCCCCGGCGGCTTAGGAGGCACAGAGGGGATGCACCTGTGGGCGCCCAGCAGGTGCAGTTCCCAGCTGCCAGCATGGAACCAGGCTTGTCGCTCCTATTCGGTCCTACTCTGCCCTCCTTCTCCTTGGCTCTTCACCGTGTTCAGCGCGGCACACAGGGCTGGTGGCCGGAGCCTCCCGTGTCGCAGGTCGCAGGCAGAGATACAGAAATCACAGGCTTCTCTTGTCAAGTGCTCAAAACCCAACGGAGATGACTGACTTTTCGTAATACGTGCATATTTCCTCCCCCAAATCAGTGCCTATTGATCTGTTTCTAGCAGTTGGTGTAGATATTCTTTCTCGTTGCTATTACAAATCATAAATATGGATTTCAGATGTTTTTTTAAAAAAGGCTTGGAAATATTTCCGTGTCCCCAGAGTTCCCTTGATGTAAGAAGGGCTGACTGTTTTCTTGTTTGGCTTTGTCTCCAGACCACTCCCCCCACCCTGGGGTTTGGCCAGGCCCTGGGGCCATGCACACACACTCTGCTCCCATTGGTGTCTGGCCTGGTGGGGACCCCCTGGCCCTTGGAACCTCGGGATCCTCAAGTGCACGAGAAGCAGTGAGCGGACTGAGCCCCCTGCCCACCACAGGGCTGGAGCCCGAGCAGCTGGGGCCAGGAGACCTGGTGGGGAGACCCAGAGACCCTAGCCTGGGAGGATGGCAGGCCTGCTGTTCTCTGTGCGGCCCCAGGCTCAGACCCAGAGGGCTGGAGTCCTGCTCACCTCCAATAAGCTGTAGGACACTTCTTTGCACCCAGGTTCCCAATTGCAAAGCAAAGATAAGCAAAATAATACTGCGGGGCGGCGGAGGCTGCGGGGCCGGAGGGCACAATCGGTTAAGTGTCTGACTCTTGGTTTCAGCTCAGGTTGTGATCACATGGTCGTGAGATCGAGCCCCACGTCAGGCCCCACACTCAGTGCAGAGTCTGCTTGAGATTCTCTCTCTCCTTCTCCCTCTGCCCCTCCCGCCAGTGCTCTTTTTCCTTCTCTGAAATAAATAATAAATCTTAAGAAAAAATACCGCCTGGGAAGGGTTTCATCCGGACTGGAGTGGGGGTGGGTGATACATGTCGCTTGCATCGCCTACCTGGAGCTCGTAAGTGTTAGCTGTTAGCATCAGGGGAAGGTGGCCCGGGGTCAGGTGCAGGCAGCAAGAGGCCCACCTCTGCTTAGCGTCTCCGCCTGTCTCCTCCCCTGCTTCACATCCTGTCATTTCCTCCGGTGTCTCTGAAGCAGAGCCCTACAATTCATGTCAGTGCTTCACCTTTCCAAATGTTGAAAAGGCTGCACTTCTGGGGGCTGTGCTGTGAGTGGGGGAGTGCTCCCTCTCTGGCTGCTTCCCCTCAGTGACACTCAGGACTCCAGAAACCCCAATCTCTGGATTTTGGGAAGCCGGCTACCCCCCCACCCCGAAGCTGGGATCAGGACCAGGAGTCCCCAGGCCAGGTTCTGGGGCTGAGAGGGAAGCTGAAGGGGAACCTGCAGGGGCAGGAAGCTGTGGGAGCTGCATGGATCCAAGAACAGGGCCAGCAGCAAGAATGAGCAAGGCCACACATGAAGCAGATGAAGAGCTGATGTCCCGGGGTCTAAGCCCTCGGTCCCATTGGTGATCATCAGTCAAGTGGTGAGCAGGGTCTGTAGACGTCTCTGGAGGGCCTGTGGCATAGTCCAGGATGGGGAGAGGTCAGGGAAGGGGCCAGAGGGAGGAGTGGAGTGGCCACCTCCTCTGGCTCGGACACTAGGCCCTGCTCCCTCTAACTCACTCACACAGCCCCTTGAGGGCTGCTCCTTCCAAGCTCAGAGAAATCCAGTAATCCCTCCAACGTAACAGAATCAATAAGTGAGAGTGTGAACCAAGGCCTCTTGGCTCCAAAGGCTTTGTTCTTTCCAACAGACCCTGTTGTGCCCGATGGTCCAGCGGCAGGTGGTTCCAAGGACCACGTGCCCCATCCACTGCCTTTATTCAGGATCAGGAAACTGTGTACACAGATCAGACGGCCAGCATTTTCTCAGACAGTCTTTATTTCAAACGATCTGTTTCATTCACCTCATAATCCATGAAGATGTCTTGGAAACCCCAGTCTGCGCAGAGCTTTCCTGTATCCAGAAGTCATGCGGTTTGTCACCAGCCCAGGGCCCTGAACTTTGGCTTAGGGCTCCGAGCCTCTTGAGGATCCAGGGCCTTTTTTTCATCTTGACGTCCTCCCTTGGAATGGAGGGACACCCTGCATGTGTGATGTTTCTCTCCCGCCTTTCTGAGGCCAGGGCTCATGCCTTATTCATCTCAAAGCCCTGGGCCCAGGCAGCATTGGGTTGGCTGTGCATGAATCTCATGGATGACCGTGATCCATGGGTGATCCTGTGGAGAGTGGGTGATTAAGGCTGGATCCCAAGAAGCAGTTCCACCTGTGTGTCCAAGGGAGCTACAGAATCAAGAACTTCAACACTTCTAGCCCGTAAGAGAAAAGAGGGCTGACACCAGAAGTGTTTATAAGGCAAGTGTCTCCTCTTACAAGTTGGGTTGCCAACGGCGTTGGGAAGACCGGACCAGCGCTGAGGAACGTGAGGGCGTGGAGCCCTCCTCCCTTGGACTATCGCCACATCCCCTGACAGCTCACCTCCCTACACAAGAACGTACATTTCTAGAAGTCATGTAGTAGTGCCACCTGGTGGTCCCCACCATGTTATATGTCACGTGTCAGATAAGACAATTTATTAGGTTGAGCCCCCCACCCCCGACTGGATTCTCGACCTAGAGATAACCCTCAATTTTCCAGCCCTGAAGAGGATTGAGGAGCGGGCCTGATGTAGATTCTCCAGAATGGTCCTTCCCACCTCTCAGTACCAGTTCCTCCATCCCTTCCCATGACCTACAGACCCTGACAATCCAGGCCCTGACCAATCGGAGCCCCAACTGCCAACTGTCCCCCCACATAGGCCTTGCTTTCCAGCAGCCATCTATTCACAGCCCCCACCCTGTGTAGCCCAAGCCAGAGCCCTTGTGAGGTGCCTTTTGGGGTCTCCAGGAGAAGAAATGGAGCCATCTCAAGTTTATTCAAATGCTTCCTGAGCTCTCCAGAGTTCTGAGCCCAGGGGTCGGGGGCTGGGGATGGGACATCTGGGGCACACAAAGTCCCACATGGCAACATGGTGCTGTGCATGCCCCTCTCAGCCCAGCGCCTTCTCCTCTGCAGAGACTTCCCTGGCCTGGCCGGCCCCCTCCAGCACTGCCAGTCCCCTCGGGCCTCTGCACCCTTTCCTGGGAGACCCTTGATCCTCTGAGCCCATAACTCTCTGGGGGTCGGGGAAACAGTGCCTCATTCTTCTCTGCCACCATCACGTCATGAGCCAGCCATAGTGTAGACAATGTGTCAGAGCCTGCTGAATAGAAGAATAAACTGTGTCACCCTGGGCCTTTGTCTTTCCATCACTAAAAACGGAAAGATTGAACTTGGTGTCTCCAAAATCTTCCCAGCTGAAAACTTCTAACTCTGTGGTCTGAGGCCATGAAGTGGAGGCCTGCGTGTAAGTGCACTTTGTGTCTGTGTGTGTGCGCGCACACGTGTGCACAGGTGCATGTGTGCTGACGAGGGTGGGAAAATATTATTCCAATGTTAGAAATGTCTCCATCTTCCTCCAGGACACAGGCCAAGGGGCAGAGTTGAGGTGCACCCCTCTGGTCATCAATCTAGAAGTTTAGGGATTTTTTATGAACATAAGAAATCATTAACTCAATCTCCAGCCCCTTCTCATTCCCAGAAAATGGGACTGAAAGTCCCAAGCTTCTAATCATGGTGACTGGCCGGAACCTGCAGGTACTCAGGAGCCACCAAGAGTTGCCTCATTAGAACAGAAGATGCCCCCACTCCCTAGGGACTTCCACGGGATTTAGGAGCTCTGTGTAGACATTCCTATCAGCCCCCCTTACTCAAGAAATTATAGGGGTTTTAGGAGCACTGTGTCAAGAACCGGGGACAGAGACCAAATACATATTTCTGGTGGTGTCCCAGTCCCCATCCTCCTTGGAGTCACTGTCCCCTCCAGGGGCAACCAGAAGGTTAAGAGGCTGCTCTGTAGTCTCTGGACTTAGTTCTATAAGCAAGTGTTTGCTAAATGTCAAAGCTGCGGATGGCAGGTCCCAGAGCCAGGGTGGCCGGGAGCTGCTTTCCTGACCTCATCCAGGCTCCCACGGCCCTAAGCCAGTGGTTCTCAAAATGAGGTGCCCAATCAGCAGGATCAACATCACCTGAAAAACTGTTCAAAATGCAAATGATCAGCCCCACCAGCTCTGGGTGGGCCCAGTGAGGTGCGCTTTATCACACTCTCAGGGGATCCCAGTAAAGGCTCAAGTGTGAGAGCACTGACCCAAGCTGCCCCTTTATGCAACTGACCAGCCTGCAGGCTCCATCCCCAGAGATGATGCTCATCCAGGCCGGATGCAGGGTGCTGTGCAGCCTATAAACCGGGGGACCGGGTGCCCAGAGGAATGGGTGGGACTGCGGATTTGAAGGTGGGATTTGGGTTGAGTCCTGGAGGACAAGAACGAGGAGACCTGTAGGTGAAAGGAAGTGGGCTGGATGGGAATAGAGGCCCGAGCACGATGGGCCTGGAGCACTAGAAGGTCTGGGGCAAAGTGATGGTTGGGGGGTGAGGGCTCCCCTGGGAGGGAAGGCGGGAGGGCTGAGGGGAGGGGGTGTAGGGGTGAGGAGTGGAGCCGTGTGAGGAAGCTTCCATCATCCCCTCCCACCCCCACAGGATGCCCCGTGCAACGCAGACCTTCCTTCAGCACCTGGGTCCCCGTTTGAGGCCTTGATGATGATGACATTTTGGCACGTGGGACCCCATGCTCGCAAAGGCCCACTGCCCCTGCGGTTACAGAGTAGATTCGCAGTTCCTGCTCTGCCTCCACCACAGCCTCCAGTTCAGCCCCGTTCCTGCCGCAGACACTGCTGAGCCGGCGGAGGGCCGAGTCCCGGCAGCCAGCCCGCCCTGGCCCGCACACGGGCAGGCACCTGCAAGTGCTTTATTTGCTTAGGCTCAGCACTATTGCTACCACCCCCATTCTATAGAGGGGAACATCCGCCCCAGTTCGCACAACTGGAAGCTGCATGTGACCCCAGCACTTCCCTTACACTGAAGCCCCTCCCAGGCCATGGTACCCAGAGGAGGAGGTGGATGACTTGTCCCAACCCTCACACTGGGAAGACTGGGCAGGAAGAGCTGCTCCCTTTCCATCAGGTGACCTACAGCGCCCCCTTTCCACTTCCCAGGGGCAGCCACTGGGCCTGCGATGACAGAAGAGCTGAATCCAGGGCCTCAGTGGAAGGAGCTGGCTCAGCCCAGAGCTTAGAGACACGCAGGATCTCTCTGCTCTTCCTCTCCACTTCGGGGCATGGGTGGAAAGGGTGATGAACAAAGAACCAGGCGCTGGGTTAAAAGAAGAACGAAAATCCAGGGGGATGAAAAGGGCTCCTCCAGCCCTGCCAATTAGCCTCCGTTCGGCCTGAGGGCGGAAGTGTATCCGGTTTGTTGATCTTCCTAGGCCCAGACAGGTTGCGGGGGCGTTGAGGAGGCTGGCGGTGAACCACAGCCTTTGGTGATCGCAGCTATATTAAGATCAATTACACGGTGCAACAAACATTTGAATCATTCTCCATCCTAACTGCTTGGACTTGAATATGCATGAGAAGCTGCTCAGAAATGACTAAAATACATACATACACATATATAGTCAAAAAGCCAGACAGGTCTAGGGTGAAGACAAACAAAAGGCAATTTTCCACTCTGGTGAAAGGGTGTGGGAAGCGTGTAGAACCTTGTGCTGGATTGATTGATGAAGACTCATTCACAACCAATGTGCAAATCCGAGGGCCCACTGGGAGCTTTGCCCACAGCGGCCCTTTCATCCAGGTAGGAAGTATTTTCCCATTTATAGACGGGGAAGCTGAGGCTGCAGAAGGTAAGGTCGTGCTGCTGGTCTGTGCCCAAGGAGGAATTTGAGCTGTGATCTCTCTGCACCCAGAGCCCTGCCTTTTCCATGCAGACATGGCTCTGACACTGGAAAGACCCCAGTTCCACCCACCAGGCTCATGCTCCACAAAAACAATGTTGACTTCTACTTCCTGAATGTGTCTGTACAAGAGAACAGCGTCACACAGGACCATAGCCAATACAGAACAGGAGTGATCAGAAAAGAAAGAATTCCTGGAAATAAAGAGTCATAATTCTAAAAAACATTCAGGTAATTAGAAGAACTATAAAACGGGCATTAGCTGAACACCAAATCAATAATATAGGTGGTAGAGCCAAAAAATCTTCAAACATAGGACAGAAAGGCTAAAGAAAACAGAACTACCTGTGCCACACACACAAAAACAAAGTCACAATTAATACCCATGTAGAATTGATCCTCACTTTTTAAAAAGGCTTTATTTATTTATTTGAGACAGAAAGAGTAGGTGTGGATGGGAGGGGCAGGGGCAGAGGGAGAAGCAGACACCCCCCTACCCTGCTCCCTGATACCCTGCCCCTGAGCAGGGAGCCCGCTGCAGGGCTCCATCCCAGGACCCTGGGATAATGACTTGAGCCAAAGGCAGATGCTCAACCCACTGAGCCACCCAGGCGCCCCTGATCCTCACTTTCTAATAAGAGTCCTCGAAGGAAAAAAGCCCAGCAGAAACGCAGGAGGAAAAAATAAAGCAATAATGGAAGTGAATTTCTCTGAGCTGAAGAACATCTTGAGTTTCCAAACTACAAGTCTACCAAGTGTTGAATGGGAAAAGCTTAAAAAGATGCACACTTTCTAGGTGAAATTTCATGTCCTGATAGAGCTTCAGAATTCCAAAGATATAGAAAAGTCCCAAAAGCCTCGACAGTGAAAAACCAAATGACTGGTAAAAGAAGAATAAGCAGCTGTCTTTCGGCGAATCCGCCTGGCAGGTGTCATCCAGCCCAACCAGCAGTCCCATGCAAGGGCAAAGTAAAGACAAATCCAAACAGACATGGATTAGAGAGTTTAGCATCCTACCTGGTGGGTGGAACTGGGGTCTTTTCCCACCTTTCAGGTCTACCCTGAAAGATACACCCAAGGATATGTCTCCGAGAAAACAAAAAAAAAGGGATCCAAGAAAGAGGATGACGTAGCAGGCAAGAAACTAAAAACTATCTTCCACACCCAGGGGCACAGCGTGAACAAAGATCGCAGGATGACGACTGGGTCACAAACCTTGACAGCAAATGGCACAAACCCAGTCAGGAAACTGGAAGGCTCTGGAAAGAACGCCTCCAACAGGAGAAGCACATTCATCTTCAGCAAGTACTGTGTTGAAAAACCGGACGATCCCAGTGATCACACAAGAAGGCAAATCAGATTGGAGTGGTGAAATAAAAAAAAAAAAAAATTGTGTGCTGTCCCCTTCACCTGTGCTCATCTGCGGTGAAGAATTACCCACTGGTGGTATTGAAAATGCTGACTATCAGTCTAGATTTGTTTAGTATCAGTTGACGGTCAAAGCACAGAATTAATCACACAGGATGGAATATATGGTTCCATATATTCACAAACTAGAAGCATGGGGCCCAGAGAGGGAGGGGAGGCAGAGAGAACCCAATCCCACTTGTACGCCGTGGGGAGTCGGGAGATACCAGAACTGACGTGTTGAGAAGTAGAAGGTTATCACATGAAGCCCTAAGGGTGACGACAGAAGTGAAACTTCTAAAATAGGACTTTCAGAGATTGGGGTTGCTGGGAAGTGATATTCCATAAATAAGCTAAAGTGCCTCATTTCCTTGGGGGGAGGGCGGCAAATTCTTTCAATCATTCACTACGTATTTATGAAGGACTTATTAGGTGCTTGGCCCTGTGCTGCGTTCTGGGAGTTTGGAGGTAACCAAAAACCCAGGCCCTGTCCTCAAAGAGCTGGCAGTCTAGTGGGAAAGACGGATGTTCATTGTCTAAAAAAAAAATCACATAAGTAAAGGTGAAACTGCAGATGTGGTGAGCGTACGAAGAGAGGCACGTGGTGCAGGGAGAGTATAGCTCAGAAGCCTTTGACCCAGACACGGAGCTCAAGGAAAGAGGCTAATGATCAAGCCTCAGCTGGAAGGACATTGAGAAGCCAAGTAAGCAAGCAGAGGAGAGAAAGCAGAGGGAGCAAGCAGCGTGTGCAAAAGTCCTGTGGCAGGAGGAAGTGAAAGCCTGAAAGAAACCCAAGGTCCTAGAGGATAGAGCGAAAGAGAGAGCAGGCCGTGGAGGCCGAGGCTAGACGGGAGGTACGTAGGGGATGCACAGCCCCGTGGGCCAGGAATTGGTTCTAAAAGCACTGAGGTCACTACCATGTTTCATTCCAAATAATGGAACAACATAGAAGGTTTCCCAGCTCGCTCTATGAGGCTGAAGTAAGCCTGATACCAGCCTCTTCAGGGAAAAGGATGACACAAAACAAGAAAACTGTAGGCCAGTCTCACTTGCCAATACGGAGGTAACAGTCGTAAATAAAACGTCGGCGGGCAGCCTGGGTGGCCCAGCGGTTTAGCGCCACCTTCGGCCCAGGGTGTGACCCTGGAGACCCGGAATCGAGTCTGCGTCCAGCTCCCTGCAGGGCCGGGAACTACAGACGGGGCCTCCCAAATCCTTCCTGGCTCCGGTCGCACCGGGGGCAGGCGCAGCCCCCTGCCCAGTGCCGTGCAGCCCCCATCGACACGGCTGCTGACAAAGCCATGGACAAAACCCGTTTTTCTTTGCCATCAGCCTCTCAGGTGTTGGGCTCAGGTGCACACCTCATGGACTGCCCCCCCTCTGAGGGCTCTAGCTCCCATCCCTCCCTGCTCCGAAAGAGCCAGGTCCCCCCACAAAGCCTCTGCTCACCCACCTCCTCGTTACCTTACTCACTCCACGGACACTTGAGCCCCAGCTTGGGCTGCTCTGGGCCTAGGGATTGTCGGAACCCCATCCCCCTTTCAATGCTTAGTGGGCTTCCTGTTAACTCCGTGACTCAGGGAGGAGCTCACGGCCAGGAGGGGAGGCTCGGCCCCAGCGTCAAGACGAGGCTGGCGCTCTGCTAAAGGGAGGCCAAGGAACTCAGAGATGAACAGCGCACCCAGGCTGTGCTATCAGGGAGGGCTTCTTGGAGGAGGTGACCAGGAAGCCGTGCCTTGTAGAAGGAGCAGGAGGTAATCAGGTGGAGATGGGGCCGTCCTACCGCATTCCTGCAGAAGGGGAGGGAGCATTAGAGACTTTAAGGTTGGGTGGGGCCGGGCCTTGCCACTGTTCCAGCGTAATGGACACCGCGGCCGTGTGGGCTCAGCATCCTCCCTCCTCCTTGCTGCAAGCCTCCTCCACTGGGGATTGTTTCTGGAACCCAGGCCTATGGCAGCCAGGGCGTGGCCGTCCCCTAACCGCAGGGATGACCCACTTCTGGCCGGTGAGAGGCACAGGGGTGTTTGTTAGGGACGAACTCATGCCTGAGGCTCGTGTCAGCAGAGAAGAGCCAACAGTTGCTGAAAGCAATGAGAAGGGACAGGCCACTAGCGGACAGTCCCCAACCGTGTCCTGGAGGCCCGGGGACTGGGAGGAGCTGGTACCTTCCCATAGAACGGAACTGCTTTGATGGCTCATTCGGGGGCCAGCGGGGATGGGGAGGCCACGGAGCCAAGGCTCCGGGGGCGGGGGCAGGGACAGAGCCCACGGCCAGGAGAGAGGGGTTTCCACACCAAACAGGCTCAACGAGATCCTTGTATCGAACCCTGGAGCATGGAATAGACTGGAAGCCCACGAGGCAGGGAGGAGGGAGGATGTCCCGGAAACTGTAAGCCCAGCTGGCAGCAGCCTGGTCTACTCAGCAAGGAAAACGGACCCTGGGCCCCATTTGGGTACCTGCTGCACATGGCCGCGGCCTAGGAGGGGTCCCTGCAGCCACCAGGGAGGACCGAGGGCAGACCGGGGACAGTGGGGGACAGTGGACGAGGACATATCCGCCCATCCCTGCCTGGATAGCCCTCCACGTGGCTTTGCTTGCCCAGCGGCGTACGACAGGTCCTAGGGCCCATGACCACTCAGCTGGGCAAACCGGAGCTTCTTGCTGTCATGTTCCCCCCTCCCTCCAACACTGTACTTTGGCGGTGTTGGCAATACATGGCCCATCTGAGGCCACAGGTCACCAGACCGTGAGGCTCGATGTTCAGCCCTGCAGGGCACAGAGGCCTCTCACAGAGGCCTGGTGGGCCCCGGGGCAGACACAGAGGCGAGCTGTGCCTTTGGGTGCCTGGCCCTGGGAGGGAGTCATGCGAAGGTCATGTACATGCCAGTAGTTCATACGTGACACAGGCCCTGAATACTCCAGCCTGATCACAGTAGCCCTAGCCCGTGTCAGCGAGGACTGCAGAACCCAGGCCTCGGCAAACGACCTTCCCCTGGCCACAGGAACAGATCCAATGATGGGCGTAGGACCCAGTTCAGGCCCCTGGAAAGGGGATGATGGGATCTTCTGGGAGAGTTCTCTTTATTCCGGTCGCCTTTTCTCCTGGTTGTCCCTGTAGAGGTGAGCACACACCTGCTGCCGCCACCCTATCAGAGGATAGGGCCCACCTATGAGGAAGCAGGGCTAGGAGAGCTGCAGGGAGAGGAAACCAGGCTCCTGGATCAAGCCAAGCCTGAAGCCCACCTGCCCTCAGCCTAAAGCATCACCCTACTGTTTAGGTCCGTGTGGGTCCAGGTTCCCGGTGGCTTGGAGCCCAGAGCATCCTGCTGGATGGCCCGTGTGAGAGTGGAACAGAAGGGGCGAGAGAGGAGCAAGCCATACTGCCTCATCCCCAAGGCCTCCAAGGGATGACAAGGAACGTGGACTTCACCTCAAGGGCCGAGCTTGGTGGGGGAGGAGCGGGGAAGGAGGAGGGTAAACCAGGTGACAACTTGTTGGATCAGCAGTTTTGACAAATGCCTTTGTTGCACAGAAAATGGATTTCAGGGCCACGACGGGAAGCAGGGGACAAGTTCGTGAGCTCTTATAGTAAATGGGCTACACGGGATGCAGCTGCGGCCCCCGAGGTGTCCTGACCCAGACCCCTGAGGGGCCGTTTTCTCTGGGGGATGCTGGCTTTGGGAAGTGAGGGTGGCAGGGGGCTCCCCTTGTATTCTGAATGCTGCTTCGGAACATCCTCTGGGAAGAAGGTGGCTTCCCAGCCAGACCCGAAGCTCAAGACCCACCGGAAGCAGAGAGGGGACGAGGGTCTAGGGAGTCACCTGCCCAGCTCTCAGACGTGATTCCACTTCCCACAGGCTCCCTGAACCGAGTGAAGGCCCCCGTTTTGCAGTGAGGCTTCCCCGAGGAGCGGCAGAAACAGCGTGGCCTGTGCACTGGGCCGGAACCCACTTCACCCACCAGGCCCCGCTCCGGGCTCTGCTCCGGGAAACTCTGCTATAAATCCCTCATTGTTCGTGGTAGGGCCAGGAGGGTGCTGGCTTTCCTCCAGGAAGGCCCTGAGTGTGGGAGCAAGCAAGGTCTCGGGTGCCCGGTGGACCGGGCCTGGTGGACGCAGCCCTGTGGACACGTCCCCGGGTGTGTCGCAGGCTGAGGGCCCCTCCAGCACGGGGCGGCCAGGGGGCCGGGCACGAGAACAGAATCAGGAGAGTCGTCCGCACTGGGCCGAGGCTCACGGTACCTCCCACATTAGGGCTTTCTGACCAAAACGCCTTCCGACTTCCTCAGCGAGGATTCGGTGAAGCGCTTGCTCCTTCGGTGTAAACACCTAGCACCCCTCTGGGCCGGGCAGGGGCTCCTCGGGGCACAGCCACAGAGGCAAGGTGCTGTGATATTGTGATTTAGAATCAGAGTATGTGTATTCGGTCCTGGTCCCCACGGCTGGCGGGGCTCCTAAAACCCTTGGGGTTCCCGAAGTGATGAGAGCAGTCAAGGTTCCTCTGCTGTGGTATGGGGGTGACTTTTGGAACTCACCGAGGACAGAGCCAGCTGCTAGCGGAGTCAACCACGTGATCAGAGGTTGGCACATTCAGGCCCACCCCGGTGAGGGGAGGGGCACTGGAAGTTGAGTCCACTCGCCGATGGCCAACGAGTGAATCAATCACGCCTGTGTAATGACGCCATCACACCCCCCCCCCCCCCAAATAGGGTTTTGAGAGCCTTCATGTTGGTGAACACGTGGAGGTTTGGGGAAAGTGGCTGGTTCAGAGAGGACATGGAAAGTCCACGCCCTTACCCCGTGCCCTGCCCATCTCTTCCACCTGTTGTTCTTGAAGTATGTCCTTTTATAATCAACCTGTAATCTTTTTTTTTAAAGATTTTAATTTATTTATTTATGAGAGAGAGAGAGAGGGAGAGAGAGGCAGAGACAGAAGCAGGCTCCACGCAGGGAGCCCAACGCGGGACTCGATCCCGGGTCTCCAGGATCATGCCCTGGGCCAGAGGCAGGTGCCAAACCGCTGAGCCACCCAGGGATCCCTCAACCTGTAATCTAATAAGTAAAGTGTTTCTCTGGGTTCTGTGAGCCTCTCTAGCAAATGAATCAAACCCAAGGACGGGGTCGTGAGAACCTCTGATGTAGAGCCAGTGGGTCAGAAGCCAGTGACAACCTGACCGGCATCCTGAGGCAGAGGAGGCCACTGGAGCTTCCGGCCAACCCACAGCTGGGACAGCTCCCACAGCTGGGAGTCTTCTCATAGGACCAAGCCCTTCACTTGTGGAATCCGATGCTGTCGCTGGGCAGAGGGTATCAGAATTGTGTTAAAGTGAAGACACCCAGGTGGTGCCACAGGGAATTGTCAGGTTAGGGAGCCCCCGTCCCCTGCACTGGAAACTCATGACCTGTCCCCGAGCACCAAGCAACAAGACAGGCCCCTGTAGAACATAAGGAAGAGAAGGTCGAGGTCTGGCCAGGGGTCTGGCCACCCGCAGCACGGGGCCAAGCACAGAGCAGGTGACAATAAGTTCATCTCCTATTTTGTGATGCACCCACCGTGTGCCAGGCACTGCTCTAAGTGCCAGGAGATAGACCTGGGACCCAGATACAAACCTGCCCTCGGGGGCTCACAGCACAGGTCACTCACTGTCCCCCAACCAGCAGCACCAAGGAAAGGCAGTGTCCTCAGGGAACGGCACCAGTCCAGGCCCAGCCACTCTGCCGCCGTTAGTGGGAAATTGGCCGAGGCGTTGAAGCTTTCCCAGCCTCCAGTTTTTCTGGAGAATGTGCCAAGTGCTGGGCGCAGAGTGGGTTATTGGGAGAGACTTGTCCCTGCCTGCCCACTCCCTGCCTGGGCTCTGGGCAGCCGGCTAAGAAGGACATTTGGGGTCCCCTGTCACCCACGCTCCATGCCTGTCTGATCCAGGAGCAGGATGTGCTGATGCTCCTGAGGAGGGACACTGGATCTGCCTGCAGTCCCTGCCTCTGTTGGCTGGGAACCAGGTCCTCGGGGAGGCAGAGAGCTGGAGTGGGAGCGCGGGGTTTTGGGGTGAGCCAGGAGCCTTCATATATTCCTTTGGTTTAGAAGACAGGAGCTGATGTATTTTTGCACAAGAACACATCCACGCACAGACACACACACACACACACACACACACACACAGTCTTGCACTTCCATCATGTGCTCCCAGGTCTATGAAAAGTAGAAGCATGTAGACCCCTCATTCTGGCTGAGAACTTCAAAAGGTGAAGATGTGGCTGCCTGGGTGGCTCAGACGGGTTGAGCATCTGCCTTCAGCTCAGGTCATGATCCCGGGGTCCTGGGATCGAGCCCCACGTCGGGCTCTCTGCTCAGCAGGGAGTCTGCTTCTCCCTCTCCCTATGCCCTCATGTTCTTTCTCAGTATCTCTCTGTCTCAAGTGAATAAATAAAATCTTAAAAAAAAAACATAAAGGTAAAGATGTGGGGGTGCCTGGGTGGCTCAGTCAGTTATGCATCTGCCCTCAGCTCAGGTTATGATCTCAGGGTTCCAGGATTGAGCCCCACGTCGGGCTCCCTGCTCAGCACAGATCCTGCTTCTCCCTCTCCCTCTGCTGCTCCCCCTGCTTGTCAAATAAATAAAATCATAAAAAAAATAAAATAAGTAAGAGGTGAAGATGGGACAACCATAGTTTGAAAATAACTGTCTGCAAAGCATATTCAGATGGTGAACCCTGAGCTCTGCCCTAGTGCCCGGGCCACACTGTGTGCATGTGACGGGCAGATTGGGGGCAGCTTCGGTTCTAATTCCTAAAACCTCAGTTTTGACACTTGGCCCAAACCTGTAGCTAGGAGCAGCTGGGGGGCCGACAGAGAGGGAGATGAATGTGGAGACAGGATTGGGGGTCTGGTTCTGGTGACTTTTGGGAGCCCTGTGACTCCCGGGCGGTCTCTTTCCCCTGGTGCAGGGGGTAGTGGTGAGACTCCAGAGTCTCTACAGAACGGTTGCTGCCCGTCTCTGGGCCGGGGAGGGGGCAGTGTCAGCTGGGGGAAGGGGGCATCTCAGCCTGGTCTGGAAGCAGGGGTGGAATCCTGACGGTGGAAAGTTGCAAGGGCCATAGGAACGGCAGGAGTCCCTCGTTCAAAGGAGTCAGTATAGAGGTGCCAGTGTCTGGGATTTGAGAAGCCTCTGGCTCTGCTGCAACAGAGGGGTGAGGGGGTGGGGGCAGTGAGAGATGAGGCTGGAGAGGTACTCTGAGCCTGCCTGAAGGGCCTTGAGTGCCACACTATTTATGTGGGGCTGGAGGGGTGCCGTGGGCTCTGGTTCCCACCTCCCACACCCACTCAGGTGCAAGACAGGGATGGCAGCCAGTGCGCCTGGAGGCTGCAGGGCACCCGTGAGCTGGCCAGGCCTCCCCTGAGGCCTCGAGGCCAAGGCCAGGTCAGACCCAGCCCTCCAAACCCAGCGAGGAGCCACGCAAAGCCCAATGTGGCAGAGACAAGGCCCCTGGCTTCCAAGCCCAGCTCGCAACCGCTGAGACAACACGTGTGCCAGCAGCTGGCCTGTGTGTGACCCTCTGCCCCCTCTTGCAGAGCTGGGCTGCCACCGTAGCAAGCACACGTCCCGTTTAGCCAGCCAAGCCCTTGCCTGCAGGCATCACACCATGCGGGGCTGCCCTCTCCCTCCCAGCTAGCCCGACGGAAGGGCCGGCAGCGGCGGGGACAGACGCTGCTGTGCAGGGTGGCAGGCACCCCGCCGCGCTCCGCCGGACGCCCACACTCCCCTGCCTTCAGCTGCGTGACCACAGGCACCTGACACGCGAGTGTCACACCTTCCCAGCCCGTTGTCCAGAGAGGGAAATCAAGTCACGATGATGGCAGCCCTGGCTCCAAGTCCGGCCGGCGGACAGTGACCACATCAGGAACGGTGACATAACAGAGCGCCAGCCCCTTGTCCTTGTTTTAATTTCTTTCCCTTTTAGAAACCCGCAGCGTCCCTGTAGCAACGTCTTAGGCGGCTACGAGTGGAGAAAAGCATTTCAGAGGGGCTCCCACCTCAGATTAGGGGGACGGCTGAGATCCCCTTACGAGCCTGCCGCCAGATACATCCCTGCGAGCGTGGTGCAGAGAGCCGTCTGTCTGCAGTGGGAAGGTAGGAGGCCGCTCTGCAAACACCTGTCCCTCGTTTCCCAGATGTCGGGAGGCCCCGGGAGACGTTTCATTATGGTCCTGCAGGGCGGCGGGGAGGCCCGGGCTGGGGCTGAGGAGGCCCAGGGGCAGGCAAGGACCCCGGGCCTCCCAAGCATCCCCGGCCTGGCCCGTCGGCCGCCAGAACTCCCCCCTTAGCAGGACCCCTTGCAACCAGGCAATGTGCACCTGTTATGGAAACCACGGGCAACTGCTGGAGTCTTACCTGCCCCTCAGGGCTTTCCAGGAAGTGTATGTGAAATAACTCCAGGTCTTGCCATTTTCACAGATTTTCTCCCCCCACCCCGTTTTCTGGATATTTTGTTTCATTGTTTTAGGTGGTACCTCCAGACCCCAGATGGCAGGTTTTATGCTCCAGACACCTCCTACAACTGCCAACATGGATCTTGAACCGTGCATGGCCCGAGCATCTGATCCAAAGCTGCTTGCTCAGGAAATGTGTTTTCCTTCTCAATCTTTCCTTAAAAAAAAAAAAAAAACCCACCACCAGAACCAGTCCATCTGGAGTGATGGCTTTCCAAGAGATCAGATGACAGCATCTTGCACCATTAGGAAGCTCGGGGCACAAACACTAGTTGGGGGCCTGTGGGGACCTGGGTTCTGATGGAGACTGGGAGCGCTGTGGGTAAGGGAGGGCTGCAGACCAGGGGCGCACCAAGGGGCGTTCCCTCCTCGACCACCAAGCCTGTTGCTTCTACTCTCTGGGGCTCAGGTACCTGATCTGAGGTGAGGATAATTAATTCACTGCATTTGTTTTTATACACACACACACACACACACACACACACGGGCTTACACACACAATTCTATTTTCAAGATGGCACATTGCTCCCAACGTTGTGAGAACGAAGGGGGGGGGTCTCAATCCAGCTGTGAATTTCAGGCTCCTAAGGAGCACCCCCAACTCAAGTGCACAGGATGCTGTACCACATTTTCCCACCCGTGTGGTGGCGGGAGACCCGGACTAGACAGTGCCTAGTTTCCTTCTAACTTGGATATTCCGAGATTCCAAGAAATGTGTCTTTCTTTCTCTCTTTCTCTCTTTCTTTCTTTCTCAGAAACTAACAAGTCCCAAGAAGTTTGTGAGAATCACCCACGTCAGAGAAGAGGACGTGTAGACTCTGGTCCCAGGATAGGCGAGATTTGGAGACACTATGGAGGAGAGGCCAGGAAGGGAGGGACAGAGGTTTGCAAAGCAGTTGCCTGCGTTGGCAGAGAACCCAACGCAGGCAACCAGGACCTGGGGATTCTCAGAAGGAGAGAAAGGAGAGCAGGTGTGACCCACACACACACACACACCGGGACACTGCGAGGGACACGAGTCCCGCCACCCTCGGAAGTGGGCCCCATGCTCCTGGGTCTTTGCTCATGATGCTTCTGGTGCTTGCACAGCTCTTTCTGCTTCCAGGAAAGCTCCTACTCATTCTTCAAGGCCTAATTGAGATCTCATTTCCCACAGCCCCGGGTTGGCGCACTGTCACTGTAGAGGGCCAGGGATGAGAAATATTTTAGGCTCTGAGAGCCATGTGATCTCCTTCACAACTACTCACCTCCGCCCTTGCAGCTGAGAACAGCCAGAGATGATCTGAGAAATGGGCGTGGCTCTGTCCTACTAAGATCTTATTTGAATCTCAGACACTTTGCATGTGTCACAAAACGTTATTCTTTCTTTGGTTATTTTTTTTAAACCACTGAACAACGTAAAAGACATTCTTAGCTCATGGACCGTACAAACGGCAGGCTACATTTGGGCCCCAGGCCATAGCTTGGCAGCTCCTGTTCCGTCCTCCTGATACTCCAAGTGTGGCTTCAGGACCAGCTCCCGGGTTCCTGGAAGGCAGCGGCTGTATCTGGGAGTTTGGTGGAAATGCAGAATTTCAAGGGCCCAGGTAGATCTGCTGACTCAAAGTCTGCATTTTAGCAAGATCTCCAGATGACTCGTGTGCACATTAAAGTTTTTCAAAATTCTGGTGCCTGGGCGTCACCCTAGGATTCAAATGTAACGGGTGTGGGTGCAGGCTGCCCACCAGGATTTTGTAAAGCTCCCAGGCGGTTCTAATGTGCCCTGGAAAGATTCCCCAGGGAGAGAGGGCTGCCCCTCCGCCTGCCTCCCACAGCTGCCTGGCCACTCCTCCACAACTAGCCTGCCCCGCACCAGGACACAGTCTAATCCTAATTCTCGAAGTTTCTCAGACAAATCACTTGTCCTCACTGAACACAGTCCCCTCCTTCCAGTAGATGAGCTGGACTCTGAGATGCTTTCGTAGCTATAAAGATACTCCCCACCCGGCCCCCGGGTGAACCAAGGGGAAGGCACCTCCTGATCCAGGATCCTCCTGGCCTCTCCCCAAGCAGGAACTTCCTCCTCCACTTAGGCTTCAGAGCCCCCACTGAGCCAAGGTCTACACAGACCAGGACCCCAAGCAACAATCCCCCTCTCCTGACCCCTCCACCTCCACCGAGTCCCACACCCCCAGCCCCACCTCTTTCCTCTACCTCCTTTGGTCACCTGACCCACTATTTCCCTGGTGAAACTCAGGGGAGGGGCACACAATATTGGCTCAGGCCTCTGCGCCCCACAGGGACGGCCCTGACGCTCCCAAGGCCTCCCTTCCAAGCCCCTTACCGCAAGGCAGCCTCCCCACCCCCTGGAGTCCCTAACACAACACATCCTAGGCTTTGAAATCCTGGAAGGAGCCCAGAGAAATCATCCCTCTGTATCCATGTGGGAAAACCAGGGCTCAGAGAAGAGGAAAGACTGGGGGATCACCTACCCCATTCCCCTACCATGGCTCCTCTCTGAGCATCAGCTGCTTCATCAGGGGAAGGAAGAACAGAGTTCTGGGGTTCCTGGGAGATCGACAACCAGAAAGAAGGGCCTGCCGGGACCAACCCTGTGCCAAGGGACTGCTTTTGACTACAAACAGTGTGGCAGTGCCCTGTCCCCTCCCCTTGCTGCTATGCAAGCCCAACCCAGACCGTGGAGGCCAGAGTGGACGGCTGTGGGTCCCACCCCCGTGTCAGCACACAGCCACAGACACGGCTGCCATTTACTGAGCAGCTACTACGTGCCAGGCACCTGCTAAGCACCATGGTTCTCTGAGAGATTCTAATGAGTCCCCTTTAACGAATGATCCCAACGAGGATCAGAGGGGCTCATCAGCGGGCCTGAGACCACACAGCTACCAAGAGAGTGGAGGGGGAGAGAAAAGTGTTTGAGCTGGAAGACATCTCAGAGAATCTCCCTCACTCCCTGGGCTTCAAACCCAAGCCGATCTGGCTCTGTTCCTCTGCGGGTTATCAGACCAGGCTGGAGGTGGGCCACACTCGGGTTTGTCCATCCAGCCGATACGTCAGAGGCACTGGTTCTAGACGGAAGGATGAGCTGGAGGACAGGCATATCCACCCTGAGGAAGCTCAGAGCTTCTCCTGGTCTACAGACCCCCCTCCCTTGTACACCACCGTTCCGAGGCCGCCTCATAGCAAAGAGAACACATGGGCTTTGGGGTCTTCACACCTGGGACTGAATCCCTGCTCTGTGTGGTCTTGGGCCTCAGTTTCTTCACCTGTCTAATGGGGATACCCATCTAGCAGGGCTGCTGAAAAGACTGGAAAGAAGTTGAGAAAAGGGCCTCCCACAGGTGATAAATAAGTGGTAACCACGCCGCTTGGCGCTTCTAGCTCTGTGAACTCTTCCCCTCCTGGGAGCAAGCTTTTCCTCAGAAGGAAAACAGAAGGCGGGAGTCGCCAGCACAGAGCCTCCTGGAATGTGGCAAGGCTCCCCGCGCAGAGCCCTGCGCATGAACCCTTTAATTAGCTCTCAACTAAAAATAGCCCCCCGGGGCTGCACACCTACCTCCTGGCCTAGCACAGGGCATGCCTGAGCTGTGCCTGAGGAGTGGGGGGGGGGGGGGACAGCCAGCCTGTGACAGAACCTACGACACAGGTGGGATGAACAGAGCAGGAGGCTTTATTGAAAGAGATACAGAACCGGGCGAGGGCTCCTGCCATCAAGCCAGACCATGGCCTCCATCCCTCCCCACCCCCCCAACGCTGCCCGGGACTCTCGGACACCCCTCTGTCCCCACCGGCTCCTGAGAGCTGGCAACATAAAGGGGTCTTACCCAGCCTCACCAGAGGTGCCCCAGGGGGCCTTCAGAGAGTTCTGTTCAGGAGTCGGTGGAGGGGACAAAAGACAGCCCCTCCCAGGAAGTCAACCGACAGGCCCGTCACACCATCCGTCCCGTCCACTGGCCGAGTCCGTCCGAGCCCGGAGGACCCTCGTCACTTGCAACTCTGGAGCCGGGTCCTATGATGTTTCTCCTCGGTCAGGAGAGGGATGAAGGTGTCGCTGTGGGAGAGCTTCAGCCGGCTGCTCCAGCTCGGCCCCTCCTCCCCCACGGGCTCGGGCGGGAGGCTGTCCAGGTCACTGCGGGAGCACCCCACCTTGCCCTCGCCCCCGCTGCTCGAGGTGAGCTCCATCAGCTCCAGCTCGTGCTTGGCGGCCGTCTCCAGGACCCGCTGCTTGTTGTAGTACCTGACGAAGTTGTTGATGATGGGGTGGATGGGCAGGGCGATGGCAATGACCCCACACAGGAAGCTGATGGCCGCGTTGAGCTTGCCCAGGGTGGTCTTGGGGTAGATGTCCCCGTAGCCCACGGTGGTCATGGTGATGATGGCCCACCAGAAAGACTGGGGGATGCTCTTAAACAGGGTCTCGGGGTGGCTCTGCTCCATGGTGTAGCCCAGCGCCGAGAAGACGAAGATGCCCACCGCCAGGTACATGAGCAGCAGCCCCAGCTCCTTGAAGCTGCGCTTGAGGGCGTAGGTGAGGGTCTGCAGGCCCGAGGAGTGGCGCGCCAGCTTGAAGATGCGGGCGATGCGCATGATGCGCAGGGCTTGCACCGCCTGCTGCACGTTGGTCAGCTCCATCATGCGCGCGCCCAGGTGCGTGAGCGTGAGGCTCACGTAGAAGGGGAGGATGGCCAGCACGTCCACGATGTTCATGAAGGACAGCGCGAAGTGCAGCTTGTTGGGCGAGGAGAAGAGGCGCAGCAGGTACTCCAGCGTGAACCAGCCGATGCACGCCGTCTCCACGTTCTCCAGCGTCGGGTGCTCCACGCGGTTGCCGTCGGCGTCCAGGACCTGCAGCTCCGGGATGGTGCCCATGCACATGACCACGGACGAGACGAGGATGAGCAGGAAGGACAGCACGGCCACCACCCGCGCCGGGCACGACGACTCGGGCTTCTCCAGGAACTTCCAGACGCACTTCTGGCAGCGGCGCCAGCGGCCCTCGGCCGAGTCCACGCCCAGGTCGTCGAGGATGAGCTGCACGCGGCGCGCGATCTCCTCCAGCTCCTCGCGCTTCTCGCTCAGGTGGCTCTTGCAGCAGTCGTCCAGGAACTTGAGGTCCACCTTCCAGAAGTCCATCTCGTTCTTGAAGCAGATGGGACAGATGCCCTTCTTCATGTGCACCTCCCCGAAGTAGTACACCTCGATGACACACTTGAAGGCGTCCGGGTCCCTGTCGAAGTAGAATTCGCGCTTCCCGGGGTCGTAGTCGTCGCACAGGGAGAAGATGGTGTCGTAGCCCCCCGCCAGGCAGCCCATGAGCTCGGCCAGCCGGGTCTCGGGGTACTGGCTGAGCAGGTCCCCGTACAGCACCTGCCGCACGCCCCCCACGTTGACCACGATCTCGATGTCGTCGCCGGCCCGGGAGCCCCGGCTGCCCCTGCTGCCCCTGCTGCCCCGGCTGCCCGGCTCCGGCTCCGGCTCCGGCTCCGGCTCCGGCTCCGGGAGGCTGCGCTCCGCCGCCGCGTCCATGCTCCCGGCGAGCGCGCGCTCAGCCTCGGCTCCGCGCCCCGCCGCCGCCGCCGCCGCGGGTCCGGAGGGTCCGGGGGTCCGGGGGTCCGGGGTCCTCGCCCTCGGGGGGGCCGGCCCGGCGCCCGCCTGCCTGGAGGGGTCACAGCGGGCGGCAGGCGGCGGGCGCGCGCCGCGGGGGGGGCATGCACCCGGCGCCCGGGCTCCTGCGGCCGGGCATGCGGGGCCTCCGGGGCGCGCCGGCGGGGGGCTCTCGCGGCCGCCGGCCTCGCCCTGGGCGCTCACCCCGCTCCCGGCCGGCGCCGCCCGCCGCGTGGGCTCGGCCTCCTGCACGCCCGGGGCGGCGGGGCGCGGGGCGCGGGGGCGGGGGCGGGGGCCGGGGGGCGGGGGGCGGCGGGGTCGGCGGGGTCGGCGGGGTCCGCGGTCCTCCGCCCCGGGGCGCGCGGGCAGCGGCTGGCAGGTCCCCGGGGCGCGCGCGACGAGCCCCGGAGCTGCCGGACCCACGCCGCCCGCCGAGGCGCGGAGAGCGAACTTGGGCTGCCTGCGCCCGAGCCGTTTCCAAACACAATAGGAATTCCAGCCTGACGTCAAGAGCTTCTCCAACTGTACCCTCTTCTGGTGGAATTCTGCAAGGCACGCGCCGCAGCCGCGGGGAACGGGTTAACCCTTGGGCGGGCCGGCCCCGCCGCCCCCCCCCCCCCAGGGCGCAGGGCCCGCGGGGCCCAGGAGCTCCGGCTGCAAAGTTGCTCTCCCCGCCGCGGAGACGGGACCGCTGCCTGTTGCTCCGCTTGCACGCGAGCCCCAGGAAGCCCCTTCCGAGGCTGCTCCGCCCGCGCGCCCGCCCCCCTAGTCCCGGACCCCCCAGACCCCGCCCGCCGGTCCTCCCGGCTCCCTGCACCCCCAGCGCTGCGGGCTGTGGGCGGCACTTCTCCGCCTTCCCCCAGGCGCGCAGCGAGCACACCCGTTCCAGCCCCTGTAGGAAGGAAGCGACTCGCCCAAGGTCGCACCGCGCCCGGGACGCAGAGCCCGGTTTGGCCACCACTGAGTCCCCGAGCTCCCTGCGGTCCTGGCCCACTGATCCACGCCCGGTTAGCAGGTTGAGATTCCGCCTCCACGTCCTCGCTGCCCACCACTCCCCATTTCTCCGCAGCCCACCGCCACTGCCACTGCCACTAGCCTCCGGAACCTTCGCATCCCCAGGCTCCTGCCTCCCCCCCATTCCCCATTCTGTCGATGGCCCTTCCCACACCCTCCCCTCTCTTCTGGGCTTGTGGCCACAGCTGTCTTTCAGCCACTCATATGCCTGTACCATTGCAATAGCTTGCAGCATGATCTACACTGCAAATTATTGAGCATCATCTGTGACCTGGAGACTATGTTTTTTAAAAAAAATATTCTAGGGGCACCCCGGGTGGCTCAGTTGGCGAAGCGTTTGCCTTCGGCTCAAGTCATGATCCCAGGGTCCTGGGATCCAGCCCAACGTTGGGCTCCCTCCTTGGTTGGGAGCCTGCTTCTCCCTCTCCCTCTGCTGCTCCCCCTGCTTGTGCACTTGTTCTCTCTCTCTCTCTCTCTCTCTCTCTCTCTCTCTCTCTCTCTCTCTCAAATAAATAATACCTTTAAAAAGTATTTGAGAGGGAGGGGTGACCAGGCAAGTACAGAGGATTTTTAGGGCAGTGAAACTACTCTGATGATATTGTAATGGTGGATACATGTACATTTGTCAAACCCACAGAATGTACGGCAGCAAGACTGAACACCAATGTAAACTATGGACTCTGGGCAATAATGCTGTGCCGCTGTAGGTTCATCACTTGTGACAAATGTGCCACCTGGCGCAGGATATAGATAGTGGGGGAAGCTGAGCATGTGCCGAGCAGGGTGTATGCAAGAACTCTCTGTACTTTCTGCTCAATTTTGCGGTGACCTTAAAACTGCTCTGAAAAATAAAGTCTATTAAAAATATATGCTGTAGACTCACCATCAGGGAAATGCAAATCAGAACCACTACAACGTATCACCTCCCACCTGTCCAAATGGCTAAGATCAAAACCACGAGAAACAGCAAGCGTTGGTGAGGATGTGGAGAAAAAAGGAACCCCCGTGCACTATTGGCGGGAATGCAAAGTGGTGTAGCCACTGTGAAAAACAGTGTAGAAGGTCCTCAAAAAATTAAAACTAGAGCTATCATCTGATCCAGTAATTCTACTACTAAGTATTTGCCCAAAGAAAACAGAAACACAAACTTGAAAAAAGATACACACCCCCCCTGTGGGTAGAGCAGCTTTGACAACCATAGCCAAATTATGGAAGCAGCCTGAGTGTCCATTGACTGATGAATGGATAAAGAAGATGTGGTATATCTATACAATGGAATATTATTCAGCCATAAAAAAGAATCAAATCTTGCCATTCGCAACAAAATGGATGGAGGTAGAGAGTATAAGGCTAAGTGAAGTGAAAACCATGTGACTTCACTCATGTGTAGGATTTAAGAAACAAAACAAATGAACAAAGAGAAAAAAGAGATCAACAAAAAAACAGGTTCCTAACTATAGAGAACAAACTAATGGTTACTAGAGGGGAGGCGGATGGGGAGAGGGCGGAAATAGGAGATGGGTAAAAGGACACTTTCCTTAATGAGCGCTGAGTGATGTATAGAATTGTCAAATCACTATATTGTATGCCAAAAACTAACAGAACACCAGTTATGTTAACTATACCGGAGCTAAAATTTACACACACACACACACACACACACACACACATTCTGTAGGCTGGGATTTTTAATCTTAAATTTCTATCCATGAATGGATCATGAAATCAGTTTGCTGGGCACTCGTCTTTTTCTTTAATGAGCTGGTATAAAAATGAATGTATGAGAATACCTCACGCAAAATGAGTCTTGTTTGGTGAAATTTCTTCTTACAAATTTATTTCCTTTCCATTTAAAAATCAGCCTGCAACCTGTTACTACAGAGTAAGAAATTGAGATTCAGAAAGGTTGAGTAATAATAATATTTATTTTAAGCGTGCCATGAGCCAAGTACTTTCTGAGCGCTTTGCACTTTGCTCATTTAACTCCCATACGCGACTCTCCAAAGGAATAAGGTGTCAGGTAATCCATCAAGATCACTCAGCCGGCAGGTGGCAAAGTTGGGGGTCGGAACCCCCACAGCCTGTCACAGCCCACACGCCTCACTTCGCATGTTCTGGTCATACAACTGGTAATGATGGAGCTGAGATGGGATGTGAGGCCTGCTTGGTGCAAGGGCTAAATTTCTGTACCGTGTGTGTAATACAGCACCCTCCCTTCTACACACACCCCGTATCTGTGTTCCAATCCCGACTCATATTCCTGCCTTTCTCGGTTGCTCCCTAGTTAACCTCCGGGTTATGTTCAAATTGCATCTTGGTGGAAGCTTAATGGGCTTTAAAGCAGCCCTTTATTTATTCAAATATTTATCGAGCTCCAATGGAACGCTCACACACACAGATACACACACACACACACACACACACACTCCGCCCTGGGTGTGGGAGCTGGGTTCATACTCTAGTAGAAAATATGTTTTTTGAAGCTAATAATTAATTTGCAGTAATCGGTATAGCTGAGAGATATGTGGAAGGAGTGGTGGTTCCTGAATTTCCTCTACAGGGGTCATGGATGAGACCCCCAAAATCTTGGGAAGAGGTTGGAAGAGAAAGAGGCTGCATTTGCTTAGGGCCTTTGCCTGATTTAGGTGGGCATGTGGGGTGTGTGACGGTGATCCCCCAGGCAGGTAGAGGGCCACCCGCCACCTCCCAGAGCGGTCTCTAGGTTCAAGGCGCTGCCAGAGTGCAGGTGTTTCCAGATACCTGGCCAGCCCTGCAGGGCTGCAGACTCAGCACTCTGGAAGAGCCTGGGCTGGATTTGACCCCTGAGGTCTGAGGCCCTCCCGTGGCATGCCTGTCTCACCTGGGAGGGAGTGGTCTGTGCAGAGGAAGACATGTCTTTTGGAGGTGGGCTGGTACTGATGGCTGAAGCTGGAAACAGACCACACAGAGCCATGCAGATTCTGTAAGGAATTTGGACAAAAGTCAGTTTTTCAGAGCTCAGGTCACCACTCAATAGTTGATTGGTAATGCAATTAATTTACTACCAACCAGCATTTTTATTGAGATAGTATAGAAAACATCGGAGTACATCAACATGGTAAAAAAAAAAAACGGGAGTACAGGATACAATATAGAGTTGAGAAAATGTTTCACAGCAGCCCATGGCAAAGCAGGTGTCCACTGGCCGCGGGTGCATGAGAGAGAGACAAATCACAGGTCAGGGCCAGGGAGGAGGACCCCTCCTGGAGGCACTGAAGCCATCTGAAGCCAGAACTTAGAAGTGGGCCCCCAAACTCTGCCCTTTGGGGAGCGGTCCCAGGATCTGAGAGGGGAGAGCAGAAGGCTTCATGCACTCACCCCCCAAACCAGCAAACCCCATGCCCCAGCCTCTTAGCCTCTTTCCCAAAGGCTCACAAGCTTCAGAGCCTTGGCTGCCAACAGGCCTGAGCACAGAATCCTCTTCCTTCCCACCCCTCCAAGCTTCATGCACCCACCCCCCCCCCCCAGGGCCCTCTCTACCCACCTGGCCTGAGAAGCACTCACAGGTCATTTGTGGATTCATTCCCTCAGGGTACTCTCTCCAGGTCTGTACCACCACCTCCACCAGGGGCTGAATTGTGTCCTCCTGCCCCTCAAACTCATATGTTGAAACCTTAACCCCCAATGTGACTGTATTTAGAGATGGGGCCACTCAGGACATAATTAGGGTCAAAAACATGATCTAATAGGATTCCTGTCCTTTTAGGAAAAGATACCAGAGTCCTCCCTCCCTCTGCACACACACAGAGAGGAAAACTAGGCAAAGACGGAGCAAGAAGGTGGCCATCAGCAAGCCAGGAAGGGAGTCCTGACCAGAAACGGAAACAGGATGTTCATCTTGGACTTCCGGCTGCCAGAAGTGTTTTGTTATAGCAGCACAAGCAGACTAAGGCACGCTTCCTCCTCTCTCACACCTGACACGTCTTCCCTAGACCTCCCCCATCTCCACAGCTCCAGGCACAGATTCTTCCTCATTGAATCCCTAGACCCTGTCTGAATTTTTGTGGAGGGTTAGACTGGAATGCCATAGGTTAAAAAAAAAAAAAAAAAAAGCTCTGTAGGCTGTCTTCTCATCAAGGGTCACTGATGTGTAGAAACTTGAGCAGGAGGCTAGATCCATCAAGAATTTCCTGAAGGATCAAACCAGGGGAAAAAGTCTGGACTTTTTGGCTAAAAATAGAAAGTGTCATGCTGTGGTATATTCAGTCCTGCATTTGACTTCTATTAGAATTGTACATTTCATGATATTGGGGGGATGGGACACACAAAACCTTCCATTAGGCCCAAGGAGCAGCAGCAGCAGCAATTTTGACTCACGTAGGCTTTTCATTTAAATAGGGATGGAGAAAAAAACCCACAGCCTATTTAGACATTATGAGGAGTGATTGTTTGAACCATAGCTTTCTTTATTAAATATGTATTTTTTTTATTTGTTGAACAATAACATTTTGGGCTATGGAATGCTCCATTTCCACAGCGCTAATTAAAACCAGCACATGTGTATCTAAGTGATTTGTCTAGACAACGAATGATGCAAGCTGTAATCTACTCCTTTTTTATGGAATAATCAGTTCTGCTCAGTTAAAATTTCTTTGTGTTTTGCTGAATCTAATAATACCTTTCATTAGGATTTACTTCTGTACTCTCCTGGAAATTTACATTTCATTATTGGCTGTGTACCTATCAGTGCAGCAAGCTACCCCTGGGGCCCTGAAGAATTGATTGACCAGAAGCCTCCTGACTCCTCCTGTCTGAATAAAGTGTCCCTGGGAGTCCAGGGCAGGAGGTCGGCTGGGTGGGAGGGGTGTTGGATCAAGAACAGGGGTAGCGGAGAGAATGATGTAAAACATCAGGAAATGTCAGTTTTGCCTTGGCTCCTGAGCTGTTTTTTTTTTTTTTCTTTTCTATGCCTTGGTTTTTTCATCTGCAAAATGGACCTAGTGACCTTTCCTTCCTAAGTGCAAGACTTTATAAGGAACAAGTAAAACAATGGGTGTGAGCAGGCTTTATGAACTGTTAAGATGCTTAACATGTGAAGGCAAAGTGGGGAAGAAGGTGGGGACTTGGACTTCTTGGATGCCGGTCCTGCTGTGGGCATGTGCCTTTGCGCCCACACACGTCCGCCTCCCTGGCTCCATTCACTGTGACTCATCCAGCTCAGGTCGAGAGTGGGAGGACTGTGCACATGACAAGGCCAGCGCACGTCCCAGATATGTATGACGATGTCAGAGATGCTGGATGAGTACAGCTGCCCTAGAGGCTGGCAGGTAGTACCCCCTCTGGGCCTGAGATTCAGTTGCTTTGACTTTCTTAAAAGAAAAAGTACATTTAGAAGACAGATGATGGGAGGACTCTCAAGCTTCAGTCCTCACCAGTTCAGAGTAGAGCATTCACCAGGAGAGGGATGGACGCTGTTTGCTTTTGAACTTGCTTTTCAAGTACACTGAGAGTATAAAAGAAGATAATTCTTTTTTTTTTAAAGATGTATTTATTTATTTTAGACAAAAATAGAGATAAAGCACATGAGGGGATAGGGGAGGCGGAGGGGGAGAGGGGAGGGGAGAGGGCAAAGGTGAATCCCAAGCACTCTCCCTACTGAGTGCAAAGCTGAACATGGGCTCAATCCCATGACCCATGAGATCAAAACTTTAGCTGAAATCACTGGTTAGAAGCTTAACCACCCAGGCACCCTGAAAACTCTTTTAAAAACAAGTCCCTCAGCATTTTCCTTTTCTTTAATTACAAAATTAGCATACACATATGATAAAAAATTGAAAAGTGGGGAACCCCATATTTGCATTCCCCAACTTCCTATTCCCCCAGAGGTCAGTGTTATATATACCATATTAGTTTTTTGTTCCTGTGTAATGAATTATCACAAACTAAGTAATTTAAAATGATACATATGTATTACCTTATAGTTTCCATGAATGTTGCTGAGACCTAGTGAGGTCTTCTGCTCCAGGTCTCACAAGGCTGCAAAATGTTAGCTGGAGCTGGGTACTCGTCTGAGGCTAAGGTCCCTCTTCCCTGCTTATGTGACAGAACTTTCTTGCAACTATAGGACTCATGGAGGCTTAATCTTCTTTGAGCCCAGTGTCAGAACCTCTCTGATCTCAGCGAAGACCTAACTCCTCTTTCAAGAGGCTTACCTAGTTAGGCCAGGCCCACCCAGAAGAATCTCCCCTTAATTAACTCAAACATACACTATTACATTATTATTTACATTAGCACCCCCCCCAAGAAATACTTAGCTATAAATCTGACAAAATTTAAACAAGTTCTGTATGAGGAAAACTATAAAACTCTGAACTAAATATATGGAAAGTTATCCCATGTTCATGGATAGGAAGGTTCATTTTGTCAAGATGTCAGTTCTTCAAACTGGACCTATAAATTTGATGCAATCCCAATAAAAATCCCAGCAAGTCCTTTTATAGATACTGACAAACTAATTCTAAAGTTTATATGGAGAGTCAAAAGGTTCTCAATAGCCAACTTAATATTGAAGAAGAATAGTCAGAGGACTGACATTACCTGACTTTAAGACTTACTACATCTTTATAGTAAGCTATAGTAATCAAGGCAGTGTGGCTATAGGGAAACAAATCAATGGATACATCAGTGGAATAGAGAGCCCAGCAATAAACCCACATAAACATAGTCATCTGTTCTTTGATAAAAGGGCAAAGGCAATACAGAACAAAGATTAGTCTTTTCAACAAACGGTGCTGGAACTATTGGAAATCCTCATGTGAAAAAAATAAACCTAGACACAAACTTTACAACCCTCACAAAAATTAACTCAAAGTGGATCACAGACCTAAATGTAAAACACAAAACTATAAAACTTTTGGAAGATAATGTTGTAGAAAACCTAGATGGCCTTGGGTATGGTAGTGCCTTTAAAAATATAACACCAAAAGCACAATCCATGAAAGAAACAGCCGATAAACGAAATGTAATTAAAACTAAGACCTTCTGCTCTGAAAAAAACAATGTCAAAAGAATTGGAAGATGAGCCATAGACTGAGAGAAAATATTTGCAAAAGATACATTTGATAAAGGACTGTTATCCAAAATACACCAAGAACTCTTTACAATTCAACCATAAGGGATGCCTGAGTGGCTCAGCAGTTGAGCATCTGCCTTTGGCTCAGGTCCTGACCCATCCTAGGATCGAGTCCCACGTTGGGCTCCCTGCAGGGAGCCTGCTTCTCCCTCTGCCTATGTCTCTGCTTCTTTCTCTGTGTGTCTCAAGAATAAATAAATAAAATCTTTTAAAAAATAAAATAAAACTCAACCATAAGAAAATGATAACTTGATTTAAATATAGGGTACATGAGAATTTTATACTTTCCACTCAATTTTGCTAATAACCTATAACTGCCCTAAAAAATTAATTTTATTAAAAATTTTAAGTAAGTAATGATTTTAAAGCAAATGCATCTGGATGTGTATGTCTAAGTCCAGGGTCTTCACTGGAGATCATCTGCCATGTAGGAAATCCCATCCCTAGCTCAGCACAGTGGAAAGGAAACTTGAGACAGACAGACAGACAGCACCCCCTGACACCCTATGGAATTCAGCAAAGGGCCCACCACATATGTGGGCTCAGCGCCTGACATTAATACACCTTCAGAGCCCCTCAGGGTCCCGCCCTGTGAAGTGTTTGACAGATGCTTGTCTCTCCATCCCCCCAACGCTGCATCTGCTCCTGGCCAGACAACGGGAAGGGAGGGGGCATTATGGGTCAGACAAGGAGAGAAAGGGCATGGTGTGGAAAGAGGGAAGTGGTGTAGGCTGAACGGGGAGCAGAGTGGGAGGGATAGAGGAAGGGAAGGTGGATGGGAATAAAGAGAGAAAATTCAAGAATGTCTTCTCATGTTTTGAAGAAAATGTCATGTCAGGCAGGACTTGATAATTACTGTCATTTGTGGGATGTTTCCGTGCAAGAGAACCAAATAATTATGATGTCATGAGCTCAGTGCCTTTCCCCCAAGTCAGCATCCAGTCATCAATGTCTATGGTGTAAGTGTCCTTGGGAGCCTCCTGTGCATTAGTCACATCATGGGCTGCACAGTGGAGCCCCGCGGGAAGCAGAAGTTTCTTCCTCATGTAGTTATGACAATCATATAGGACTTCCCAGGTGAACCACTGGGCCCTGGGAGGCACCAGGTTTCAAGAAAGCTGGAAGGAAGCAGACCATTTAGGCCAACTTCTCACCCACGGTATCCCTCCTACCAGGCACTCGGTCTCGACTTGGATGCCTCTAGTGATGGGGAGCTCATTCTACGAAGGGAATGGGGAGTGGCACAACATGAAAATTCTCAAAAAGAAACGAGGACTTTTTCTACTTCCTGATGGTGGAGTCATTCCCTACCCCGAGACCATGAAGGCACAATCTTTCCAGACAGGTCAGATCTCTAGTGGAAAACTAAGGTTTGAGTCCCACCTCTGCCATGTACTAGCTGCGTGACCTTGGACAACTCACTTTGCCTTCCTGAGTCTCAGTTGCTTCTTCTACAACTAGAGATAATACTAGACCCACATCAGATGATTATTTTGAGCAGTAAAGGAAGCACATTGTGAACTATGATATGAAGAGTTGCTATCATTGCAACTATTTTTTATAATATTGGCAGTGAAATGAGACCTAAGTAATCAGATTCAAACTTCTTTGCTTTCCAGTGCCAATATATAAGCAAGCTCTAACGTCCTTGTCTGTAAAAACATGCTAACAGTCAGATGGAAAAAGAAGCAGAAAGAGACTGGGTATGGGGAAGATGCTCACGTTCATATTTTGTTCTGGTGCTTTTGTGAATGCACTAACACAGCATTGCTCACTGTGTGCTCCTCTCCAGCTTTCATCTGACTGCTCTGCAGTGTGTAGTAGCCACAGAGTCTGGGTAGGATGACTCCCACCCCAGCTTCAAAGGGATCCCCCTCAGTCTGGGCCACTAACATCACCCCCTCGACATGTATATTCCCCTTGCCCCCACTAATGCTCTAGACAAAGGTGAGTGGCCCAGCCTCAAATCTCTCACGGTATTTTCCTGGCCATGGGGATGAGGAGTGGACAGGATCTAAGTTGCTCCAATCAAAGTATAGCAAAAGATTTTTGTTGGATGGATTGAGGCAAGAGAAGTTCTCTCCCCTTCTGGATATGAACGTGCAAGGATAGTTTTTCTGAAGCTGGTGGCATTCATCTTGTAACTGTGAGAACTGCCAGCCATCAGATGAAGTGGACAGAGGCAAAGACAGAATGAAGAGACAGACATGAATGTCCTTGTAGCGTTAAAACACTAGATCAAACTGATCCTGAAGCCAGAACTAGTCTTGATTTTTCAGTCGAGGGAGTCAGTGGCTCTTTCATTGCTTAAACCACTTTAGGTTGCAAATTTCAGCATCACCATTACCAAACTTTGTGCAAGGGAATGTAATCATTACATGAAACTTAAAATCTGCAATTCGATGAATGGAAGCTAGCAAGTAGATAGGGTTTGGGGTTGATAGGTTGGCATTCTTGGTTTGCAAATGTAAAAACGAATATTTTAACAGTGATCTGTGGTTCCTTGGGATACAGACCATGATTTACCAGGGCGATAGCCCTGGGGTAAGCTTCGAAAGGAACTGTTAGACATTGACGTGAGCTGGGTGCTTCTCACAGCTTTCTGCAGGGTCCTCCAACGGGACAAGTCTAGGGTTGAGGGGGAACCACCTGAAAGCAGAAAGTAAGAGAGAAAATGGAACTTTGCTAAGAGAGGATTTCTCTGCCCTTTTTGCAAAATTAGACTGCCATCCTAAAGAGCCAAAGGCCCAGGAATCTGGAGCTTTTCAGAGCTGGAGAGTCGGACTCTCTTAAAAATTCTTCTTAAACTGTTACTAGAAGCAGAAACAGGAGGCAGGAAGCATAGCAGAAGAGAGAATCCAATTGAGTCTGGTGTTTCTTTTTCTTGGACCCATTGGACAGGGCTGGGGACAAAGTATATGTCACTGTCATGGCCACTGGTGAGTGCCCAGGCAGCCATCCTAATTGTCCACAGCTGATCTTGGAGCAGATTTTACTAGGTGGGATGTGATGGGACGTGGGGAGGACTAGATAGGAATGAGCCTGAGCCTGGACAGGCAGAAAATAGAGAAAGCCCACCGGAAGGCTCTAGAAAGACAAGAAAGACTTCAAACAGTAAAATATAGTGGCCAGGAAATAACCCCTGGTCAATTTGCCTACAATCCAGCCCGGGGCTGCCTATGGCAAAGAACACAGCTCTCGCTGATCAAGCTGAAAATTTGGGCTCAGGGTGTTCACCAAGGGCCCCAACGGCCAAAGCGGGATGGAATGCTCAAGCCTGGTGTGAGGGCCAGCATCGAGGTGAATGCTAACTGGGAGAGAAGGAGTGTGGCTGCAAATGGAAGAAGCAAGTGAGCAGATGGTGACCGGAAGGTCAAAAGAAGGACAACATGGGCGGTAGAAAGTGTGGCAGGTGAGAGGTCTGGACAAAGCCCAGCATGAGGCCACAGTTGTCCCTTTGATGTGGGCCTGGTGCGGAAGAGGGTGGCTAGAGGAACTACTACCCCTGCAGGGCCACTTGTCCCAGGCTCCACGACCCTGAGGGCTGCAGTGCCCAGAACACAAGACCTTGACCCCCAAGGGAGTGCAGCCCAGTAGAATGAGGGCAGAGTCCTTTCCCTCTGAGCCTGGTCCCGTTAACTGCCTGTCTGCCGGTCTCTCTCCCTGGCCCCCATCCAGTCAGGACCTTAACAAAAACCACTTTCAAGCAAAAAGTATACAGATCTAAAATCCACAAAAGCATCCGTGCATGTCTATAAATTACACCAAATATTTCCAGTCATGTATGCAGGGAAACGGCAGAGCAGATGAATAGAAGGCCCCCCCAAAAACCCATCATACATATATATATACACACACACATATATATTCCTATGGATGTGCCTACAAATAATCTGCATGTTTCCACCTATGAAAAGCCTCCAGGCTTCATACAGCCATCAGACTCCCACCCCACCCTCCCATGAAAGCACGGTTTGGAGAAGCAGTGAGAAGGGATATTATTTTGGGTTCATGAAGAAAGAAAGGCTGGGACTCAGGTGGTGCCGTCCTCTGTGGAGAGACCCCCCCACCCCGTGGCAGATTCCGCACGTCCAAAGTCAAGTTCATCCTCACCCCCTCTCCTGGGCCCCTACCTCCCAGTCACCCAGGCCAGGCTCTCTGGTTCACCCTCCACTTGCCAAAATGATCTTTGAAAATTGGAGTCTTTGGTGGCACCCCCCACTCTGAAGCCTTCGGTGGCTCTCTGCTGTACACTGAGTCAAGTTCAAGGCTCTCAGTGTTGCTCTTGAGGCCTCATTGTGCCTTGGCTCCCTAACTGGGTGCAGTTCCTGGCTCCCTGGTCTTTGTCTGCATATCCTTCCTGGCCCCTTCTGCTAGCTGCCCAGCGGATTCCCCTTCAACCTGCAACCCTGAGCCCCATCTCCATAGACCTTTGACTGATCTCTTAGACATAGGGCATCCTCCCAGGTTCCCTACCCCTCTTCGACCTGGGGTGATTATTGATTATACATGTCTGTTTCCTTCTCTAGGCAGTGAGCTATTTGCAGGGCAGATGCCCTCCATTTTGTTGTTGTGTCCTCAGCATCCAGAAGAAGATCTGGAGGATGTTTGAGGAGTGAAGGAAAGGATGGATGGGTGGATGGATGAATGGATGGATGATGAATGGTGAATGGATAGATGAATGGATGGGTAGGTGGATGGATGGATGATGGATGAATAGGTGCCAAAGGCTCTGATTTTGAGGGACTTTGCAGATATAAGTGGAAAGTACGGGCATACCCAGTGGCTCAGAGGTTTGGCACCTGCCTTCGGCCCAGGGCGTGATCCTGGAGACCCGGGATCGAGTCCCGTGTCGGGCTCCCTGCATGGAACCTGCTTCTCCCTCTGCCTGTGTCTCTGCCTCTCTCTCTCTCTCTCTCTCTGTGTGTGTGTGTGTCTCATGAATGAATAAAAAAAATCTTTAAAAAACCTATAGAAGTGGAAAGTACATAGAAAAGAGAATTTTTTCCTACATGGCATGTGCAAGACATTCCATAATGAAGAACAACACTAGGCTTCTGTAACACACTCTCTTGCAAAGGAATCACCAGGAGGGTAGCATGGGAAATGAACAGGAGGGCAGTAGCCTGGGCAGGCAGAGACCTGCTTCCAAACATGGCTCTTTCATTAAGCAGCCATGTGATCTGGAAACAAGTCACAAAACCTCCCTGCAGCTAAGATTTCTCACTGGTAGAGCTAGCTGCCTGAACCAGCATGGTCTTCTTTGCTCTGAAACGCTGATGGTCAAGTGCTCCACACTGGGATAGGTGATGCTTGGGTTTCCAGATGGGGAAGAGTCGTCCTAGTTCCACTTCCATGATCACTGGCTGTGTGGTTCAGTGCCTTGCCCATCCTCTCTGAGCTTCCTTTTCCTCACGTCTAGAATGGAGATGTAACAAGCCCACCTCAGAGAGTCCTGCAGGGGCAACAGGAGATCAATCAGAAAGGGCCAAGGACATGTGTTGCCCTCCAGTTTGCAGGTGGCGGGGGAAGTGCCCATGGGTGCTGGGTGGCCCACGCTCGCCACCTGAGGCGCCCTGTATCCATCTGCTCCGATGCTCTCCAAGGCCAAATTTGTGCCAGCATCCTAGGAAAAGTCTGGAAGCAGGGCTGTGGTGTGCCAGTTTTCATTGTGTGTCTAGAACAAAGGCTCCCAGCAGAGGGGCTGAGTGGAAGCTGAAAGCCAGCACAGGAGTGCCCCCCTGGCATAGCCAAGCTCCCGGGGCGGGGCTGCCTCTGCCTCCGGGATGGAGCACCATTTTTCTCACTTCCAAGCCATGGCCTGCAGGTGTGGCTCCATCCAGGCGATGCCTTCTCCTAATGAGCACATAGACCCTCTCTGGACTGAGTGCCTGAGAGAACTCTCAGAGTTCAAATTCATTGCTTCGGAGGGTCACTTAAGTCCCAGGTCTGGGGCCTGAGGCCTCGCCTCCAAAGCCTTCCTAGCACTGCCCACCCACTGTTGTTCCTCACGGGATATCCCAGATGGGGATAGGGATGACAGCCCTATCCTATCATCCCCGGTTGGTCCTCCCTGGCTGGTCCTCCCTGAAGCCAACAACATGATGATTCGCAGACAGCACCTCCCGCACCCCAGGGTCCCCGACCTAGCTTGCCTGCACCGCTATCTTCACTAACTCGTTCTTTCAACAAGGGCTGGCCAGGGCCATCGCCCCTTCCATGTCCGGCATGTCCCACGACAGGGAAGACAGCCTGGGACCACACAGTAGCCTGTTGCATTCTCTGGAGGCAGCTGCCGAGGAGGACTCGCTGTGCCAGAGGTCAGTGGGGAGGGACACCTGAGGACCCTAGAGGGAGGATGGAGAGAGAGGCTGTTCTGCCCAGCCCCGTGGGGAGCCCCAGGGTATATTCAGCCTGCAGAACCGGGCAGGATGGCCAGACTCTGAAACTCTCCTTGATCAGTCACTGAAAGTGGACAATCCTGGGAACAGTGTGCCCTGGGCCCAAGTCCCTCTCCGTAGTGCAGCGGGCCTGGGAGAGAGCGGACAGCTGGAGTCACAGCCCTCGCTGGCAGGGGACCAGAGTGGCGGAGCTCCCGGTCCTCTACAGAGCTGAGGAATTGCCAGGTCCCTGATCTTTTTAAGGAAGATGCATTTCACCCAGCTTTTGAGCCAAATAAGGGCAGCTGTATCATGGCTCTGTCCTCTAGGGCTTTAAAACTTCAGGTCTGTGCTTCGATCTAAGGAAAGGCGGGCACGCACTTGGCAGACTGTCCCATGTGACACTGGATACAGGCCTCAGGGGGGGCTTCAAAGAGTGGGTGGCTTCCATGCACCTGAACTCTCATGAAGAGCCAAAGAGGGGGGCGTGGCAGGTCTGAACCCTCATGTTATGGGCAGTTCACGTTTCCCACGACCCCCGAGATAGCTTCACATTCATGAAATATCCACAGACTAATGACAGGGAGGTGTTAACAACCTGCAAAAGGGTTTCCAGTATAGTCAAGACACTGAGAGACTGAATCAGTTCAGATCTGTCCCTCCAGGTTGGCTTAACCTTCAGCTCTGGCCGTGTGCAGGGCTGCAGCCAGGGGCACTCACTTTGTCCAGCCTTGGCCACACCTCCCCCAGGGAGGCCACGGGTGTGCCTTACACCTACCTGGTTCCTCCGACCACCTCTGGGCTCACATCTGAGGATGGAGCTGAGTTCTGATTTCCCCGGTGGTGGCCCATGGGGCTCAACCATACAACCCAGAACTGTGGAAGAGTAAAAGCCATGAGGGTAAATTTAACCCTGGGAGACAGGAGCCGGCCTGGCTGGCTAATGACTTCCTTGCCCTTCCGAGGACCCCCACCCTCCAGTGGATTGTTCCGTGACGCAGTGGTTCATGTGGCTTCTTCAGATGTATCCAGTAACTTAGAAATCAGCTCCCTTTTTGGAGGGGAAGGGAGCTGTTGCTGGCCTGCTCTTGCATTCCCTCATGTTGGCCTCTCCACTTTCTTGTCTCACTTCCTTTCCACTCCTCCTTGCTTCCCTGGAATTGCAATATCTCCTTCTTCCCCAAAAAATCTTGCCGCAGGCTCTGTTTTCTAGAGAATCTGGGCTAAAACAGAGCTATTCCTAGACAGAGCTAAAGCTGGGTGTCCTACAATTCGACTCCATCCTGACACTGACAGCCTGGAGAGAGCATCAGATCCCTCGGGGTAAGGGCTCAGCCCCACAGGACGGTCGGGCACCACCATTTCAGATGTTAGCTGCAGGTCCAGGGCATCACCTGTGCTTCTGACCGACTTCCCACAGATTAGAGGTTCCCATGACCCCCTCCTTGGGTTCCATCAATTGCTGGAACAGCACTCAGAACTCAGAGAAATATTTTACTCGCTAGATTACCAGGTTATTATAAAAGGAAATAACTCAGGAACAACCAGGTGGAAGAGATGCACAGGGCCAGGTATGGAGAAAGTGCGAGGAGCTCTCACGCCATCTCCAGGTGTTCCTCAACCCAGCAGCACTCCAAACCCTCTCCTTCTGGGTTTTTATGGAGCTTCATTACATAGACACAACTGATGAAACCATCAGCCATTGGTGATTGAACTCAATCTCCAGCCCCTCTCCCCTCCCAGAGGTCTGGGGATGGAAGAGTCCCAACCCTGTAATCACATGGTTGGTTTCCCTGGCAACAAACCCCCATCCTTAGGTATTTTCCCAAAGTCACCCCGTTGAAAGGAGGGAAACTGAGTGAGGAAAAATTAGAGAGGAAGACAAACCATGAGAGACTCCTAACTCTGGGAAACAAAGGGTTGTGGGTGGGGGATGGAGTGACTGGGTGATGGGCACTAAGGAGGGCACTTGATGGGATGAGCACTGGGTATTATACTATATGTTGGCAAATTGAATTTAAATTTTTTTAAAAGCCACCCATTAACGTAACGAGATGCCTTTATTGCTCTCATCATTTATGAAATTCTAAGGATTTGGGAAGCTCTATGCCAAGAATGGGGCAAAGACAAAAATTATAAGTGACTTCATTTCGAAAGAGGGTCTTTGCAGGTGTAATCAGTATAAGGTGAATTATGAATTGTGCTGCACATTTATCCACTGTGACTGGTGTGCTTGTAAGGCTCATGTCACCATTCCCACTGCCACCGCTCAGTGCAGCAGAATGGGGATTCCTCTCTAGGACAGTGTGTGGCTTCTAATATCAATTCCTCCCCTTCTTCGGTCCAAGTCATTTAATCCATCTGATCGGTATGCAAGTCTATAAACTGGATGTGTCAGGATAGAAACTACATCGTAAGGATGTCATGAGACACACAGGAGATGATGAATGTGAAAATTCTTGGGCACCTGGGTGGCTCAGGGGTTGGGCATCTGCCTTGACTCAGGTCTTGATCCCTCCTGGGATCAAGTCCCACATCGGGCTCCCCACAAGGACTCTGCTTCTCCCTCTGTGTCTCTCATGAATAAATAAATAAGATCTTTAAAAAAATGTGAAAATTCTCAAAAACCAAAGGTGCTGCGGGCACCTGGGTGGTTCTGTCCGTTAAGCACCCAACTCTTGATTTTGGCTCAGGTCATGATCTCAGGGTTATGAGATTGAGCCCTGTGTTGGGCTCCACGCTGGGTGTGGAACCTGTTCGAGATTCTCTCTCTCTCTCTCTCCCTCTATCCCATCCCTGCTCACTCTGTCTCTCTTAAAAATAAATAAATAAAAACAAAAAAACACAAAGGTGCTGCACAGCATGCTTCAGTAGGTTATTATTCTGGCCATGTCAACTTACCTACAGGAGACCAACTCTGGTGGGTCTACTGTCAAGGTTGGGAAGTAACCTGGCGACATGTGCCACTGTGTCCCGTAACACCACAACCTTCTCAGCAACCCATTTGCCACTGGGTGTTTAACTGGTTCCAGAGCTTCCTGAAACAATTCATAAACAGAACTCCTAAGGGAATCTTTTTGTTGTTTTGCATTGTACGAAATAACTATGGAGATAAAACTGTGAAGAAAGAACTCGCTTTGCCCATGGAAGGTTCTCTTGACTCAAGAGGAGCAAAGGCAAACGGCAGGCCCAGGTCTGGCACTCGCGTGTGCGGCTGCAGGTCCCTCCCGAGCAAGCTTCCGCAGCTCACCAGGCGCCTGACAGCCCGCGTGCTGAAATCCAACACGTAAACTCAGAGACATCAGCCCAGATAAACACCACCTGCCTCTTCATTTTCTAAGACGGCTCTTTAATCCCTCCAAGTTGGAAGGAAATGTTCTTCCTAGACGCCGAGCACTTCTTGAGGAGCGGTTCCTGCAGTGAGACTGGGCCCCCCCTCCCGCCCTAGCCCCCTGCTTTGACAGGTGTTAATTATACCCTCGATCAGAGAGAAACATCTGCACGCTCCAGCATGGAGGGAGGCAGCAATTTGCAGCTCAGCAGGCAGCGGATGGGAAATTGCTGGAGTCTTGTTGGCCAAATGGGAACCATCACCGTGGCTCCCCACCCTCTGCAAACAGGCTCCCCCTGTGTCTCTGGGGCACACAGGGGTGCTCAGGGGAGCCTGCAGGAGAAAGCCCCCAGAATCTCCAACCTTCCTGCTCCTTCTCTTTCCACCAGAAGAGTCAGATCCATCCAATTGTTATACTGCACAACCCTCAATCGGCCGTCCTGAAAGTCTTTCCATAGGTTGGCGGCATTCTCCTGTGGCGGCTGTACTAGCCCGGACTTGATGTGCCTTGTATCTATCCCACTTGATGCTTACATTTCTCCCCCAGAAATATTTATGTGTTTGATTACAGGGTGCTGCCCAGACCACTAGACCTCCTGGTGATATTGTGCAACATACAGAATAGAGGCTGCATTACTTTTTTTTTATTTATTTTGAAAAAAACTATCTCATTCCAAAATACATCTGGTTCTGAGGAATTATCAGGTTGTATCCAGGTGATATTTGAGACCTGACCTGACTCTGTCTACCTGGACTCAATGAACACATCCCAGACAGACAAGATCGCAGCTTGAGAGCTTTCCTGGTCCTTGCACGTTGGCTATTTCTATCCACACACTGTTCCCTGAGAGTAAGGATTGGGTCGCACCCCTCCCTTGCTGTACTCACTTCCCCATCAGGGACTCAGCATCCCTGTCCATCAGGTGAGGACCTCCACTTCCTAACATCTAATCCTTGAGTGCTCTTGGGCTTTGAAACACCACCCATGAATCCCAGTGCTGTAGACTGAATACGTGTGATCCATCAAAATTTATGTTGATGCCTTAACCCCCTGTGTGCCTGTATTTGGAGATGGGGCCTCAGGAAGTAATTCACGTTAAATGAAGTCGTAAGAGTGATCAGTAGGATTTGGTGCCCTTATAAGAAGAGACACCAGGGACTCCCTTTCTGTCTCCCTGCCACGTGAGCACACTTAAGAAGGCAGCTGTCCACAAGCCAGGAAGAGGGCTCTCAGAGAGACCAACTCAGCAGCACTTTGATCTTATCCATCCAAGCTTCCAGAACTGTGAGAGATACAGTCCAGCTGTTTAAGTCCCCCGCTATTTTGTGATGGCAGCCCGAGCAGACTAAGGAAGAGGATAATTATTCTAGTTTTACAGATAAGAAAATTCAGAAAGGGGTTATCGAGTCTGGAAGGCTAAGTGGGAAATGAATGAGCAGCCAGGGGAAAGGAACATTCTTCAGCTAGAAGCACAGGGGCATGGAGGTACAGAGAGAGGCTGGCATGTTCAGAGCATGAGTGGGATAGGTGCCCAGGGGATAGGACTTGGGGTGCCATCCTAAAACAGCCATATGCTTTGAAAAATATTGGGGCATGTGGCCTGGTGTGCATCTGTAAATGAGCCTCAATGTGGAAAATCCAAGTTAGGAGGTGCAGCCTGCAAGCCAGGAGTGGGTGGCGCACTGCAATAGCCTCAGTCCTGAGGATGTCAGTGGACTCCACCTCAGGTCAGCAATACCTGAGGTTCTTTTCACCTAAACACACTGTTATGAAGACAACCAAAGGGGTGGGGGGCATCTGGGTGGCTCAGTCAGGAGCCGGCTGAGTGTCTGACTCTTGACTTCAGCTCAGGTCATGATCTCAGGGTCGTGAGATTGATCCCCCCACCCCCAGTCAAGCTCTGCGATCAACAGGGAGTCTGTTTGAGATTCTCTCTCCACCCCTCTCCCTCTAAAATAAATAAATAAATAAATCTTAAAAAAACAAAAACAAAAACAAAAACAAAAAAAAAACAAAGGAATAGGGATAGTTGGGGAACGCTGAACCCACAGCACAAAATGAGTAGAGGTCACTAAGCCATCAGTGCAATATCCCAAGTAGGGATCCCCTGTTAACAGCTACTCTCTCCACCATGATAATTGGTATGTCATGTCCTTCCCTCTTCCTTGCTACTGTTTTCTGTGTTAACCAAAAATCTACTTCCTTATCTCAGGACAATCCATCGGAACATCTCAGGACCTGAAGCTGAAATATGCCAGAAAAGAGTGCTCAGTATCTTCCTCTGGACCTACCTTCCATTGGCTGATTTTCTTGTTCCCAATGGCCCTTTTTCTGCCCTTGAATAAATGTCTGCAAGGCCATCCCCCCTCCCTTACAAATGGGCACCTCCATTCCTCTGAACAGCCACCTTGAGAATTGTGATTTGGGATTTAGAAGAAAAATGACATCTGGGCTGATTCTCTAAAAGTTCCCCAATTACAAAAAGCCCCTTAAATGATAATTGCTGACTTTTTCCCATTATCAACCACCCCCACCACTCCCCCAAGCAGCTGGGCCTTAAAACCTGTCTGCTGACTGCCTCCTGGGGTTGGCTCCTTAACTCTTCCATCCCTGGTAGCATCACACATGTTGTATATATGCACAAATGCCCATGCACACATTTGCACACGCACCCTAGAACTGCAGGTATTAATCCAACACTACACATAAGGCAGTAGAGGCCTGATAAGCACAATGCCTGCCCTCAAGCCATGACAGTCCTCTTGGAAAGGGAGTTGTAAATATGTGAAAAACAAATCTGCAAAGAGAGTTCAATAACACTAGCCCCCATGGAAGAGACAATCCCTCAGACAGATAGCTTAATCTTTAATGAAACTGTCATCCCACTAGCCCATTGGGTCCCACAACAGCTCCAAGAAATGCTCCAGGCTAAAAAAGCAAAGACAACAGAGTGGTGAAGGAAGGACGAGGGGTTAAACGAGGGGCTTCTGAGTGGTGAGAAGGCTGATTGGCCTCTGAAAGCCATCAGCAGGCACAAACGGTTCATTTGTAGTCTTGGCAGCAGTCTGTACCAGATAAATAGCTCAACAAATAGACCTTGATTTTGATGGTTTTTTAAATGGGAGCGGTGTTGATCTATCCTGTGTCTGACTTGTGCAAAAATCAGCCGTTTGAGCTCTAGTCACCCTGTTTCCCATCTCCTGGGGCATATGGGCTTTTCAAATGAACCAGCCAAACAGCCAAATCTCTGGAAGCAGGACAAGGCTGAGACGTGCATTCCTCTGACATAGTCTCGCCAGTTCCTGCAGGGGTTTCTGGACAATCCTCAGGCTGTGGGTGCTGAGCCCTTTCCAATCCCAGCAGGCACAAGAAAGTCAACAGGGATCAGACCCCAGCAAGACCAGGCTCGAGGCCTGAGAAGCTGGGACAGGGCAGCTTCTGATCCAGGACTCAAGGAACACCAGGAAAGCCAGTTCTCCACCCCCACCCCCACCCCATTTTCTCTCCTCTTACTTTTCTCACATCAAAAGGGGGAAGGATTGAGCACTTAGAGTGGTGGTCCAGCCCATGGTATGGGAGCTCTTGGCGGGAGTGGGGTAAAGGCTGCTGGAAGCATTCTCGTAGAGAGAACATTGATATATCATACCAACGTGTATATTAATATTGATCCAGCCACCAGTCACTGCCATGGCTTCACTGAACATTTCCGAGCGCCCCCACCACACTCCTCATCCTGTATTAGGGGCTGTTGAGAAGGTCTAAGTGAATCTGATGAGATGCCTGCCACCCAGGACCTCACACAAACACCCATAAGGATATAACTTAAGTAACCCCCCCCCCCCCCCCCCCGCCCAGAGCAGTCTGCTCAAAACGGTGGCATCAGCTACAAAGCACTGTGAGGTCAAACAGACCCAGGTTCAAAGCTCAGCTCTGCCACTTACCAGCTTGTCTTCGTAAGCCTCAGATCTCTCACTACAAACCCCCACGTCAAGTAACTGAAGCTGGACATGATCATGTGTGTGAAACCATTGAGCACACAGTAGGTCCTCAATAAATGTTCATTCCCATTCTCCTTCCTGTTAGATGACAACTATGAGCCTGAGATTGGTCTACAGGATGGAAAGTGGAGGCGGGGATATAACAAATCCTGACGGGATTGGGAAAGACCTGCTATGACTTACCTAAGAATTTCATTCTTCTGCTCAGAGCACTCCACTTCTCTGCTCTCCGATGTCTTAGCCACATACTCCCAGGTGCACAGCGGACGTCAATAAGGGTTTCATTAAGTAAGATTCTTTTGGTATTTCCAAGTCAGTAGCAGCTTCTGCATCTTCTGATGCCTCTATTGCTCTGTAGTGCTCTTTTATTAACTGTCTTGAGACCTGCTGTCCATGGTCACCTGCAGTGTCTACTGTAATCCTCTTAAGAGTGACGCTGTGGCTATTCGAATGTCTGTGTCCCCACTACCTCCAATAAGTATGTTGAAGTCCTAACTCCCAGTGTGGCTATCTTTGAGGAGTTTCTAAGTGAGTAATTTAGGTTAAGTTCATAAAGGTGGGGTCCTGATCCGATAGAATCAATGCTCTTATAAGACGAGACACCAAAGAGCTTGCCTTCTCTTGCCACTGCCCGCCCCCACACCCCCCATGTGAGGCCACAGCAAGGAGGTGGCAGTCTGCAAGCCAGGGAGAGTGTGCTCAGCAGAAAACCAACTCTGTGGCACCTTGATCTTGGACTTGCAGTCTCTGCAATTGTGAAAAAAACTAATTCTAAGCCCTCCCAGTCTACTGTATTTTGTTAGGGCAACTCAAGCAGATGAAGACAGAAAGGAATTATTCTAGTTTTACAGGTAATAAAGACAAGTGCAGCAGGTAACATGACCTCCCCGAGGCCACCCACTTGCTATGTAGCAAAGCCAGTTCTTGGGCTTGGATGTGCCAGGCCTCCGAAGGCCAGTGCTCCTTGTACAGCTTCACAACTGCCTCTCTTCATGGCTACATGCTGCATGTGCAAATGTAGTTGGAAGCCTGAGGACCTGATGTGCAGGGCAGCATTATCCAATGAGGGTCCTAAGACTCCTAACTCCATGGGATGTGCTATGGATCCAACTGCATCGCCCAAATAAGGTATGTTGAAGTCTTCACCCCCAGTCCCTTAGAAAGTAATCTTTTTTAAAAAATAGGTCTTTGCAGATTTTGCCAGAACATACCTTGGTTCATCTAGACAATGGAATATTATTCAACATTAAAAGAAATGAGCTATCAAGTCACGAAGGGACATGAAGATGAAGGTCACTGGGCTGGGCCCTAACCCAATATGAGTGATGTCCTTATAGTACATGGAAATTCGGAGACAGATATATGAAGAGACACAAGGAGAAGGGTCTGTGAAGGTGGAGAATTGGAACCATGCATCAAGGCAAAGAACACCTGAGGCTGCCAGAGGCTCGGAGAAAAGCCTGGAAGATGTCCATCCCCAGCACTTTCAGAGAGAGCATAGCCTTACTAACACTTTGATCTGCTTGCCAGTCTTTTCTATTTGTAACAGTGGGGAAAATTCAACTTTAACTGTGTCCAATCACTTCTGATTTTAGACTTGAATTCTTCTGGATATTTAGTCAAATTCAGATTCTTCCCTTTCCCCTTATCCCCAAGGGGATATCTGTGTGTGAAGGCAGCTCAAGTCACATCTGATGCCTGGCATGAGAAGGTGGATACCTATCTCAAGCATCACGACCTGGCACCCATGGGCTTCTCCTGCAGGCACCTCACACACCACACAGCCTCCACATTACTGCTCACCCCTGGGCCTCCTCTGGTCTATGACCCTCACATCAGATCTGCTGGGCCTGCCCCCACCCCCAGCCAAGTGATGCTGGGGTCCATGCAAACTTGTGGGCAAAAGACCTGAACAGACACCTCAGCAAAGAAGATATACAGATGGCAAATAAACATAAGAAAAGATTCTCAATATCATGTCATTAAAAATTATAAATTAAAACCACAAAGTGATACCACTACACCAAAATCTAAAAATCTAAAACACTAACAAAATCAAATGCTGGTAAGGATGTGGAGAAACAGGAATTTGTATTCATTGCTGCTGGGAATGCAAAATGGTATAATCATTTTGGAAGACAACTTGGTAGTTCAAACTAAACATATTCTTACCCCATGATCCAGCAATTGTGCTCCTTTGTATTTACGCAAAGGAGTTGAAAACAAATGTCCACATAAAACCTGCATGTGGATATTTATAACATCTTTACTCATAATTGCCAAAACTTGGGAGCAACCAAGATGTCCTTAAGTGCGTGAGTGGATAAACATACCTTGGTTCATCTAGACAATGGAATATTATTCAACATTAAAAGAAATGAGCTATCAAGCCATGAAGGGACGTGGAGGGATCTTAAATGTATAGTGCTAAGCAAAAGAAATCAATCTGAAAAGACTACACACTGTATCATCCCAACTCTACGACATTCTGGAAAAAGCAAAACAATGGAGACACTCAAAATATCAGTGTTACCAGGGATGAGGGAGGAGAGATGAATTGGCAGAAAATAGAGGATGCTTAGGATTTTTAGGATGAAAACACTCTATATAATATAATGATGGATATATATGTTTCTGTACATTTGTCCAAACTCATAGAATGTACAACACCAAGAGTAAATCCTAAGATAAACTATGAAACTTCAGGTAATTATAATATGTCAGTGTAGGTTCTTCCTTAGTGAAAAAGAGAATTCTATTCTGGTGAGTGGTGTTGATAATGGGGGAGGCTGAACACATATGGGGACAGATAATATAAGGAAGATCTCTGTAGCTTCTCTTCAAATTAGTTGTAAACCCGAAACTGCTCTTTAAAAAAAGTCTTACAAAGCTCCTCTCTACATGCTAGGTTGGGATGCTGCTTTATTCGTGAATCACTTAATAAAACCAATTAGGCCTTCCAAAAAATAAAAATAAATAAAAAATTTTAAAAGTCTTTTAAAATAAAGTCTGTGAAAATAAATAAATCAGCCTACTAGGAATTGAAGAGATGTCTCAATCTGATCAAGGGCATCTATGAAAAGCCTACAGTTAGCATCCTACTTAATGGTGAAAGATGGAATGCATTCTCCCAAGGACTTAGATTAAAGTGAGGATATTCACTGCTACTACTCACATTCAAGGAGACTAACCAAATGCCAATGAGGAGGAAAAATGAGAAAGAGGAGAAAGACATACACTTTGGAAAGAAAGTAAATTGTCTTTATTTACAGATGATGGGATTATCTATGTAGAAAACCACAGAGGTTACACCAAAAGCTACTAGTTTAGCAAACTCCCAGGACACAAGATCAGTGTACAAAAGTCAACTATATTTCTATGCACTACCAATGAACAATCGGAAATAGGAATATATAAATATTCATCTATAATATAAATAAACATTTATTTAGAATAGAATCAAAAGCATGAAATACTTTGTAATAAAGTGTTTAATATATGTAGTTTTCTATATGTTGAAAACCACAAAGTTAAGTGAAATAAGAACAGGCTTAAGTAAATGGAGAGATATGTCATGTTCAGGGATCAAAAGACTCAATTTTATTAATATGTTAATTCTCCTAAAATTTATCTATGTATAGATTCCAGGTGATACAAATTCAAATCCCAACAGGCTCTTTTGTAGAAATTAACCAAAAATTTGTGTGAAACTGCAAAGAAACAAAATTAAAATGGTCTAAGAATTTTGAAAAATAAGAAAAAAGTAGGAGGAATAACACAATTTGATTTCAAGATTTATAATAAAGCCACAGTAATCGAGATATTGGTGAAAGAAAAGCCATATAGATCAATGGAACAAAATAGGGAATCCAGAAACAGACCTGTATGTGTATGGTCCACTGATATTTTACTGAGGTGAAAAGATCATTTATGGAGATTCGTTTTTTTTTTTCAACAAATGATGTGAGAATGATGGGTTATCTCTATGCAAAAATAAATAAGTAAATAAATAAATAAATGGATCTCAATCCCTACCTCACACCATATACAAAAATTAACTCAAAATACCTCATAGACCTAAATGTAAAACCTAAACTAGTAAAACTCTGAGAAGAAAACATAAAAGGAAATCCTTCTGAGCTGGGAATTAGGCAAAGGTTTTTTTATCTTACATAAAACACAAAAAGTAGTAATCAAAACAGGAAAAAAAATGAGCATCAAAATTAAAAACTGCTCTTTGAAAGACACTTAAGAAAATGAAAAAAACATCATAGACTGAAAAAAAATATTTTCAAAACACATATAACAAAACACAAGCCATATCCAAAATACTTCTAAAATCTCCAAATTCAACAAAACAAGCCAATTTTAAAATCAGACAAAATATTTGAACAGACACTTCAGTGAAGAAGAAATATGGATGGTAAATAGGCGCATGAAAAGATGTTCAGTATCATTAGTCGTTATGGAAATACAAATTACAACTACAACGAGATACCACCACATACCTGCAAGAATAACTGAAATTAAATATATATATCTTGGGATGCCTGGGGGGGGCTCAGTGGCTGAGCGTCTGCCTTTGGCTCAGGGCGTGATCTCGGGATCCAGGATCAAGTCCCACATTGGGCTTCCTGCATGGAGTCTGCTTCTCCCTCTGCCTGTGTCTCTGCCTTTCTCTGTGTATGTCTCTCATGAATAAATAAATAAAATCTTTTTAAAATAAATAAGTAAATATAGATATATATATCTTGACAATATTAAGTACTCAGAAAGGCACAAAGCAATCAGAACTCTCACATGCTGGTGAGTGGTCACTTTCGAAAACAGTTCGGCTGTTTCTCAAAAAGTTAAGCTCCCACCATATGATCCAGTCATTCCCCATCTAGGTATTTATCCAAAAAAAAGGAAAGCATGTCCATAGAAAGAGCTGTACACGGACGTTCATGGAAGCTGGATTTGTAATAACCCCAACCTGGAAACAACCCAATGTCCTGCGATGGGTGAACGGATAAACAGGTTGTATTCGCATCCATGGCCTCAGCATAGAAAGGAAGAACTCCTGACATGTTCAACAACACAGATGAATCTTAAAAGCATGACGTGAAGAGACAGAAGTCAAACAGGAAGAGCTACTGCATGATTCCACGTACATGCCATTTAGAAAAAGGCAAAAAAGGGGCACCTGGGGTGCTCAGTGGTTGAGCACCTGCCTTTGGCTCAGGGCGTGTTCCTGGGGTCTGGGATCGAGTCCCGCATCGGGCTCCCTGAGAGAAGCCTGCTTCTCCCTCTGCCTGTGTCTCTGCCTCTCTCTGTGTGTCTATCGTGAATGGATAAATAATATCTTTAAAAAAAAAGAAAAGAAAAAGATAAAAGCAAAAAGACTCTGAGGTCAGCAACCCAATCTGAGGTTGCCCGGGGCTGGGGGAAGGAGGAGTGATTGGCTTCAAAGGGGACACGCTCAACTTCAGGTGTGATGCAAATTACTCTGCCCAGATCTGAGATGATGTTTGCATGACTGTATACATTTGACAAATCTCACAAAACTACACACTTCAATTTTATGATGTGTCATTCACATCTCAATAAAGCTGACTTAAAAGATGTTTTATTATTATTACCATATTCAGAGAATGTTTCCCTTTTTTTAGCAAAAGTTTGTCATTAAAAGAGAGAACGGAGACGTTACTTATGCTAATTTCTTCTGATTAATACATGACTAAATACATATTTTTGTATAGAAAGAGCTATAAATAAGGATATATAACGCACTCACATGGTACATTCTGCACATTGCTCCCAACAAGGAACTTATAGAGAGTCACGGCTTCTATAATAGTCCCTGGCACGGAACAAGGACGAGGAAGGTGATAGTTAGTAGCCACAGCCGGGGGACGGAAGCAAGGGGGGTGTAATTGTGTCCATTCTATAAATGTAAAGATGACGTTAGATTGTGGGCTAAAGGTCACACAGCAGGTCCGTGGCAAACCCTGAACTTGAATCCATGCCTTTCTTACCACAGAGAACACTGTCAGTTTTCCTTCATCTTCTCCCCACATGCCACCAAGCCAAAAGCGTGACATGGGCGCCATGTTCCTAATGGCAAGCCCGGTTGAGGGGAAAATCGATAAGCAGGAAGGAAACTTGTTTATAGACACTGTGGTTTATTCTTGGTGCTTTCCATAAACTAGCTCAGTAGGTGTGAAAACGCCACCCACATCTCAGCACCCGGTGCCTGTGAGGCGGCTGGGCCCAGGTGTGACAGGAGCGGGGACACACCAGATGCTGCACTTCTGTAGCTTCCTAGCTCTGGCAGGTTCTGAAGTGGAGACAGATGACCTGGGGCCAGGTCCCCTGCACCCCACATTCTCTGTGGTGTCTTAACCAGGCAGGCGGCCTCAGGACCCAGGGCGGCCTACTCCAGAGCCCTCTCCTCCCCAGGGCAGGCCGGAAAGCCTTCTGAGGTGAGGTCCTGGAAAAGCTGACTCCTGTGTCCCCGTCCTGGGGACCTCCCCTTCCCCCCACTCCAGGGCCTCAGGGAGGAACCCGAATCCCCTCCCAGCCCCGGGAGGTCTCCCCTGTGGTCGCCTCAGCCCTTGGCTGGCTCCTCCATCTTGGTCATCCCAGGTAGCATTTCCCAAAGTGAGCTACTCTTGCCACCAGCTCTGAAGGATTGTCAGGGAGGATTTTCGAAAGAATTCTGAGGAATAAAAATAAGTTCTTAGGAAATTCTGAGCTAAACAAAGTGTCGTGGGGTGAATTGTGTCCCCCTCAAAAGATATGTGGAAGTCCTAACCCCCAGCACCTCAGAATGTGACCTTATTTGGAGATAGGCTTGCTGCAGATGTAATCAGCCAAGATGAGGTCACGTTGGAGTAGGCTGGGTCCTTAATCCCATATGACTGGTGTCCTTATAAGAAGAGGAGAGAGGCACATCGAGGGGGAAGAGGGCCATGTGATGACAGCGGGGAGGCAGAGATTGAGGGGCTGATGCTCCAGGCTGACGAACCCCAAGGATTGTAGGCCACACCGGAAGCTGCGGAGACGAGGGAGGACTCTCCCTGTGGGTGTCCCAGGGAGCATGGCCCGGCCAACACCTTCGTTTGGGACCTCCAGCCTGCAGGACGATGAGAGAATACATTTCTGTCTTAACCTACATGGTTTGTGGTACTTTGTTATGGCAGCCCTGGGAAACTCATACACAAAATTTAACATATTTACTCCTCAGAGATTTTAGTAAGCTAATCTGTAAGAATTTCCAAGAAAGAGGGAATAAGCCCCACTTTCTCAATTTATTTTACCACAGAACTTTTTTCCTCAAAAAAAGAAAAAAAAAAAGTGTTCCATGATGGTCTTTGGGAAACGGGAATTTTCAGGACTTATCTGTGGTATCTCAGGGAAATGACAGAGAGTAAGGGGCCGAGCTGGTCCATAGAGCCTGGGCACCCCTCCAGGGAAGGTGCTCCCTCCCATAGACCCACCACCAGATCCCACAGAGAACCCTATTCCTGTTCAGGGAAAGAACAGATGAATGAATGAGGCCCCGTGATTGTCAGTGATATCAGTTGATGGATTGCTGACCCTCCACCTTTGGGGGTTCATTGTCAAAGGGAGGCACCACAGGACATTTGCTTGCGTGTCTGGCATCTCCCACTGCTCCTTCACCCTGTGCATACCCAGGGCTTTAGTTACACCAGATTAAAATGCTGTGCTCTCTCCCCTCTGGGCCTTTGCTCCTGCTGTCTAGAATGATCCCCACTCCCACCCTCCTCTCATACCTCTCCCCCAGCACCTGATGGATGGCTCTGTCACAGTCTTCGTGCCGGGTCTCCAGCCAGGGTGGCCTGACTAGTGGGACCCAGAGCCAAGAGATGGGCCTCAGCGTCCTCATACCCAGCTCAGTTTGACCTTTGGCAATTTCTTTGCCTCTTCCAATTTGCTTTCTCACCTATAAACAATACCAATTTGCAAGGTTTCATGAAAATCAAATAATACATAAAAGCTGCCAGACATCTAATAGATGTAAATACAATAGTGTTGTTAGTACTATTATTATTATGGCACTTCCTCAGGGCATGTCGTGCCAGCTGGACTGTGAGCCCCCCAAGGGCAGGGGTAGTGCATGTCCTTCCTCCCCGAGTCCCAGCCCCCAGGGTCCCAGAAGCTGGTTTGCACACACAGTGAGGGAGGGAGCAATCCCCTGGGGCACAGCAAGCTGCAGGGTGAGCTGTCTGCCCTTCCTCCTGGTCTCCCCACCCTCCCCCACAATGAGGGTGCACCTGCGGCATTACAGCCCTGATGCTGCTCTGGCCCTGCCCGCAGCTCAGCCATCCTCTGCCCCTTGCCCCACCGCCACCAGCAAGCCTGACAGCCGAGGGGCAGGGGCAATTGTGAGTGTGCCCGCGGCTCTCCTGGCACTCCACTGAACATCCTTCCTCACCTGGGCACCCCTTTCAGAGAAGGCAGCTTTTCCCACTTCTGAAAGTCCTTGTCATTTCCAGAAGCAAGCTAAGCTGCTGTAGCAAAGCTCGCTGAAGGAAGTACCTGGAGGGGGACAGTGGGCTGAGAAGCTGCACTAGCAGGTGCCGTGGTCTGTGTGTGATGGGGAGAGGCTCCCCCCTGCCATGGGCATGTTGTGACCCTTTCCATTTTCTGGGTTTATTTATACTGGACTTCCTCATACACTGATAAAAGCCATGTGCAAAAACATGCACTCATTAAACAGGTATCAAGTACCTTCTATTCACCAAGCTCTGTGGAAAGAATGGGGACAAAATAAAAATTTAAACTTCCTACTCTTAAAAAATATATAGTTAAGGGGTGCCTGGGTAGTTCAGTTCATTAAGCATCTGACTCTTGATCTCAGCTCAGGTCTTGATCTCAGGGTTGTGAGTTTGAGCCCCATGTTGGGCTCTACCCTGGGTATGAAGGCTGCGAAAAGAAAAGAAAAGAAAAGAAAAGAAAAGAAAAGAAAAGAAAAGAAAAGAAAAGAGAGAGAGAGAGAAAGAAAGAAAAAGAAAGAAAGAAAGAAAGAAAGAAAGAAAAATATTTTAGTTAAGGGACACACTAAATGGCTAGAATAAAAATTCCCCTAAACACAATGGTTTATTTTTCTCTTGCAACAGCCCAGAGGAAAATTCTACTCCACAAGGTCATTCAGGGAAGCAGTTTTTTTTTCTCTTTTTCTTCCTGTGTCATAATTTGTGTATAATACAGGTCAGAAAGATTCAGAGGTTAGCGCCTGCCTTTGGCCCAGGGCGCGATCCTGGAGACCCGGGATTGAGTCCCACGTCGGGCCCCCGGTGCATGGAGCCTGCTTCTCCCTCTGCCTGTGTCTCTGCCTCTCTTTCTCTGTGTGTGACTATCATAAATAAATTAAAAAAAAATTTTTTTTAAAAGAAAGATTCAGAGGGTAGCTCAATTAATTTTTACTTATGTACATATCTGTGCAACTACCACCCAGATCAAAGTACAGAATATTCCCAGCACTCAAGGGCTTCCTATCTTGTTGCTGTGTCATACCCTAGGGTGTTCTCTTTGTGCGTGGTCAAAATTCACTCATATTGTCACCTTCAAATTCTAGCCCACAGAAAAATGGAATGAGATGGGAACAGGGGGCAGGTACATGATTTCCTAATTAAAAAAAAAAAATGTGATCTGGAAATGCACACATCACTTCTGTCCACACTCCAGTGGCTAACTCTTAGTCATATGGTCATAGGGGCTGCAAGAGTAGCTGGAGAACATTCCCTCCCAGGCAGCCACATGTGCCAAAACACTGGTGTGGTTCTACAACTAAGAGGAATAAGGGGAGGATGGATCCCAGGGTGTCATGTAAGCAGGATGAACAGCCAGACAGCCCTAGCCTGCTGGAGCCTGTTTACTGAGGGGACTTATGGGGTAGCATCAGGGGACACCTGAATATGAGAGAGACATGGACCCTGCCTTTGGGCTGTGAGGTTTTCTAGCTGCATGATTAGTGGGGCACAGGCTCCTCCCCTAGCTGATCGGAGGGTAGGGTCCAACATCAGTATGGCATGGTAGGATTCTGGCTCCAAATCAGCCCTACCATCTCAGCCCCCCCGGTTTGGAGAGCACCTCCTGTGTATGTCATCACCAAGGGCTAGAGTTGACGTCCTACCATTACCACCTCAGGCCACCTCAGGCATCTTCTAGAATTGATTGCTTCAAGGTCTTGTCTCCACAGAGACAAGTTGCAAGAGACCAACTTACGGGAAACTGGTCTTGGACAAATTCACCCTTTCCTATAAAGGGCACATTCAGCAGTGAGGGTCACAATAGGCTCACACTCCAGCAGGGACGCCCAAGTGCCAAAGCAAATTCAGTGTGCTCGAAGCTCTACTTGAAGTCCAGGAGGAGCACGCTCTATGGAAAGCTACCGGGGGCACCGAGAAAATACTTGCGTTGAGTCATCAGGAAAGAAGGAGCTCTTCGGCGCACAGGGGAAAGGACTCAGATGGCAGAGGAAGACCATGGGCAAGCACCGAGGGCTGTGGCAGCAGGTGCAATGGATCCCCTCTCAGACAAACAAATGTGAAATATACATAGCGGAAGAAACACGATTAAAAGAAATCTATGGTAAATATAAGTCCGTGATTGTAAGCATTAAATTTACCTAATTCTAACTTTCCTGGAAGTCAAAGCATAAAGGAAACCCATCAAATTATATAATTTCCACTGCCTGGTAAAAATACGTACTCAAGCTTGTCAAGAGAGATATCTTCCATAGGCACTGCCTCCCATACGCTTGGTTTTAAAGTTAAAAGGAATTCAGAACTATAAGCAAAATGGGTAAAATATGTCTGTTCTAATATCTTGGAGAGCCTTAGCAATCTATGTTAGATTAGGGGGAGCAATAAATAACACACATCTAAACAGAGTCCAGCATTGAACCATATTGCAGATAATTAGATACCTAACCACACCTTCTGTGAGCTCACATATATATTCCTTAGGGTTTAGGCCGATCCGCTATGTCAGAGGCCCCCAAATACAGTGACTTAAAATAGAAATGTGTTTGTCTTTCACATAACAGTCTGACTGTGGGCAGGGGGCCAAGGCTGGCAGGTGTCTCCGCTCAGTGAGGTCATTTGGGGATCTGAGCTTCCTCCGTCCTATTGCTTTGCATCCCTAGGCTGTCACCCCTGTCCGCACGGTAGACACTCGCTCCAGAGCCACCTCCACATCCCCACCAGGAAAGACAAAGAGTGAGCAGAGCACGCAATTGATGTACTCAAATAATTAGGAAATGGCGTGCACCACTCCTCTGACCCTCTTGGCCAAAAGTTAATCATACGGACACAGTTAGCTGGAAGGGAGACCACGAAATGTGGTCTGGGGTGGCTGATGACGTGCCTGGCTGAAACCCACCGACTCCTGTTGCCAAAAGGATGAAGGGTAGTTAGCCGTCTTGCCCTAAACATCTAAATGCAGGTCTTCACGAAGATAAACCAACCAAATGTCAAATAAATAAATACATAAAGGGCTCACCAGCTCCAAGGCTCTATTTCTTTTAAAGAAAATAATTCATGTGTTGCTGACTCTCAATTATTGGTAAAGAGAAGAGAGTAGAACAATTCAGGAAGACCTTCGAGAAACTTCTCCAGGCAATAGGTTCAGATGTCTACTCCAGGAAGCCCTCTGCCAACATAAATATCTACTCAATGTCTACAATGCCTACTTCGTAGGCGGTGAAGGTGATGAGTGTATGCCCCGTGTTCTAACCACTGCCCAATCTGGGTGATGTTTAAACCCAATCAGGCTGCCTTATGCCACCTACCCCACCCCACGAGTTTTGCAGACCCTGCAGCCCTCGGCAGCACCCAGAGGGCAGGAACTTGCCCATGGTTCCCACTCGCAGGTCCCAGGCCCAGCTGGGACAGCAACAGAGGAGCAGGAGAGATGGGGGCCCAGGGAGCGGCCCCAGCAATCATTTCGCAGGCACATGATCAACAGCTCGGGCACCTCGATTCCCCGGAATTTGTTTGTTATGAACCGAATTCTCTTCTCCACCATGAGCAGGATCAGGAGCTTAAGGAGCGGCTCTGTGACTCATGACACCCAGAGGGGTTGCCCAGAGGACACCAAAACAGGAGATGGCCGAGACGGAGTGCATAGCTGCAAGCTGAGCTGGTATTTGATGAGGTGCCAGGGACTTAGGGCAGGAATTCCAGTGCTCTCCCACCCGGAGCACCTCTCCCGGCAGGGATGACCCTGTGGGGCCTGAGGGTGGCCCCTCCTCCCTAGGACGTCTACTGTGCAGCCAATGGGCACCGACCCAAGCCCGCAGATGGGAGCCTTCGTCATCTGGTGAATGTTGGCCTCCTCCTGGGAGACTCTTCAGTTCCGTAAGAGCAGGGACCGTGCCCGCATTTCCCACTGTTGTGTCCCTAGTGCCTGACACACAGGAAGTGCTCAGTGAGTCTTCTTTGACTAATGTCCTCCCAACCCAGGCCTCACCTGGAGCCACAGTGCAGGGACGTTTATCATCTGCCACCTGCCAAGAACTGGACTAGGTATTTCCCCATGTGGCATCCGGTTCATTTGAAGAACCTTGTTAGGTATCAATGTATCCTCCCTGGGAGCAAACAGAGCCCGTCCTGGTCACTGTGCTGCAGCCTCAAGAAGGCACACTTCCAAAATGGAGGAGCCGAAGCGGAGCCTAAACACAGCTCACCCCCTTCATCATTTAAAGAGCAAGACGCCGAGGGCTGGCACCTCCTGACAGAAAAGGAAGGAGCTGGTCATCACCGAAGACGGCAAGGGGGCAACTGGTGTGGCCGGCGCTTCCCGCTCGTGCCCTGGGCTAATGCTCACATGGTCCCTGGGCGCCATGTTCCCGTTATCCCACCTCAGGGAAGAGGAAGTTGGCCGGGAGAGGCGAACACTTGCCCAGGTCCCTCAGCTACATGTGGCAGGGCAGGATCCGAACCCTGGTCGGCCGGACGGCTAGGCCCCCAGCAACTTCTGCCCATTTGACCTTGAGCTGTGCTGTGAACACACTTGTGTTCCCCCAAATTCACCCGTCATAGCCCTCCCGCCACATGATGGTATTGGAATTGGGGCCTCCTAGGAAGTGATTAAGGTAAATGAGGTCATGAGGGTGGAGCCCTGACCCAAAGGGACTAGTGTCCTCATAGGAAGAGGAGGAGAGGCCAGACTGTGTGTGTGGGGGGGGGGGGGGGGGGGGGACAGCAGGGAGGCGGCCATCTGCAAGCCAAGGCCCTCACCAAACCCAGTCACGATGGCATCCTGAGTTGGGACTTCCATCCTCCAGAACTGCGAGAAAGTTCATCTCAGTTGCTTAGGCCGCTCTGTCTACGGTATTTTGTTATGGCCACCCGAGCAGACTAACATAAGATTTTTCAAATGCCAAATAGCTCTTAAGGACTCCTTTCTCCCACTGTTTCATATTTTAGGGGGAAATTTGGTTTAATGTCACCCCGGGCCATCATAAAGTTTATACAGGAACTGAGAATTGCCTGCTGGCTTAATTTCCTCATAAAGAATTCATGGTCAACAAAGAGTCCCCAGGAGCTTCCAGAATCCCCTAAAATAACTCTTCCCCATCTGAAGGTCCCTTCTTCTAAGTGCCTCCCAAGGGGACAACTGTCTGTTCTCCTTCGAGGCTCATGCCAGAAATCCCTTATAATCTATATTATAGCATGGGACCTGAGCCAGAACACTGGGGAAGGAGATGCCACCGCCCCGATTTCCTGCAGAGGAAACTGGGGTTCAGGGAGGGTTCCTGACTTGCTGACGACAGCAGTCCTTGAATCCCACCCCCGGTCTTCCGATGGGAAAACCGTGGTCCCTGCGTCAAGGCCACAGCCACCCTTTGCTAACTGTTCTCATTTAAAAACAATGCAAAGAAATACATTTGAATAAATTTTGTAAAGTGAATCAATTTATGGGCAAACAATTAAATGCCAGATGACAACTAAATAATTAGAGCCCTTGGAATACCTTGTCAGGCAGAGAGAAATAACAAGAAAATGAGGAGGAGGGGCGGAGAAGGAGAGGTGGAGGAGGAAGGAAGGGAAGAGACGAGCATTTGCAGTCTCTCTCGTTGACCTGGGCTCCTGCAGACGGCCACCCAATTCCAGGGGTCTAGCTGTCACTGATGGCCTGTGGGCCAGGCACTGGGGGGCTCAGTCTCAGGGATGGCTCATGCAAGCCCCCTGGAGGGTACCTGCACTTTGTCACATCTGCACCGAGTTGTGTCCTGCAGAGCATCCCCTGGGAGTGGAAGGTGTGGGTCTTTCAGGCTCTGTCACCATAAATGTGTGACATGATTTAGGGTCCTCCGATGCTCTGATCACACCCCTCTTGGGACATGCCAGGCTTGCTGGTAAACTCCAATTTCGAGTGTTTCCGGGATGCTTCCTCACTTACAAAGTGCTTCCATGGTGCTCATCTCATTTACGCCTCACAATACCCTCAGAAGAAGGTATTGCAACCAGTCTCGTTCTACAGAAAAGGAAAATAGGCTTCAGAGAGGCTAACTGGCCCAAGGTCAAGTAACCAGTAAGAGACCAGGCCGTGCTTTGAACTCAGATCCTCCTGGCTCCATATCCGGTGCTCTTTCCACCTTTCAGGTTGCCTCTCCGTCCCACCCCATTTATACACACATATGTCTAACTTGTCAGAGTCCGTGCAAGTTTGGAGCTGGGCACGATTCAAATTTGCACGCATTCTCAGAGTGTGAGCTATGTGTGCCCCTTGAAGGAAACTATTTGCACGTGTTTCTGAGAGGGATCTGAAACTAGGGAAATAATGCCTGGGAATGAGCCCTGTCGATCGCTGAGTTCCACAAAGGTGGGTCGGATGCCAAGGTCAAGGTCACTTGCTGTGTCCCCAGCAGGAAATAGGACAGGGAGCCCAAGTTCAGCAGTGCACGGGCTCCTCGGGCTCTCTCTAGACTTCGTGGCTGAGACGCCCCCACCCAGCACCTGCCACATCCGTGCCATATCCCAAAGCCTCCACCTCTCCATCAACCGAAATGTGACTTAAAAATGTGTCTGATGATTCACAGCAAAGAAGAATGGTGCCCCGGCATCATAGCAGGTATGGGTTCCGCCAAAGCAAATCCTGAAGGCTTTCAACAGCATCACACACTTCTTCAAAAGTGAAAAGTGCTTCTAGCCTTCTCAGTAGATGTTAAACCAGAAGTGGAGTTTCAGATCTAGGTTTTGAAGTGCTTCGTAAAGCATTTCACTGGAAATAGAAATGCTTTTTGCTTTTTACCCAAACTCACGAAATAGCTTGTTTCTGAGCTCTTTGAGTGATCCTATTTTTTTTCATGCCTGTGGTACAGAGGGCTAAGACGTGAGATTTATATGTAATTCTCTTACAAATGTTCCCCCCCCCCCCGCTCCATATCTAATTATTCCATTTGAATCCAAGTACATTGTCTTTTAAATTTCTGTGTGGTTTAATAATAGAATTGCTTCATTAACTCTGATACATGCTTGGGAATCAGGCAACAAAATTTAAGGAGAGCTAGAAAAACAAGCAAACATTCAGACATGTGCATTTCCTGAGTTCTAGACACTTGTGGTGCCTAATGCCTGCTCCTCCCCAAGCTGCCCCCCCCTTCCTTACAGAGATGCGGCTGTCCTGTCCCCCTTTCTCTCCTGCTTTCTTCCCACCGTGAAGGAAGGGGCCACCGCCCTCCTGAATCATGAAGCACCCAAGCCAGAAGACCTTCCTCCTGCTGCCCCCACATCCGGTCTGCAGCCACGACCTGCTCAGCTTCCTGCGCACGCGCCTCACACAGAGAGTGCCCGAGAACTTCAGAGACCCAAGGGGGGTGGGGACTACTGTATCTCCACTGTTTGCACTGAGAAACCAGGAACTCAAAGAGGAGGCATGATTTGGCCAAGGTGACATCAACCAAGAGGCCCAACCAGGTCTGGGATCCATGTTTCCTAGCTCAGTGCCCATACCCTTTCCTTGCCTGGGCCATGGATGCGTCCTCCCTTCCTTCCAGGTGGCACCTGCTTGATTCCCCAGGACCTCTCCCAGGGGTGACTGCTGTCTCCTTCCTGTCTCCCTCAACAACCCCCCCATCCCACCACAGTCTCCACAGTAACATCTCTTTCCCAGTTGCACCCCTCAGTGTCTTCCAAACAAGGTTCCGAAGCTTCCGCCTGGCATTGGAGGACATACTCTATCCTTCCCACTACTTCCGACAAAAACCCCGCAAGCCCATCTGCTCTCCACCTCTTCCAGTCTCATTCCCTTCCAACTCCAGCCGCCCGCCAGCATCTCCCCTCCCTCCACGCGCTGCTGGAGCACAGGCCCCTCTCTCAGCACCCATGGCCTTGAGCTACCTGGCAGGGCTCTCTGCGGGATGTTCTCACTCTGCGGGGCTTGGCACTGTGGGGGTTGAGGGTGGGGAGCCACACCTTAACTATTTTTGTGTAACTTTCCTTTTGGGTCCAATGCTTAGCACACACCAGACATTCAACATCAGGTACTCCATAACGGTAGAATGGGTCAATGAAGTGACAGTCCTTTTTAAGAATGATAGTCCCCGCATATTAACTAAACTTCCTCCAAATTGTCATGGTGATCGTTGTCTACACTGTGAAGGATTTTCAATGGAAAGAGTTTCCAAAATAAGCCTACCTTCTAAAATGTTGAGTAAGGATGGTACTCATACCCCAACTTTAAGTAGGAGCCAAGCCAAGGACCTTCTGCAGAGTCACCAAGGAGCCCCCACAAATGGAGGTACAGATACCTCCTACCAGGGATCACTGGGTCAAGAGAACCAGCCCTACTCTCAGTGACACCCCACCCGCAACACACTGCTTCTACCAGGTAAAGATTGGACTGGGGGTGCAGAGGTTATGCGACAAATGCCCAGCACCAGGGAGCTCCCAGCCCCGTACACCTGGAGCCAACAGCTGAAGAGAGTTCTGTCTCTAGACATGCAGCGAGAAGAGACCCAGCCAATGTGACCAGACGGAGGCAGCCTGGTTCTGAGGAGGAGGTGGCCTCTCAGAGCTGGACCCAAGGGCTTTCCACCCTCCCGCCCTGGCCATCATCAGCAACATCTTCCCTAGAGGCCACAGGTGGGCTCTTTCATGTGCAAAGGGCCTCCAGTCATAGAGGAAGGGCACTTCCTCCTGGGAATTTCTTTTCTTAGGGGTAAACTCCTTTCCCAGAATCATGTCCCACTGCAGACTCCCCCCACCTCCATGGGCCAAGATGGGGCCACATTTCTCATTCAAACAATCACAAGGGAATAGAATTGTCATCAAGAGGAATCAACCTTCACTCCCTGGGGCAGGGGGGCACAGAGCCCCTCACATGGGGACAAAACTGGAGTTTTGTTGGCAAGGAAGAAAGCAGGGGACAGGCAGGGGGAGTATCAGTTCCTAAGGCAGACTCTCAGCCTGGTGCACTCAGCCTTTAGAGTGGACGATTGGTCTAACACATCCTCTCTTGCTGTGTAACCAAGCATCAGCCACGAAAGGCAGTGTCAGTGGCCCCCCAAAATCTGGATTTTCCATTCAGTTCTGATCCTTGTGATTCATCCGATCCTGTTTTCTCATCTGAAAACTGGGGATTATAATCCTTCACCCAGCCACAGTAAAGACCAGATGAGGAACAGCTGTGTGTGCTGCCGTAACCTTATCCATATAACCTTACTCCATGCAAGGGGCCTCTTGTCTTCCCCTCAGAACCGTGTAAAACATGACTGGGATGCAGGATGCAATTCGCTGGCTGGCACCAGTGGAGGCTATTTTGGGAGGAGTGGTTACTAAGAAACACCAGGCTCTGGTAACCTTGACAACCATAGGTAAGATAGAATGATGGTGCACCGACTTTCTGTATTCCATTCCTATCTCCCCCTCACAAGGCTTGTCTCTAGGGATCTATTTGTCCGATGAGGCGTCCCCCCAAGGCTGGGCAGAACCTGGTGCTGGTGTGCCTGAGGTGCTCTGACACAGAATGGTCCAATCAGGCTCTTGAAGGATATAGATGACTCCCTCCTTCTGAGGTCACCATGGAAGCAGCAGGGCACCCTCCTAGGAGCCCACTTTCTGCCTCCCTCCCTCTTGTGGTCCTTAGCACCATCCCCTCCTCACTCCAGCTGGCCAGACGACCCCAGACACCATGTGCAGGAGTCAGGGCTGTATATAGTACACCTGCTTAGCAATTACAAGTGCACAGAGCAGCTCTTGGGTGCAGGCAGGGCTCCCAAGGAAGTGCAACAATCATGCTCCCTTGTAAACCCAAAGAGTTCGAACCATTGTCTCTATTGGGTAGATGTAGGAGATATTAGTAGATATAAATAGGTACAGAGGGATCTTTATAACCAGTGTGTAGGGGGCAAAGACCACCACTGCTACAGGTGCCCAGAGACCCACACCCCAGGTGAAGGCCAGAACATAGCTGGCATCTTTGCAGCCCAGTGCACCCTTCCCCACCTTCCCAGTACCACTGCCCTGAACCCTGTGCATCTACATTTCCTTGTTGTGCTTCATAGTCTTACAGTGTTTGTATCCCCAAAAGGTATTTAATTTTGCATATTTTTGAACTTCACATAAACAAAATGACAGAGACTCATTCTTCTACTCCTTTTTTTTTCCTTTTTGCTCCCCTATATTCCTGATGCTCTTCTTTCTCAGTGAAAATATTATAGTGCATTTGCTTTCGATGCTGTATAGCATCCCATTGTATAAACACACCAAGAGCTTATATTTCCCTTCTCCCACCAATGAACACTTTGGTTGTTTCCAGTTTGATGCTAGCAGGATCAGCACGGCTCTGAGCGTCCTTGGTAAGATTTTCTCTGGAATAGATTCCTAGGAGTGCAGGGACGCCAGGTCCCCAGGCTCAGGTAACTTCGGCTTTGCCAGGAAACATCAAACTGTTTTTTTCAAGTACTTGTGCCTATTTACATTCCTACCAGCAATGAACAGATTCATGAATTCTCTTCGTATCTCTTTAATAAACAAGAATTCTTTATTTTAATATCATCAAAGTTTTCCCATCTTTACCTTTATGACCTGTAGTCTTTTGAGTCTTATCCAAGAACTTCTTTATCTTTAGGTCATAAAGATAAATGCAATATTATCTTCTTAAAGCTTTATAATCTTTAATCTGCCTGGGATTGATTTTCATAAATGGCATGAGGAAGGATCCTATTTAGTTTTTTTTTCTATGTGGTAATTTTTACTCAGCAATATTAATGATAAGTACATCTCCCCCCACTAGCCTACACTGCTCTGTTTTGCCATAAATCAAGTTTCTATATATGCCTGGTCTATTTCTGGGTCTACATTTTATTCCGTTGGTTTATTTTTACATCCCTGCCCTAGTACCACACCATCACTGTAACTTTTCACTAAATACCATTATCTTTCAGGACTAGTCCCCAACCTTGTACTTCTGGAGTATTTTGGTTATACTTGGCAAATAGCTCTTCGTTCTACATTTTGGGATCAACCAAAAACATTGGTGCTTAGAGTCACACAGAATTGAATGTGTGGGTTGGTTTAGAAAGATTAACACCTATATGATTTTGAATGGTTTATATCCATGAACCTGACATATTTTGCCATTTATTTTTTAATGCTCCTCAGTAAAAATTGTATCATTTTCTCAATCTTGGTATTGCATACTTTTATATTTATTTCTATGCACTTAATTTTATTTATGATATTATAAGTGGTATTTATAATATTATATTTAATTGGCTGTTTGAATATCAAAGTACATTTGACTTTGTCCAGCCTTTCCTCTACAAACTATATCTCTGGGTAACCCACGAGTTTATACGGACATCAATAATAGTCTAGCTTAAATGAAGGAATTATAGAATTAGACTGTCACCAGTTTCACAATGCCTGATGGATCCATGGTTATCATCAATGATTATTATACTTGCTGACATTCCCAAAAGATAAAGAACCAGTTATTTCATTGGCCTTGATTAAAGAGCACACATATATCCTATGAAGCAGCTTCACCTAAAAAAAAAACTCAATCTAAAATTGATCAAGTCTTTAGATTGACTTAATAATTTACAGGAAGAACAGAGAATAGAAGGACATGTTAAAGGACACTATGGACACGCAATGGACAAAATCCACAGCAAACAATCTAGTTTCTTCAGCAAATAAGTTGCAAAGGGAAAATAAAAATTTCAAAAGCACGGAGGGAAGCTATAGATTACAAGAGCAACAAGAAACGTGCCAACAAACCAGTGTAAGATTCAAACAAACTGTATATATGAAAATTGGAGAAATTTGAAGTCTAACTGCATATTAAGGATTCATTGTTAATATCTGTTTTTAGGTGTGAGAGTGGTATTATTATTCCATTTTTAGAATGTCTCCGTCTTGTAAAGATACATACCGAAATGCTTATGGGTAAAATTGTGTAATGTCTGGCATTTGCTTCAGAAATAAGCCAAGATAGAAGAGTGGGTGGGAGTGGATGAAACAGGAGTGCCCATGAGCTAATAAATCATTTAAGCTGCTGATATACACCTGGGACTTTATTAGGCTATTATCTCTACTTCCATATATCTTAGAAATGACCCATAGTATAAAGCCTTTTTATTTAAAGACTAAAAGGAAAGGATGTCATTCATTCATTCATTGGTTATGATGCTCTATATATTGACATATATACTATATCAAGCCTTATTAAGAGTATTTTTCAAATTTTCTATATCTAAACTGAATTTTTAGTCTGCCTTCCCTATTAATTAATGAGAAAAGTATATTTAAATCTCCCAATTTGATGGTAGCTTTGTCAATTTCCTCTTATAGCTCTTTTTTTTTAAGATTTTATTTATTTATTCATGGCAGACACACACACACACACACACACACACACAGAGAGAAAGAGAGAGAGAGAGAGAGGCAGAAACACAGACAGAGGGAGAAACAGGTTCCATGCAGGGAGCCTGATGTGGAACTTGATCCTGGGTCTCCAGGATCATACACCAGGCTGAAGGCAGCGCTAAACCACTGGGCCACCAGGGCTGCCCTATAGTTCTTTTCTTAAACCAACTTTTGCTTTATGTATTTCAAGGCTATATCACTAAGTAGATGCAAGTTTAGAATTATTATATCTTTCTGATGAATTGAGTCTTTTTATTATGCTGACCTGCTTCTTAAAAAAAGATTTTATTTATTTATTTATTTATTTATTTATTTATTTATTTATTTATTTGGAGAGAGAGCATAAGTGGGGGCAGTGGGGGGGGCAGAGGGAGAGGGACAAGCAGACTCCCTGTTAAGCAGGGAGCCCCACACAGGGCTCAATCCAGGACCCTGAGATCGTGACCTGAGCTGAAGTCAGAGGTTTAACTGACTAAGCCACCCAGGTGCCCCGAGCTTATAATTACACCTACTTTTGATTAGTATTTACCTAATACTTTTTCTGTACGTTTACATATAACAATTCTGTATGCTTATGGTTTGTCTGTTTTGTCTGATATTTGTACTTACTTTTTATTATAGAGGAGTCCTTACACACACAAGAGTAGATGGAATAGCATAATACATCTAATATACACATTATCCAGTCCCAGCAATGATCAATGTCCAATATCAGGCTGCCCGCACTACCATTCATTTATCTACCTCTAACTACTCATCTACCTATTTTGAAGCAAATTCCAGCCCTTGTGTTTTAGATATATCTTATAAATAGCAGAAAGCTATGTTTGTTTTCCTATCCAGTCTAAATTTTATCTTTTAAATAGAATGTTAATCCATTTACATGTATTGTGATCACTGATATATTTGGATTTCTTTCCTTACCATATTTTGTCATATATATACATATCTCCCACTTTTTAAAGCATTTTTTATTTTCCTTCTTCCTTGCCTTTATACAGATTGGTGGTGTTTTATCCTTATCCCACTTATTCCCTTTACCAGTTTGGAAATACACATTCCCTCTTTTTTTCAATAGGTAACCTAAAGCTTTTAACATGCATAATTAATAAAACCTAAATGACTGTATCTTCCTTCCAAAGAAGCACTTCACAATTTATATGCTAAAATTTCTGATATATTCATTCTATCTCATTTGTTTCATCTCACAAAGTAGCAATTGTTTTTATTCTTGTTGATGTTTCAGTATAGTGAAAGATTGTTAGATTTGTCCATATGCTTACCAGCTTCTTTATCCTTCCATTAGGTTGGTGCTTCTGCCTTTAGAACTTCCTTCAGTGAAGCTGCATTTGTGATAAACTCTGTTGTTTGTCTTGAAATATCTTTGTGTTATCCTTATTCTTGTAAAACAATTTTTCTGCATGTAAAACTCTAGACTGTCAGTTATATCTTCCAGTACTCTGGCTGAATGTACATTACCTTCTGACTTCCGCTGTTGCTATTAAGAAGTTTGCTATGTTGTCTTTTCACAAATAGTGCTGAAAGCAAAACATGAAAACCCCTACCCCTCCCAAACTTGAGGTCAAACCAAAGGCTTTGGAGGCCAAATAGGCAATACAGAAAAGGTGTCCACAGCCACAAAGATGAAGAAAGAGAGAGACAATCTTGTTTCATGTCACCCACGTTCCACCTTCCCTTAGCCCAAGACGCTGCAACTCCAAAAGCAACCCAAACATCCTCAGAAGAATGCACCCAAAGTATCAACTTGACCCATATGCCATCATCACATCTCCCCTGACCACATCGTCAGCCATGAAGATGAAGAATGGCAGTGCACTGATGTTCAGGACAGATGTCAAGGCCAACAAACAGCAGATCAAACTAGCTGTGAAGAAGCTCTTCGATGCTGTTGTGGCCAAAGCCATACCTTCCCGTGGCCCAATGGAGGGAAGAAGGTACTGGAATTGTAGGTGCTGTGGCTCCAGGTGTGGCTGGCATGATTGCTGGGATCATCTCAACAGAGCACAGCTGGTGAGTTCTAAAGGAAAGAAACTTTTCTACCATCTATAAAAGAAAGGAGGAGAAGAAGAATGAAAAGGAAGAAAAGAAAGAAAAGAAGAAGAAATCTCTTAGTATAGATCGTCATTCCTTTGAGAGCATTCTGACTCTTCTCTTACTGCTTTTAATGTTCTTGTCTTTGGTGTTCTGCAGACTCCATATGATGCGATATGATCTGAGTCTTTACAACACCCCACGAGGCAGACAAAGACAGCTACTGTTCTACCACTTGACCGATTTGAAAGCTAAGGCTCAGCAAGGCCAAGGCTTACCAGGGAGAGAAAGACTAGTTCTCAGCTTTGTAGACTCGCGAGCTCCAACTTGCTGGTCACCCAACAGCTGCCAGCCAAGCTCTTGAGAGGCTGATTGGGAGGATGAGAAAGGATTTTAGAGATTTAATTTGCAACTCAAAATAGAATACCCACAGGGGACAGGTAGTCAAGAACAGTGATTGCCCAACTTTTTTTAATGAGTTGCCCATCAATAAATGTGCATCCTCAGTAAATGCATATTTTCCTTTTATACATTTTTTTCTTTTTCATTTATAAATTTTACCAGTGGTGAAATATGATTAAACTACCACAGTATGTGCACTACAACAAATAAACAAAAATAGAATGATAGAACAAGATGAAAAATAAATATAAATGGAAGTTCTAATATTTGTCCTCACTCCTCTGTGAATCATCTTGGGCGCTCCCATTTCAGAGGCTGTGAATCTGGTCCCCTGCAAGCCCATGTGGCACTCCAGGACGGCACCACACAAAAAGGCTAAGGATGAGGGGGTTGGATGGTGTGAACAAACCCAGAGCCTAGGAAGGAGATTCAGTGGTGTGAGGAAGTGGCAGCTTGGTCCCCTCCATCTCATCCCCAGGACAGGACTGTAGGATGGAACCTCTAGGCCAGAGCTCCCTTCCTCAGGCCAGGCCTGCCCCACTACCTGCAGTTCTTGGCTTTTCTGCCAAGCTTCTCCTTTAGCTAGATAAACATGGATCCTTCCCATGTTGACACTCACCCTGCTGTCAGGAAGGCTGTGCCCTTCCTTCTGGGCTAAGGACAAGTTCTCTCTTTTTAGGGCCATCAGCAGAAGCTAAGCTTATCCATACTCAGGTTCCATCAACCTTTCCCAATCATAGTAATTTTTCATGAACAAATACCCCTCCTTCTGTTTGGAAGGAACTGTGCAGCCGTACACATTATGAGATAAACTTGATAAGGAAAAACATCCAAGCACTTGGTGGTGTAGAGCCTGGTGTATAGGATCCTAGACAATTTCAAATGACATTCATTTCAATCAAGCAAACAATAATAGCAAAAGCATCCTGCTGACAATCCTATTGGATACAGATATTTTCATTCATATCTGAGGAAATCAGGAATCAGGAAGGTCACGGCCTTGATCAACATCACACCCAGTGAGTGACACAGCGGGGCTTGAATTGGGTCTGTGTGGCTTCAAACCCTGAGTGTCATCTTTTCACCCTGTTGTCTTTTCCCTAGTGCCAGGAGCAGCCAAGTGAAGACAGGAGCATTAGGAGGGGTGGAGTTGCTAGAGCTATCGTAGTCAATAATTATAAGTTGAAACAGCCATGACTTCAATACCATATTTAATTTTTGTAAACACTTAACTTTTTTATTGCAAATGAATAAAAATGCCCATTACACTAACCAGATACCTAGCATTAGAAAATAAGAAATTTTTAAACCACTGAAACATCAGTATATAATTATTCTCTGCCTACAGACTTTATATTTTTAAAATAGTCACAAAAAGCAGGAATAATTAAGCTGGCATTATTACTCCATTATTAGATCACCATTGTGTTTTAATTACACAATTAACAAATTCCCCTCCTGATTGAAGCTGAAATGCCAGTCAAGATTAGTTGCATTTCAGGATCAATCATGGGAAAATATAAGATGTAACTGGGAGTTTTGGTTAAACAAACTTAGATCCTGGCCCTGGACAGCAACTGAAATTGGCTTGCTGTTCTGGACGGTCTACACCGTAACGATGTGAGTTCCCTTTGATGCAATTGGAAGGAAAGTCATGCTGAGTGGCAAATTGTCATTGCCTGATGCTTCCTCCCCTAAAATCAATCCAGAGAAATTACAGAGCAAGAGAAATACAGATCAAAGGAATGAACCAGAACAATGAGATGAAAAGGTCTTGGAAAACCAAAGACTGGCTTAAGCAGTGCCCAGTGTCAAAACTGGCTCCCAAAAATGATCTTTCTGAGAAAACTGAGCGGAGTTTATTGCATCCCACAGTAAAGGGGAATATCACCTCCCAGATGTTTGGTAATTCTCAGAGAGGAGAAGCCATTGTCCAAATTTACTGAGAACTGGAAGTTTGATTTAAAGCAGTCTTTCCAGGGCACCTGGGTGGCTCAGTGGTTGAGCATCTGCCTTCGGCTCAGGGTGTGATCCCAGAGTCCTGGATTGAGTCCTGCATCAAGCTCCCCACCAGGAGCCTACTTCCCCCTCTGCCTATGTTTCTGCCTCTCTCCCTGTGTCTCTCATGAATAAAGAAATAAAATATTTTTTAAAAAAATAAGGCAGTCTTTCCGATGGAGGAAAGCTTCATCAGGACTGGGTACAGCCATGACTGGACCATTGGGGTTGGTGGAAACAGAAAGTACAGATTCTGAGCAAAGAAATCAAAGAATCTTAGGGCACAAATGGTCTCTTGATGCTTTCCATTGAAAAGCTGATGAGCCTTTATGGAAATTTCTATAACAATAATCAGGCTGAGCTGGAGATTCCTGAAAAAATGAAGTCACATTAATGAAGAGAGAAGAATAGCCCAGTTATGTTAATATAGATGGTAGGTGTGGTGCAGGCCCGCGTGGGAGTAGACTTCAGCTCTTAATGGTCTTGGGTGGTGGAAGATGGCAATGAGAGTGTGGGTGGGCACTTGAAGTTCTGCTCTGGCTGCCATCATGAGCCTTAGAACAGTCACTGTTGGCTCATCTGGCCGGGCCACCACTCCTGGTGTCTGTGGAACAGTCAGGGCACTGGGAACTGCATGATCCCTGCTGTGGGGAGGATTCGAGAAGAACCAGGGAGGGCAGACAACCCAGCCACCCTCATCGCCCCCAGAAACTCACAGTATGGGGACCTGGTGAGAGTCTGGCTCTACCCAAGACGCTGGGAACCAGAGACACTACCCTGACCAGAGTAGTTCCAGGGAGGGAGACCAGAAAGAGGAGGGATTCTCTGGGAACCAGAGGCTCCAACACCCTGGGTTCTGCAGAGACGGGAGTCTTCTCTTCCTTCTCTCTCCAGTTCCCTGGTTAGTCTTGTGGATCAGACTGACAAAAGGCAGATTAACAAGAGGAAGACCAACAGAAGTTTCTAAGCTTGTGCATCACACATACCCAGAGATGAGTAACTCAAAGTGGGGATTATAACTTAGGGTCTGTATACCTGATTTAGGGGCAACAGAAAGGGAGAAAGAAATTTCCCTGTTTTAGGGAAATCACATGACTTTGAGGAAGGATATGTGGGCTCTCAGGCAAATAGATGGAGATAGGACAGTTTGTGACAATGTCTATCTGGGCGTGGTGTCAACTCTGAGAGTTAGTTGCAGTTGCTCCCAGAAGGGGCTTTGTGAAAACTGAGTTTTTTGGGGAGACTACTTTGAAGCAGATTAGGGATTTCAGGAACCAAAATGCCTTCAGCTCAAAATAATTCTTTAGTCAAAGTGGCAAATTCGGGGTGGCATATCCTGATCCCTTCTGTTCCATCCGTCTCCTCCCTTTAGACTTGGGACTGATGCTGGCCTGGCCTTTTATATCACTATACGGTCCTGAACTCATCCTCACTGGCCAAAGTAACCAGATTCCCAAGGAAGACACCCTTCCAAAATAAGGACAGCCAAATATTATTTACTGCCTGAAGCAGAATTATGGGAAGAAGAGGACCAAAAAATGTAAAAGTGCATACTAATAAATGCACTTAAGATAAAGAAAAAATTGGCCCAAATTATTTGCAGAAAGAGGAGATGTTTTTAAAAAGAAGAGGAAGGCAAAGGACTTGTATAGACACCTCCCCGAAGAAGGTGTAAAAATGACCAATAAGTACATGAAGGGATGCTCAGCATCATTAGTCATTAGAGAAATGCAAATCAAAACCATAATGAGGTACCACTTCACACTCATCAGGACGGCTATCGGAGGGATGTGAGGGCCCAGAAAAGAGCAAGTGCTGACAAGGATATGGAGAAATTGGAACTCCTGGGCCTTGCTGATGGAAATGTGAAATGGTGTAGCTGCTCTGGACAAGAGTATGGCAGTTCCTCAGAAAAATTAGTCATAGAATGACCATTTTAATCCGGCAATTCCACTTCTGAGTATACACCCAGAAGAATTGAAATCCAGGACCCAAACAGATATTTGGACACCCATGTTCATACCAGCATTACTCACAATACCAAAAGGTGGAAGCAACCCAAGTGTCATTGGCAGATGACTGGATAAACAAAATATGGAATATTATCAGATTTACAAAGGAAGGAAACTCTAACACATGCTACAGCATAGTGGCCAGAATGGGGGAGGGAATGTGGAGTTGTCATTCCAGTTTGGGATGAAGAAAAAGTTGTACAGATGGATAGTGGTCATGGTTGCACAATAATGTCCGTGTCCTAAATGCCACTGACCTGTACACTTAAAAATCGTTACAACAGGGGCACCGGGCACCTGGGTGACTCAGTGATTGAGCATCTGCCTTCAGCTCAGGTCATGATCCTGGGGTCCTGAGATCAAATGCATCAGGCTTCCCACACAGAGCCCGCTTCTCCCTTTGCCTATGTCTCTGCCTCTCTCTGTGTGTCTCTCATAAATAAATAAAATATTTTAAAACAAAAACCGGAGCACCTGGGTGGCTTAATCAGTCAAGCATCCAACTCTTGATTTCAGCTCAGGTCATGATCTCAGGATCGTGAGATTGAGCCCCACATTTCAAGCCCCTCGTTAGGCTTTGTGCTCCGTGTGGAGCTGATTTATCTTCTTGTCCTTCTCGATCTGCTCCTCCCCCTACTTGCTCTCTCTCTCTCTCTCTCTCAAATAAATAAATAAATAAATAAATAATAAAATCTTTTTAAAAATAGTTATAATAGTAAATTTTGTTATGTATATTTATATGCATGTTATAAATATGTATAAAAATTCCTCCATTGAGAACAAGGCCTTACTCTGCCTCTGGTCCCAGCATCCCTAGGAAGATTGCATGTGTCCCATGAAGGGTCTGTTCCAGGCCCTGGAACCATGGCAGGAAGGGGCAGTTGGCTGGGAAGGGGCACAAGAGAATTTTGGGAAGCGATGAAATGTTAAATATCTGATTGCGGTGACGGTTATATGTGTGTCTAAATTCCTGGTAAGGTACATTTTGCTACATTATTTGTATATAAATTATATCTCCATAAAGAAAAATTTTTTTACAGATAATGGATGAAACAAAACTGGCCAAATGTTGTTAATGGTTGACATTGACAATGAATACGTGGAAAATTATTCTGTGCCATCTACTTTCATTTGTATTTGGAAATTACCATAGCAAAAAGTTTTAGAAAATTGAAATATGCGTCATCCAACTTCCCTGACTCCACCACCCCAAAGACACGCCTCCATGGGACTAAAAGTAAAGGCAGTAACTCCTGACGTTGGCACTGTATTTACAAAATATGATTCATAAGCTTTAACTCTTCCTATTCTCGTGAGAATCAGGGGCAGCCACAAAACATCATCTCCCTCTCACGTGGGGACTCTGAGGGACCAGCGGGAAGTGACTTGCCCCATATCACACGGGCAGGGCAACAAGGCTGGAGTCTGGGGCTGAGGCTTCTGACTGAAAGCAGGTGTTCCAGTTTTTCTTTTTTTAAGATTTGTATTTATTTATTCACGAAAGACAAAGAGAGAGGCAGAGACAGAGGCAGAGGGAGAAGCAGGCTCCCTGTGAGGAGCCCCATGCGGGACTCGATCCCAGGACCCCGGGATCACGACCTGAGCCAAAGGCAGACTCTCAACCACTGAGCCACCCAGGTGTCCCATGCAGGAGGGTGTTTCTGCCAAAGCACCTGTGGGGCCCCAGGGCCACAGACCCCCACCCGGTGGGACTGGTGCCTCTCACAGCTCCTTTCCAGGCTCTCCTGAGGATGTTCAAAGAGCTTCCAGCAGGGCAATTCTAACCCAGATTAGCAACTGGAGTTGGAGGTGATTGCCTGTTACCATGGTTATGTCCTACTCAGCTCCCAGTGAGCCCCAAAGAAGCAGCTAATACAGTGGTAGGAAAGCAGCTCACGCAAGGTCAGAAATGCTCCCTGGCTGTTTGCAGAACATGTCAATTTTCTCTGGTTTCTGAGAATGACTTTATGCAGAAATAGTCACTAATGTGACATCCTGAGCCACAAGCCACACATGTGGAAGTGTCGCTGTTTAAGGAAGAAAACCAACAGCATGCTGGCCCTCGCCGGCGCCCACCTCATACCGTGGCTGCGAGGACTGAATGAGCCAATTCTTGTAACGTGCTTAACATGATAACTGGCTCGTGGTGAACCCCCAGTATTTTAATTAATATTCCTATTTCAAATATCTTCACGGAACGTATTAAAACAGTGTTTTAATTTCTTCTTTAAAATAGAACTTACTTGCAGATCTCTGATCTTGGTTCCAGAACTTACTCACCCAGAATACAGATGGGAACAATCCTGAGCAAAAGGCCTCAGAGCATCCTCAAAAGCTCTCCAGGAGTTGCCCTTAAACTTTGGTCTCTACATTTCGCTGAGAATCAGATCTGTTGCTGTCGGCGGCGTGACGTGCAAGCTTGAAGCCTCGGCTGGTACACGTGGAGGGTGAGCTGCACCCCAGCAGCACAGCACTGCGTTTGATACACGGTGTGTCGTGGAGGTGGGGGGCAGTGACGGTTGGCCCAGATCAAGGGACTGGAGTTGTTCAGTTTATTTAGCACAGATGTGCCCGCGCTCACAGCCACAGCAGCGTCTCAGGCATTAGGAGGTCCCCAACGAAAAACCAGACAGAGCCAGCCTGGTCCCCCATCCGGAGGGCAGCTCCCGTGGGCACTCCACACCCAGGCATCAAGACCTTCCAGACTTTCCAAGACCTTCCAGCAGGAGGGCCTGCTGGGTGGGCCCAGGTGCCGGCCAGGGAAGGCTGTCTCATGCTGGAGGCATCTGGTCACCTCTACGCATCAGGAATGCAAGCAGTCCCCTCACCTTGGCTTCCCTGGACCCACTCACCACCGCTCCACTCTTGGGTGACTTCTGGGTTCCATCACAGCAGGTCCATGCCAGAGGGTTCTGGCTACCTCCCCTAACCACCAGCCCTAGCAACCTCCTGTATTCCTTGATGCCAGCCTACACCTCCTCCCCGCAAAGACATCTCGCTCTTTCCCAGCAGATCTTAGTGGTGCATAAAGCCCAGAGCGACTGATGTATTGGCTCCTCTTTCTTCCAGGACAGAAAGAGCTTAATCCCCTGACTGTGTTATAAAGCAGGGGATAATTACATCCCATCCTTCTAGCACAGCAAAGAAAATATTTTTTTTTAAGTCGCATACTAAAACAGGCTGAACTTTCATATTCTGACATTATTTCAATTCCTCGCCTTATTTCTGAGTGCCTCCCACGTGCCTGATAGGCCCTCGGGCTCTAGTAAGTGAGCTGTGTCTCTACCCTTTGGATTCTGGTCAAGCAGCAGGGGCTAAGGAGAGGGCCCTCTGGTGAAGGAATTGTGGTGGCAATGAGCAGTGCGAGAAGGTGTCCCAACAAGCAGTGGGGGGTCAGGACGCTGGCATGTCCTGGAGCGCTCGTTTGGATATAGGTTTTGGGCTGGGCAGAGATGGGACTGGAGAAAGAGCAGAGTGTCCTACCAGCAAGAAGGCAGAAGAGAGGACGTCGGGATGGCCCAGAACTAGCTTTGGGGCCACTTCTTGGGGGCAAGGAGGCCCTGTTGGTGGGGCTCAGGCACTGACCTGGAAGACTTAGAAGGAAGCAAGATCCAAGGGCTGTGGACGTCCCAGGGAACAGGCTTCCCTTCAATAGAGGGGTCAGCCAGCACTTTGTCATGGCTTTAGTTCCAGTGCTGGCACCTGAGCCTGACCCAGACCCAAGGTGGCCTGACCGGGGTCTCCTGACCAGCAGGAGAAGGCAAGGCGCCCTCCCAGGCAGCGGTGAGCTGCTCCTTGAGCCAGCCCCCCTTACAGTGAAAGTAGGGTCTGTGATTCAAGGTACAGAGCAGCTGATGGAGGACTGGGCCCCGCACAGAGCACCCCTTCATCTCTGGATCCTCGGGGCACAGATGGGGACTCTCCAGGAGTCTGCTGCCTGGACCCAGTTCCTGGCAGCCTGCGTTTGATGCACACCCACCTCAAAACAGGCTTTGTCTTCCAGTTCCCCTCTCCAAGATCTGGCCTGAGTCCCCAGCTGCCAAGCCTGGATAGAAATAAGATGTTTATGTGCCTGCTTTGCTCGCATCTCTTCCTTGCCTCATTCCAAAAAGGATCTGAGATAACGTTCCAGCATCCTTTAAAAAAAAAAAAAAAAGTGAAAAGTGGATAGATTTAAAAATCAGGGTATTGGAAGACAGTTTGGCAGTTTCTTACAAACTAAACATATTCTTATTCTTATTATTATTATTATTATTTAATTTTAAGGAGGCTCCAAGCCCAACATGAGGCTTGAACTCATAACTCTGAGATTAAGAGTCACACGGCCTAGCATCGGAGCCAGCCCAGCGCCCCAGACGTATTCTTACCATATGACCCAACAATTGCATTCCTTGGTATTTACCCAAATGCATTGAAAATATGTCCACACAAAACCCGGCACACAGATATTTGTAGCAGCTTTATTCCTAATTGCCAAGGGTTGGAGGCAACCAAAATTTCCTCTGTATATAAATGAACTGTGGTGCATTCAGACAACAGAATACTATTTAGCACTAAAAGCAAATAAGCTATCAGGCCATTAACAGCCACGTTGGAAACCTAAATGCATCTTACTAAAAGAAACCAATCTGGACAGGCACCACATTGCATGGTTCCCACTATATGACATTCTAGAAAAGGCAAAGCAATGGAGACACTATAAAGATCAGTGGTTGCCAGGGGTAAGGGGGAGGGAGGGATGAATAAGCAAAGCCCAGAGGATTTTTAGGGTAGTAATAACTCTTCTGTAAGATGCTACAATGTTAGATACCTGCTATTATACATTTGTTAAACCCATAGAATGTGCAATACCAAGAGTTAACTGTAGACTATGGACTTTGAGTGATGACAATGTGTCAACGTAGGTTCATCAATCAAAGGTCCCCTCTGATGGGGGATGTTAATAATGGGGGAGGTTGTGCCTGTGTGGGCGCAGGGGGATATATGAAAAATCTCCCTACCATCCTCTCGACTTTGCTATGAGCTTAAAACTGTTCTAAAAATGAAAAATCTATTTTTCTTTTAACTCAGGGCAAAAAAAAAAAATACAGGTAAAGTAGAAAGACAATGCCTGAGGGACAGCTAATGTGTGCATACTCAGTTATAAAATCAGGGCAAAGATTCCTAAGCAGCAAAAATAGAGAAACCCAATCAGCTAACATGTTTACTACACCAGGTTAAAAAAGATAAATAAACTGTTCCTATATTTGCAATCATAGATCTCAAGAATGCGGGATGGTTGAGCGGAAAAGCAAGTTCAAAACATTGTCAACAAATTACATGCAAAAATGTCTACACACACATCCATGATGCTGCATGTTGCGTACGGAAGTCTACCTTCTAAACTAGGAAATCACGGCACGGATGCGTCCCCAGCTCAGGACAGTGGTTTCCTCCGAGGAGAGATGAAGCAGAATGGACTCCGATGTTATCCGTCTTCTATTCCAGTAAGACAACTCAATGTTTATAAAAATATAACTCATTGAGAGCTCTATTACCCTTTGTGCTTATCTGCACATTTAAGGGTGCAAAATAATTATTTCTAACTTCACAGATTATCACGATAAAAAACACACTGGCTCCCAAAGGGGAAAATCAAGCCAGCCACCCAGACGGCTTTTCCTGGGGCAAATGTCTCCCGGGCACTTGATACACAAGGACCTCCACGACCAACACGCTTCATAATCTCAAGAGCAAGTTCTGTTCCTTAGGGCGTCGTCCCTGGGCGCAAACCAAAGGCATAACCGTACAAACGAAGGAACTAGTGAGACAGACCTGAGGCTTGACCCCACCCAAGACCACTTCATATTATTTTATGTCACACTCAAGAGAGCCAGAGGGGCAGCTGTCATCTCTCAGATGTGGGATGGGCTCTGCAAGAACCGCGTCTACACTGCCAGAAAGCCTGCCAGCCGGCAGGGCTGAGAGGACCCCAATCCCCTTCGTGCTCACCCCACACACACAGGCTCAGAGGCTTCATTCTGTGATCAGGAGGGAAGAGAGGAGTGACGGTGAAATGCAATGTCACCTCATTTTGCTTAAAGAAAGGCATTGTCCCCATCAAGTTCTTGATTCCACAGCATTGCTAGGGCCACACTGTGCCAGTTACAATGCGGGGGAGCTACCTTCCTAGACTCTGGGCCCCAGTGTCATAGGATGTGCCATGCTAGTCCACACCTGCGTGTTTTACAGAGGCTGCATCAAAGGTCAGAAACATCCTTGCACACCTTCTTCCAGGTTGACTCTTTCTCATGCTCTGTACAAGACACAGACATCACCTCCTCCAAGACACAGTATCACCTCCTCCAAGAAGTCTCTGCTGATTGCCCAGTGCTGGGTTAGGTGCCCCCCACCCTGGTTTCTTCTCTCTGGTTTGTTGCATTTCCTCCAAGAAATCTGGGTCCTAGGTTAGTCCTCCGCTCAACCACGGGACCTCAGAGGGAGAGACCAAACCTCAGTCATCCCTTGCGCTTGGCCCCTGAATCCTTACCCACAGTTGAGAAAGACACATCTGTGACCAGCCCCTCCTCCCAGACCAGCTCCCCATCCATCTGTGGGGGGAGAGGAGTGTTCATAGAACAAATCACATACGTGGGGTAAGCTAAGTGCTCTCCCTGAGACCTGTGAGGTGCTGGGAGGGAGTGCCCAACAGGGGAATCTTGGAGGTCAAAGGCCCATCTGCATTTTCCGAGCATCATTCGAAGCTGCTGGAAGTGAGCAGTGGGTCACCCCAGCCACCACCGGTGTGGGAGGATCCACAGTGGGCTGGAAAGATGGCATTGCCAGTGTCGGCCTGGACAGCAGACAGACCCGCGGCCCATTGAGTGACGTTTGATTTTCAAGGTGGCGAACTACAACTCTCAGCTCATTTTTTCCGGCTGGGACCCCACTCTTCTGTCCCACCTCGGGGTAACGTGGAGTCCCGGGAGGTGACCCAGGCAAAGCGCTCACATTCTATTTAGTGTGCTAAACGCCTGTCGTGGACTACCTGGAAACTTAGAGGGAAAGAGGGTCGTTTTCACCAATCTCCTGAGTACCTCTAAGAAGGAAATTGGCTGACAGACCCATGCAGACGTTCTAGAACACTGTGTTCTTGTATAATTTGGTCTTGCTTTCTAGAACACTTAGCCCTGTTGAGAACACACTGTTGCTAGGATACAACCAATGAGTAAACACGCCGACTTTCTATTATCGGTTCAAAGAATCCCAGGCTCTGTTTGAAACCAGCTCCGCCAAGGGCACTCGTGATCTCCTAATTGCTCTGTCTAATGGACACTTTCGAGTCTCTCCCTTGCCAGACCTGTTGCCTCCAGATTCGGGAGTTTCTTCCTTGCACTTCCAGAACACTCCATGTACCTCTCCCCTGAGCCTGCCCCTAAAAAAAATGCTGAGCCCCAGGCTCCCTCTCCAAGGCCTGCATAAGGTGAGGCAGGGAGGGACCCAGGCACCACAGTCAGGGAGGCCCTACCTCTTGAGACCTACAAATGCAGAGCCAGGCTCGGAAGGAGGCCCTCCTGCAGCGCTGCGTCCGGGCCCCTGGCTGGCTCTTCCCTCTGATGCTGGTTCCCCAGACTGTCCCCCCAGCTCTCAGGCCCCACCTCCCACACCACTGGGGCTTCACCTAGAGCTTCTCCCTGCCCTCAGGCCCATGCACCCAACTTCTTCTGGATGTTTCCCCCCAGAGACCCTCTGCTCCTCCGAAGCCACCTCCCTCACTTTGCCAGAAGACCTCATTCTCTTGGTTAATAAGCTCACCTGCACCCCTCAGTTATACAAGGTAGAGAAGTGGGAGCCCACCCCACATACATCACCGTCACCTGGGGTATGAGGACTTGACCTCTTAATGTGTTTCTCCAAATCATCGCTTCCCACCACCCCCACCATGACTGCCTTGCATCAGACCCTCATGTCTCACTCCTGGACGTTGCAATAGTCACCTGTTCACACTCCCTGCCTCCCATCGCCCACCTCGCCCAGTCCCCGGGGACTCCACGCATGCTCCCTCCAGTTCACGTCCCTGTGCCTAGGATCGTGTGCATAGAAAGAATTCCCCTCCCATGAGGGACGATTTGGCATTATTCCTTAAAATTATAAATGTATTTATGTCCTTGGACTCAGTAATTCCACTGCAGGCAATTCATTCTACGCACCCAATCCTCTGTCTGAGGATATTTTTTGCAGCATCGTTTATAACAGCACAAAATCAGAAACCACCTCAATGTCCATCCGTAGGGCAAACGTTGGATGCAATTGTTGAATCCACAGAACGTTTTAAAGCCAACGAAAGACAAGCCCAGCTCTGAGTGCACTAAGACAGAATGACTTCCATGGCATAATCAATAAAAAGCCAAGGGTAAAACAGTGTGCTGAGTGCGACCGCTGTGCTAAAGGGGAGATAGATACACACCTGCTCATATTCACGCTCTCTCTGGGATGAAACTCTAGCACCCAGGCCAGGGTTGCTTTGGAGAAGGGGGCTCAGGGACAAGGGCGAGGGGGAGCTCCACGTTGAGCATGTTTTACCTTTGCAAATAAAATCTGCTCAAGCTGTCTTGTGTTCGCAGTGGGCGACCTTTCCAAAGTACAGATGTGACTGCATCAAATCCTGCTCCCAACACCTCAGGGGCTCTCTCTGACGGGGTGTCTGTGACAGTCATGGTTCACGCTTGCCATCGAGCAATTAACACCCGTTCATTATTTTTAGCACCTTTTCACTTGTCAGCGTGTCCTGGGGTGAACGATAAATTATATCCTTACCCTATCAGGCGACTCCAAAGACACAGCCCACCCTCATCCAGCTCACCTTCCTGCCAGCCCCCCACCTGGCCCCTCTTTAAACTCCCCAGCTCATTGAACTCCAGAAACACTGAACTGCTTACAGTTCCCCTGCACACGATCTATCTTCAGCCCCCAGGCTTTGCTCATGTTGTACCCTCTGCTGGGAATACCTAGCACGCCCTAGAATACCCAACCCCTGGGCAGAGCCAGTCTCATCCATCCTTCAAGACTCAGCCATGGCCACAGCCACTCCGTCACCGTGCTGCTCTGAGATCCTGCATAGAGGCCCAGGGCCTCAAGCACACAACAAATCTTTTCTGTACTCTGGTCTATTCTTGAGGTCCAGAGCTCATCCTGTTTGAAAGGGAAGGCAAAAGGAATGTACTAAATTCGAGTTCAGCTCCAGAGTCAGGAGCACCTGCTCTGAATGTGGGATCTGCCACTTACTAGAGCATCACCTTGGGAGAAAGGGGTGTGCGTTCAGGGCTCCCCTGAGCACCCTTTTCCTATAAGGTAAGGAGTTTGGGCCTTGCAGTTTCCTTTTATAGTAAAAGAAGATGGTTTCTCCATCACCAAATATAGAAATGTTTGGGTTCAAGGATCTGAGGACTCCCTCTTTGTCTAGGCTAGCTTCTCAGGCAGGCATGTCATTCCTAGATGGAAAGTTCTTCAAAGAAGCAGGTATTTCTCTTCTGTCCCTGAGCCCTGAAGGCAAGGGTAGGCCAACAAGAGAGACGTAGACTCATCCCAGGGGACTGCTGTTGTCCATCTGTCCCCCAGATGCTCTCCCTGTGGGTTAGTTCCTGGGGCCAATGCAACAAAGTGTCACAAACTGAGCCCTTTAAATGACAGATTGTCTCAATTCTGGAGGCTAGGGGGTCAGCAGACTAGGCTCCTTCCTGAGGGTCCCTTCGTACAAGGACCCCAATCATATTGGATGAGGGGCCCACCTGCTTCAGTATGAACTCATCTTCACTAATTACATCGCAGTGGATTACCCGATTTCCAAATAAGGTCATATTCACAGATACCTGAGGGTTAGGACTTCAGCATGTGAATCTGAGGCGAATGCAATTCAACCCCTAACACCATGCTTGTGAGTTTCTATTCTCAACCCCAAAAAGTGCAGGCCAGGGAGCAGGGCCAACCTCCAGAGGCCCCCCCACCTCTGCTCTCTCAACTGGGAGTACCTGAAGTCAACCCCACCTCCCTATGGAAGCCAGGGCCGAAGGGGAACCCTCAGTTGGCCCCCGGGGGTTCATGGGATCATATCAGGCAGGAGCAGGGCTTTCCAGTTTCCAAGCCCACTGCAGACATTGCTTCCTTGAGGCCTGAGCCTGCCGCCCATCCCGTTGGACAGCTGAGCGAAGGTGCCCCTCAGGT